>NC_134270.1:169966460-170308960 GCF_031893055.1 Leptodactylus fuscus | reverse complement strand
ATGTAACCTGCGCTGCGGGCACCGCCTGCGCCACTGTCCACACTCTCACAACTATGGGTAAGGAATACATGCTAATTAAAAATCCAGTAAAATTTACCAAATTTTATCAGTTTTTCAGTCAGTTCTTTAAGACTCCTTTGAACTATCCCTATCACTTCCTACTTTATCATGACAGCTTTAGAAGGCCTAATTTTACATACTCTATAATCTAAAGACCTCTAGTCCTGGAGATTTTTTTTCTGCTTTAAACGCTTTAATTTCTGCAGGTAAAATGAAAACACAACTTATATCATAAATGTCTGAAAGATGGGAGTCACCTCTGGGACATGCACCTATCTCTAAATTGAGCCCCTTAGCCTCTGTGCCCTACTTCTTACCCAGCCTTGACCTCTCTGAGAAAACTTTCAGCTATGGTTGGCATTTACGGAAACAGTGTAGCCCCGACCTACACTCTTTCCATCATTCCTATAGAAGTGAATGGGAATTACAGAAATAACATAGCTCACTGTTCTACTCTGTTTCCTTAAATTGAATTGACTTGAAGCTCAGAGCTAAGCAGTTTCTGTACAGCCTGAACATAGATGAACGTTTTCTCGGTGAGGATGCGACCAGAACAGTATGGAGGCTGGCGAGAGGGCTCATTTTTGAGATAGGCATGGGTGCCAGAGGTGGCATCTATGATTTTAGTGAGAACACTGTAATACTTCTTGTGTCCTGTGGTGGCACTGCAGGGAAATTGAACCCTTGATACAATGTTTCTCTACAGATCACAGCGATTACTGGTGATCCGAGCAGGAGGACACTGTGATCGTCTTAGGACAAAAGGGATTGTCGAAAATGGACATTGCCTTTAAATTCCATTACACAAATTATGTAAATAATGAAATTATAACTTCTCTTTTTTCCTCTTTCCATATCTGTGATGTAGGTGACGCCAGCTCTGAAAGAGTCACCAAAAAATGTCTGCCAATAAACCAATGCGGAATATCTGGAATTGCAAGTATCCCTAAGGGGAAGATGAAGATAATGACCATGTGCTATACAGACAGCTGTAACCTACCCATGCCACAGTGTAAGCAACATGAACATCCACTGTAAGATCTCTGCACAAAATACCAGCAACAACCACTAGGTGGCGATACAAATTTATAAATATATTGGTAGGGTTGAGCCGATCTTGACTTTTCAAGATCGATTTTAAAATCCGATTCCGATCATTTTTCATTCGAACCCGATCTCGATCCCAATGCAAGTCAATGGGATTTTTTTATTAATCGGAGATCGGATTTTAAAAACAATCCTATTCACTATACAGCATGGAATCTAACAATTGTTAAATCTAGTGAATCACTAAGTAGCTAGAGGATTTTTTTTTAATCCTCTGGCTACTTAGTCCCCCCTGGTGTCTACTTACCTCCAGAGATGGCTGGTCCGGTGCCCGATGCTTTCCTTCTTCTTGTCCTAGCTGCCGCTCCATGCTGCTCTTCTCCTTTCGCTGCCCCCTCCCTGCAAGGTTAGGAGAGTGTGGGCGGGTTAGGAGAGTGTGGGCGGGTACTGGGAGGGGAGACGTCACGTCTCCCCGCCCTGTACCCGCCCACACTCTCCTAAGCCACAAGCCCCGCCTACCTAGCGCTTTAAACACTAAGCTGGGAGGCGGGGCAGCGAGGCAAGAAGAAGGAGGGCACCGGAGCAGCCATCTCTAGAGGTAAGTTATTACTAGAGATGTTAGCTAGTCTCCCATTCGAATGAATGGAGGCAGCCGGCGCGCAGGGGGTTAAGGTTGTATGCCGGCTGCTTCCATTCATTTCTATGGACCTGTAGCGGAGCCTTCACACTGAATATGCAGCGTATACTCAGTGTGAAGGCTAAGCAAAGCATTGTGGGAAAAGATCACCGATCTCGATCCCACATAAAAAGATCGTGTTCGGAATTCCGATCGCGATCGTGAAATTTTCTCGATTGCCAATCGGAATCCAATCTTTTCCGAACATGATCACTCAACCCTATATATTGGTCCACATTTACTAACAGTGTAAATATAAACAGGTAGTCAAAGAATTCACCAAATCTATGACAGTACATTATATATTTAGTGCATAAACTTCAGGTTCACCACCTATTGGTTGGCTTAATTTAAATTTTAGTAAGGTCAAGTACCAGACGTGTCCTATGGACAAGAGTGGTGCCATTCCAAAAGTGTCCTCACTGAATGTATAGTGGCTTTCTAATGCAAAGTGGAGTTAAATCTAGATTATTCTTACAGTTCCAGAGGAGAAGATTAACTATAATGGTGTGACATGTCGGAAGTGTATATCAGCAGATACAGACTGCTACACGTCAGAGACAATGCAGTGTACTGGGGATGAACGAGCATGTCTTCTGCAGAGTACGGACCTGACTGGTAAGTCACATAAAATATCAGGCTCTACAAGATATCAAGCTGTATTATTTCCATTATCCCATTTATCAAAATATCTTGCTTGTAATACCATGCCGAACCACACGGTGTGCTGTTGGAATTGTGTGCACATGTTCAATCAGGAACACAAAGTCACTTAATTCAATCCACATAAAAATAGGGTTGCCTGTTGTCACCAGTAGAGAATAATCTGTATACCAGCGACTTCTGTTGAGCTGAATAGAAAGTCTCCTAGTATATTCTATGCAGAGCTGATCTTGGTCTTCTCGGTCACAGCAGCTCCTGCGGTCACATGGTCACTGAAGCCAAATCTTGGTTTCTTATTATAATACAGTGGCAGCTCCACCATTACATTGTACTTTATCTAATCCCACTGCCATCAATATTTTTTTTCATTTCGGAAAGCAGGAGATATAAGAGAAAGCTGATGCTTGGCAATTCATGTAAATTGCAGGCCCTGCAATGTAAATGTGAATTCAGGCAGCTCAGATGAATTTCCTGCAGAATGAGTTAACATTGCAGCAAAATCCTACTGTATTGTTAAGGATTAGGTTAAATTTGTATATCAACACAGTACAATATGCAATACAACTCAGGCAGCAATGTCTTCGGTAAACCAGGCATAGTCACCCTGCCACAAGGCTTGAATGTATATATGGTGATCGGCATCCATGCTGTCTCTTGTCACAGAAAGACAGCTCCCAGTTTCTACAGCTGCTTGACCTTAAGCAATCAGGTACATCCTTGCTGCTAGATTCAGAACAATCGTCTGTCATCCAGGAAAAAGTGGGCCATATCCCTGCAGTGCCCCTGCAGGAAGTAGAAAGCATTTCACATTTTTTGTTATATGATGCGTTTTATATCCTGTACAATTCATCTTTCCCCCACAGGAAGCACCAAAGCCTCCACGGCCATACGAGGCTGCACCACTCGGAACATCTGTGACCTCAGCAGGCAGGATTACGTCGCGGATGGAATAACGTCATCCACTAAATTCGCCTGCACCAACGGGGCAGCTCCTGTACAGCGAAGCCTCGCCATCCTCGCCACGCTGTTCATCCTGAAATATCTGAACTGAATCAATGACTACAGAATTTTCTCCCTCATATTGGAATTGTTGGGGACTCCTATTCTTAAAATGTTACAAGCAAGTGAAGTGGCAAAAGCTGAAGAAGTGTGGGGAGAAGCGTATGCTGTGTTACCAGTATTGTAGCGGGTACCTAGGAATATTTATTAATAGGAATTATGTTAATAATCCGAAATTTTTCATTAAAGGGGATTTCTCATGAACATAATAGTTAGATTGTAGACAAATAAGTCAAACATTTTTGCAAGTATAAATAATAAAAAGACTTTCTCTAATCTTAGTGGTCACTTTCTCTTGCGGAATTACCACTGTAGTGTCTGCTATGGGGCCCCACTACCATACGGGAGCCCGGTCACTTCTTTATTTTTAATAGGCCGCTACTTGCTGGATTACTCCGGCTCTGACCAACTTTCACTTGCCTATCCTGGCTCCTGTCCACAGCCGCCTCCAGGGGAAGGCATTTATTATGTCCTGGATGTTGCATCTGAAGGCGCCCCTTATCTAATCCCAGGAATTAGAGAGGATATAAGAGGAAGATTCTGCTTGGCAATTCATGTAAATTGCAGGCCCTGCCATGTATTGTAAATGCAGCGCCACACCTCTAATGAGGCAAGGTGAGGCGACCGCCTCAGGCGGCCCTCCAGAGGGGGGTGGCAGCCCGGGCAATTTTTTTTAAAAAACTTTTTTTTTTACCTATACTAACGCCGGAGAGCGGCCGCTCTTAAAACAACCCGAGCAGCCCCTCTCCTGCGCTGACTGCTGCATGTCAGCATAGGCAGCGGCATTACATCTTGCTGTGCCGGGAGAAGAGGAGGAAGTGGCAGCAGCAGAAGCAACTCTCATGTGTTTTTTTTTTTGTTTTATACTAGGCCGCTACCTGCTGGAGTATCCCCAGCAGGTAGCGGCCTATTTACCAACCTCCCTGGGCTTGCTCACTGCTGCCCCCACTTCCCCTGCCACTGCCGCTTTTCAGACCCCCGAGTATAATAATCTTAGCCCCAGGGGTGGTGAGAGAACATAATAAACAATGTTACTTACCTCTATGGGATCCAATGTTAATCCTAGCGGACTTTGGACCTATATGGTAATGTCTAGATGTCACGTGGTCTAGGATATTACCATATAGGCCAAAGCCTGTGCTCGCAGTACCATATAGGCCTGAAGCCTGTGCTAGTAGTAATAGCCTGTTACTGCTAGCACAGGCTTTTGGCCTGAGTATAATAATAGTTCATGGATGTGCAACTGTGGAGTATTATAGAGCTTGAAGGGTCCATTGTGGCCCCTGTAACCTCTATTATGCCCCACAGTCTATTGTGCCACTGTGGGGCATAATATAGGCTGCAGGGGCTGGTGTGAGATATATATACATATATATTTATATATTTCCAAGATGGCGCCGCATGAGTGGCAGCCTCGATACAGAGCTCCAAGCTGAGAGCAACCTTTATGTTTCCTTTTCACTCTTTTTGTCTGTATCTTCAAGAATCCTCTAACCAAGCAAACTAGCATTATGAATTAGCAACTATAAATCGAATGGAAGACCCTGTGGAGTATTTTTTTTTTCCTTTTGTTTCTATTGTTAAGGCATGGACAAGACTCAAGACCTTTCTTACTTTCTTATGGTAGAGTTGGAAGGGACCTCAAGGGCCATCGGGTCCAACCCCCTGCGAGTGCAGGTTTTCCTAAATCATCCCAGCTATATGTTTATCCAGATTCCGCTTGAAGATTTCCATTGATGGAGCGCCCACCACCTCCCGTGGCAGCCTATTCCACTCTCTCACTACCCTCACTGTCAGAAAGTTTTTCCTAATGTCTAATCTGTATCTCTTTCCCTTTAGTTTCATCCCATTGCTTCTTGTACTTCCTTGTGCTAATGAGAATAGGGTAGATCCCTCTGCACTGTGACTACCTTTCAGATATTTGTAGACTGCTATTAAATCTCCCCTCAGCCTTCTCTTCTGCAAACTAAACAATCCCAGTTCTTTTAGCCGCTCCTCATAGGACATGGTTTGCAGACCTTCCACCATTTTGGTTGCTCTTCTCTGGACTTGCTCCAATATATCGATGTCTTTCTTGAATTGAGGCGCCCAGAACTGTACACAGTATTCCAGGTGTGGTCTGACCAGGGAAGAGTACAGCGGAATAATGACCTCTCTTCATCTAGATTCAATGCTTGTCTTAATACATCCCAGAATTTTATTAGCCTTTTTTGCAGCAGCACCGCACTGTTGGCTCATGTTGAATTTGTGATCTACTATTATGCCCAAGTCCTTTTCCCCTATGCTATCACTTAGTTCTATTCCTCCCATACTATATATGTTTTTTACATTTCTGTTACCCAGATGTAGAACTTTGCATTTGTCCCTGTTAAATACCATTTTGTTGGCCTCAGCCCATTGTTCCAGTGTGTCTAAGTCCTTTTGAATACACTCTCTCTCCTCTCTAGTGTTGGCTATTCCTCCTATCTTCGTATCATCTGCAAATTTTATGAGTTCCCCAATAATTCCATCGTCCAGATCATTTATAAAGATATTAAAAAGTACTGGGCCCAGAACAGAGCCCTGCGGCGCCCCGCTTTTGACTTTCTTCCAGTTGGATGTGTAGCCATTTAGTATTACTCGTTGTGCCCGATCATTAAGCCAGTTGTGAATCCACCTAACTGATTTTTTGTCAAAGCCATACTTAATCATTTTTTCAATAAGAAGGTTATGTGATACTTTATCAAATGCCTTACTGAAGTCAAGATATACTATGTCCACGGCATTCCCTTGGTCCAACCATTCAGTGATTTTGTTGTAGAAGGAAATCAGGTTAGTCTGACAAGATTTATTGGTCATAAAGCCGTGCTGGCTCTGGTTAATTAATGCCTTCCCATCCAGGTACCGAAGTAAATGTTCCTTGACAATTTGCTCAAAGATTTTTCCTGCTATCGAGGTCAGCCTGTAATTTCCTGGATCATCCCTTTTCCCCTTTTTGTAGATGGGGACAACATTTGCTCTTTTCCAATCTAAAGGGACCTGATGATCTGGAGTTTCCTGTTTGGACATGTGCCTGTTACCATCCCCCAGGAGCTAAGGACAGCATGGTCACCATGAGGCAGACAAAGCTGGAGGAGAAACCTACATGGAAGTGTGGACTTCTTTCAAGGAGATGATTTTTGGCGTCTATTGCTGATGTGTGAAGATGCTACAGCTGACTGGTATTTCTTTCTATTACTGTGGACACGTGGGACTCTACAGCCTGGAAACCTACCATCACCCACCTACCCCATGTGTTTATGGAAACTTGGAAAGAGAGCAGTACCCTGTCTACCCAGATGGCTTCAGACTTCTCTGGGCAGTAGAACACAGTGGTAAGAAGAAAGGAGGAGGAGGGCTTGTGATGAAGGATATTTGGGACATTTTTGTGGTTAAGGAACAATAGTGCTGATGTAAGATACCGAACTATCAGCTGTGAGCAGGAGATCTCACTACGTACCAAAGGAACTACCAAATGTTATCATGATAGCTGCCTATGGCCCCCACCTCTGCAAAAAAAAAAATGTTTTCTGCTTGTTATATTTACATGTTGTGACCCCTCCTCATGTCCTCCAACCACATTCGGCTGTATTATTAACATCACTCCGCACAGAGAACTAAATGATCCTGCAGTGTGTCTGTGTGTCTTTCCTTTTTAGTTGCTCTGATTCCTAGGATTTCTCTGCCATGAGCTTCTATGTGTTTTCTCTCTTGTTATATACTACTGTACCATCTATGAAACTGTATCACTGAAATTTCCCCATTGTGGGACTATTAAAGGAATATCTTATCTTATTGTATATATATATCTTTTGATCATCCGCCTCAGGCAGCAGAGAGGCTAGGTTCGCCACTGTGTATATGTAGGTAGAGACTGACCAGCAAGTCAAAGTGTGAGTTAACACTGCAGAAAAATCCTACAGTAATGTTAAGGATTAGGCTAAATCGGTATCAACACAGTACAATATGCAACACAACCCAAGCCACAATGTCTTCAGTGAACCAGGGCACATCAACCTGGCCTAACGCACTGAATCCCTCCCCCGGCTATCTACAACCATGATCCATCCATGAAACATGGTCCATATGTGGGTCATATTTCCCAGACTAAACATGACTGTGTGAGTGGGACTCATTGCATAATGTTGAGGTGTAAAGTATTGACCAACTGAACAGAAGCGAGAGAATATATGATAAATGATTTAGCCTGGATTTCCCCAGCAACTCATGTGGAAGATGTAAAAGATAAATAAGGCATAATTACTAGAGATGAGCGAATAGTATTCGGTCGAGTAGGTATTCAATCGAATACTATGGTATTCAAAATACCTGTACTCGATCGAATACCACTCGCTGTTCAAATGGAAAAGTTCAATGCAGAACCAGCATTGATCGGCCGAATGCTATACAGTCGGCCAATCAACGTTGGTTCTTCTCCTACCTTTAGAAGTCTTCTCCGTGCAGCTTCCGGCTCTTCCGACTCTTCATTCACTCTGCCAGGCATCGGGCCTGAGCAGAGCCAACTGCGCATGTCCACTTGTAGTGCCTGGGCAGAGTGAATTCAGAGCCGGAAGATGCCGCGGGGACGCTGCGCAGAGAAGACTTCTCGGAGGATCCAGCCCGACCCTCACTCGTGGACTTGGTAAGTGTAATTTGATCGAACATTGACTACCCCTGAAACGAGCATTTTCCCCCTATAGAGTATAATAGGGTTTGATATTCGATTCGAGTAGTCTAATATTGAGGAGCTACTCAAAACGAATATCGAACCTTGAACATTTTACTGTTCGCTCATCTCTAGTAATTACCTATCCGGAGCGCTCTGTTGTCCACTCACAGTCCTCTTTCTGTCCCATGTTGGGGCCTCTTCTTGGTCTTAATGGTCACATGAGTCCTATAAATTCTGGCTGTGGGTGCCTCTGACATGTATCAGAAAGAGGAGCAGACAACAGAGTATGGGAGACAGGCAATGTATGTCATTCAGACAGTCGTGTTCAGTCTGGGAATTACTGTATGGCCAACACATGGACCTTGTTTCACTGACAAAACACAATTGAATAAATTTGACCTAATACTAAACTTCACTACATCTACACCACAAATAATAGATTGTGTGACTCACTACAAAACAAGCATCAGCAGAATAGTGAGCGCAGCTCTGGAGTATAATACAGGATAAGTAATGTAATGTATGTACACAGTGACTGTACCAGCAGAATAGTGAGCGCAGCTCTGGAGTATAATACAGGATAAGTAATGTAATGTATGTACACAGTGACTGTACCAGCAGAATAGTGAGCGCAGCTCTGGAGTATAATACAGGATAAGTAATGTAATGTATGTACACAGTGACTGTACCAGCAGAATAGTGAGCGCAGCTCTGGAGTATAATACAGGATAAGTAATGTAATGTATGTACACAGTGACTGTACCAGCAGAATAGTGAGCGCAGCTCTGGAGTATAATACAGGATAAGTAATGTATGTACACAGTGACTGTACCAGCAGAATAGTGAGCGCAGCTCTGGAGTATAATACAGGATAAGTAATGTAATGTATGTACACAGTGACTGTACCAGCAGAATAGTGAGTGCAGCTCTGGAGTATAATACAGGATAAGTAATGTAATGTATGTACACAGTGACTGTACCAGCAGAATAGTGAGCGCAGCTCTGGAGTATAATACAGGATAAGTAATGTAATGTATGTACACAGTGACTGCACCAGCAGAATAGTGAGCGCAGCTCTGGAGTATAATACAGGATAAGTAATGTAATGTATGTACACAGTGACTACCAGCAGAATAGTGAGCGCAGCTCTGGAGTATAATACAGGATAAGTAATGTAATATATGTACACAGTGACTGCACCAGCAGAATAGTGAGCGCAGCTCTGGAGTATAATACAGGATAAGTAATGTAATGTATGTACACAATGACTGTACCAGCAGAATAGTGAGCGCAGCTCTGGAGTATAATACAGGATAAGTAATGTATGTACACAGGGACTGTACCAGCAGAATAGTGAGCGCAGCTCTGGAGTATAATACAGGATAAGTAATGTAATGTATGTACACAGTGACTGCACCAGCAGAATAGTGAGCGCAGCTCTGGAGTATAATACAGGATAAGTAATGTATGTATGTACACAGTGACTGTACCAGCAGAATAGTGAGCGCAGCTCTGGAGTATAATACAGGATAAGTAATGTAATGTATGTATACAGTGACTGCACCAGGAGAATAGTGAGCGCAGCTCTGGAGTATAATACAGGATAAGTAATGTAATGTATGTACACAGTGACTGCACCAGCAGAATAGTGAGTGCCAAGCATTCACAAACTACCCTGTGTAATTAAAGGGTTAACCTACTTAGAGATATGGAGACACATATGTAAGTCTTAGTAAATGATTAACATGAACCTGTAACAATAGCTCCTAAGCTGAATGGGAAATACTGTGAACACTTATATGGGATTTCCATGCTTCTGTGTATTAATCCAAGAACATACAATGTATTATGGATCTCCACCGTCAATAACTAGTAAAGAGCCGGATTGTATAGAAATTCAAGATTCCCTGTAGGTTTCCAGTAACTTGTATCCTATAACCTACAGCCCAATGTACAGAGAGTAATGTAGAGATGATGTGTTATCACAACCTGCCCACATAAAGGTCACAGTCCTAGGAAAATCTTACCTAGCCATGCCTGATAAGCTATCATTGGAGGAGACGACATAGGAGACGTTCTTTTCTTCTACACTAGGAGTCGGGGCCGTCCTCTCTATTATTATCTGCCCCTCCTGCCCTATAATAGCTCAGCAATACATAGTGGAGTTTTCCTGTTGTGTTCACCTGTAATAACACATTACACTCTGTGACCTCCAGTAACAGTAATGGAGCTCCTGGGAATTCTTCTGCTTCTGTCTGCCCTGACTACAACAGGTAAGAATTCTCTATTTTCTATTACTTGTACCTATTGCATTACTTACCGGTGGAGAAGATGGCATAAGGCTGTACTATGGGATGTAGTCTGTTAGGATGTATTCTCCTTACGGCAGCATTGCTCGCTTCTTTCGCTTTAAGGTTTCCATCCTGACCTGTCTCTACATCTAGTCAGTGCTCCGAGATGCTGAGCCATCCAACACCTTCTCATGTGCCTGCTATTAATTGTAGAAATGGTCCTGAACTATGAAACTTACGTTTTTATTGGCTGAAGTCTTGGTTACTGACTTTGCCTTCTTTTACTGTATATCTGCTTCCTTACTGATTTGGTTTTGACTGTGATCTCTTTGACTTGACCTCGGATTGACACGTTTATTCCACTGATTCCGATTTGGATATTCTGCGGTCTCCTGGTTTGACCCTGCTTTTTGTTTCGTTGTAGTTTCTTGGTCTGATTTTAGTCTGCAGTTGCACCTATTTCTCTGCTAAGGTGCTGGGGTGATAACCTGGGTCCTAATATGACTAAGTCCATCCAGCCTTGCGGCAGGCTCTGGTGAAGGCATCAGGGTAACCTCAGACTCTATCAAACAACCAGGACAGTATCAGAATTTAGGTAGGGTCAAGGGAGATTTACATGGACTATCCCGCAGACCTTGGCCATTTTTACAAATTATGGTCCACATGTATCCATATTTAGTCAGTGCAAACTTAGACTGTCCGAAGATACAGCAAATTTATCACCATGGCTGATGAAGGATGATCAATCTGTATAGTCTAGTCTGCATTTATACCAACCTTTCTTGCTTACTTTAACCCAGATATGTAAGCCACACCCCCTTTTCTGACATTCCACACCCACATGTCAATCATGTTGAAAAATTATATCCAAAATTATACGCACTGAGTTGGACCACATTGTGTCAGAGATGTTCCAAACTGCGCCAAGTTTACCACAATAGTAAATCTGAATTTCTTCGGTCCAGCAGCATTAGGGTTAAAATCTAGAGATGAGCGAACAGTGTTCTATCGAACTCATGTTCGATCGGATATTAGGCTGTTCGGCATGTTCGAATCGAATCGAACACCGCGTGGTAAAGTGCGCCATTACTCGATTCCCCTCCCACCTTCCCTGGCGCCTTTTTTGCTCCAATAACAGCACAGGGTAGGTGGGACAGGAACTACGACACCGGTGACGTTGAAAAAAGTAGGCAAAACCCATTGGCTGCCGAAAACATGTGACCTCTAATTTAAAAGAACAGCGCCGCCCAGGTTCGCGTCATTCTGAGCTTGCAATTCACCGAGGACGGAGGTTTCCGTCCAGCTAGCTAGGGCTTAGATTCTGGGTAGGCAGGGACAGGCTAGGATAGGAAGGAGAAGACAACCAACAGCTCTTATAAGAGCTAAATTCCAGGGAGAAGCTTGTCAGTGTAACGTGGCACTGACGGGCTCAATCGCCGCAACCCAGCTTTCCCAGGATCCTGAATGGAATACACTGTCAGTGTATTCCCGTATACCCGATATATACCCCCGATACCCGTTCCAACGGTGTGCCCCCCCACCTTCACCCCAGAAATACCCTGCAAGTCCCCTAGCAATAGAATTGGGGCTATATACACCCACTATTTTTGCTACTGCCATATAGTGCCATTGTCTCACTGGGAATTCAAAGAATATATTGGGCTTACATATAACTTCAATTCCAGGGAGAAGCTTGTCAGTGTAACGTGGCACTGACGGGCTCAATCGCCGCAACCCAGCTTTCCCAGGATCCTGAATGGAACACACTGACAGTGTATTCCCGTATACCCCATATATACACCCCAAATCCCCGTTCCAACGGTGTGCCCCCCCACCTTCACCTCAGAAATACCCTGCAAGTCCCCTAGCAATAGAATTGGGGCTATATACACCCACAATTTTTGCTACTGGTATACAGTGCCATTGTCTCACTGGGAATTCAAAGAATATATGGGGGTTATGTGCACCCACAATTTTTAATACTGCTATACAGTGCCATTGTCTGACTGGGAATTCAAAGAATATATGGGGGTTATGTGCACCCACAATTTTTAATACTGGTATATAGTGCCATTGTCTGACTGGGAATTCAAAGAATATATGGGGGTTATGTGCACCCACAATTTTTAATACTGGTATACAGTGCCATTGTCTGACTGGGAATTCAAAGAATATATGGGGGTTATGTGCACCCACAATTTTTAATACTGGTATATAGTGCCATTGTCTGACTGGGAATTCAAAGAATATATTGGGGTGACGTGCACCCACAATTTTTGCTACTGCTATACAGTTCCATTGTCTCACTGGGAATTCAAAGAATATATGGGGGTTATGTGCACCCACAATTTTTAATACTGGTATACAGTGCCATTGTCTGACTGGGAATTCAAAGAATATATGGGGGTTATGTGCACCCACAATTTTTAATACTGGTATACAGTGCCATTGTTTGACTGGGAATTCAAAGAATATATGGGGGTTACGTGCACCCACAATTTTTAATACTGCTATACAGTTCCTTTGTCTCACTGGGAATTCAAAGAATATATGGGGGTTATGTGCACCCACAATTTTTAATACTGGTATACAGTGCCATTGTCTGACTGGGAATTCAAAGAATATATGGGGGTTATGTGCACCCACAATTTTTACTACTGGTATACAGTGCCATTGTCTAACTGGGAATTCAAAGAATATATTGGGGTGACGTGCACCCACAATTTTTGCTACTGCTATACAGTTCCATTGTCTCACTGGGAATTCAAAGAATATATGGGGGTTATGTGCACCCACAATTTTTAATACTGGTATATAGTGCCATTGTCTAACTGGGAATTCAAAGAATATATTGGGGTGACGTGCACCCACAATTTTTGCTACTGCCATACAGTTCCATTGTCTCACTGGGAATTCAAAGAATATATGGGGGTTATGTGCACCCACAATTTTTAATACTGGTATACAGTGCCATTGTCTGACTGGGAATTCAAAGAATATATGGGGGTTATGTGCACCCACAATTTTTAATACTGGTATACAGTGCCATTGTCTGACTGGGAATTCAAAGAATATATGGGGGTTACGTGCACCCACAATTTTTAATACTGGTATACAGTGCCATTGTCTGACTGGGAATTCAAAGAATATATGGGGGTTATGTGCACCCACAATTTTTAATACTGGTATACAGTGCCATTGTCTGACTGGGAATTCAAAGAATATATGGGGGTTATGTGCACCCACAATTTTTAATACTGGTATACAGTGCCATTGTCTGACTGGGAATTCAAAGAATATATGGGGGTTATGTGCACCCACAATTTTTAATACTGGTATACAGTGCCATTGTCTGACTGGGAATTCAAAGAATATATGGGGGTTATGTGCACCCACAATTTTTACTACTGGTATACAGTGCCATTGTCTAACTGGGAATTCAAAGAATATATTGGGGTGACGTGCACCCACAATTTTTGCTACTGCTATACAGTTCCATTGTCTCACTGGGAATTCAAAGAATATATGGGGGTTATGTGCACCCACAATTTTTAATACTGGTATACAGTGCCATTGTCTGACTGGGAATTCAAAGAATATATGGGGGTTATGTGCACCCACAATTTTTAATACTGGTATATAGTGCCATTGTCTAACTGGGAATTCAAAGAATATATTGGGGTGACGTGCACCCACAATTTTTGCTACTGCTATACAGTTCCATTGTCTCACTGGGAATTCAAAGAATATATGGGGGTTATGTGCACCCACAATTTTTAATACTGGTATACAGTGCCATTGTCTGACTGGGAATTCAAAGAATATATGGGGGTTACGTGCACCCACAATTTTTAATACTGGTATACAGTGCCATTGTTTGACTGGGAATTCAAAGAATATATGGGGGTTATGTGCACCCACAATTTTTAATACTGCTATACAGTTCCTTTGTCTCACTGGGAATTCAAAGAATATATGGGGGTTATGTGCACCCACAATTTTTAATACTGGTATACAGTGCCATTGTCTGACTGGGAATTCAAAGAATATATGGGGGTTATGTGCACCCACAATTTTTAATACTGGTATACAGTGCCATTGTCTGACTGGGAATTCAAAGAATATATGGGGGTTACGTGCACCCACAATTTTTAATACTGCTATACAGTTCCTTTGTCTCACTGGGAATTCAAAGAATATATGGGGGTTATGTGCACCCACAATTTTTAATACTGGTATACAGTGCCATTGTTTGACTGGGAATTCAAAGAATATATGGGGGTTACGTGCACCCACAATTTTTAATACTGCTATACAGTGCCATTGTCTGACTGGGAATTCAAAGAATATATGGGGGTTATGTGCACCCACAATTTTTAATACTGGTATACAGTGCCATTGTTTGACTGGGAATTCAAAGAATATATGGGGGTTACGTGCACCCACAATTTTTAATACTGCTATACAGTGCCATTGTCTGACTGGGAATTCAAAGAATATATGGGGGTTATGTGCACCCACAATTTTTAATACTGGTATACAGTGCCATTGTTTGACTGGGAATTCAAAGAATATATGGGGGTTACGTGCACCCACAATTTTTAATACTGCTATACAGTTCCTTTGTCTCACTGGGAATTCAAAGAATATATGGGGGTTATGTGCACCCACAATTTTTAATACTGGTATACAGTGCCATTGTTTGACTGGGAATTCAAAGAATATATGGGGGTTACGTGCACCCACAATTTTTAATACTGCTATACAGTTCCTTTGTCTCACTGGGAATTCAAAGAATATATGGGGGTTATGTGCACCCACAATTTTTAATACTGGTATACAGTGCCATTGTCTCACTGGGAATTCAAAGAATATATGGGGGTTATGTGCACCCACAATTTTTAATACTGGTATACAGTGCCATTGTCTCACTGGGAATTCCACAAATAATTTGGGGATTCATTCACCCTACATCTCAGGCTCTTGCCATATTCACCCAGGTTGTCAGTGCTGCACCAGCTCGTTCCCAGACAGCTCGGCCCGAAAAACGCGTTACCTATATAGAGGATTTGGACAATGAAGACAACATGTTCTAAATCTAATGTCTGCACCTTCTCCAGAATTAAAATAAAGGCAGCGTTTAACTTTCAAATAGCACTGCACAAAGGAAGAGCTTATCAGCTTGTCTCATGACATGCTACTGAAAAGTTTCATTTGTGTATCTTAATGTAAATATAGTTGTATAAGCTTTTTGGGTTTTAGGCACTGCCAAGTTATTTATTACCACCCACTCCCTTATAATGATGATGACGCCAAAGTCACTGTGGGTGTTCAGAGCTCACAGCTTTGGGTGACATTTGTCTTGCTCTCTGTCGGTACCAGCTGTCTTTTTGGATACCGTAAAGTTATGTTGACTTTATTAACAGCTATAGAAGCTTTAGCCAGGTTGTGACGGTGTGTAACCCTAACAACACTAAGTGGGATACACATTAATAGTCAGTCTATGTACGCTAAACGTATCACTGAAGTAATTTTTTTTCCCTCTCCCCTAATATAAGAAAGGAACAGACATTAGACCTAGACCGGGGTTCGAGGCTTGAAAAAATCCAGTATTATTTGTTCTTCATGATGTGAAATATGTGTTGAAAAGCAACCCAAGATGAAGTCAGCCATGTGTGCCAGTGTGTTACTTGGCATGCCTTTGCTGGCCCCAACTGTAAGGGTCACTCTCCATTTCCTCCATTTTCCACTCCCCTTCACACCATTTGTGGTGAAGCAATGGGATGCACTGAAGTGCACCCTCTAGCCTCGTGTGGGATAGGGACATCAGATGCCACTCCAACCCCCTCGTCTTCCTCCGCCAGCCAACGGTGCGAAGATGAGAGGAGTGTGCTCTGAATGTTTTCTGCCTAGCAGAGGCTAGTTCTCACTTACGAAAATGGCCCCACTTTGACCTGTATATCAGGCACAATGGTGTAGGTTTCAAAGAAACATGGCACCAACAAGTTGGAAAACGTGGGCCATGCGTGGACCGTGTTTGAGTCTGGCAAGCTCCAGATCTGCTACCAGGTTCCAGCCATTATCACAGGCGCAAAAATGCCAGGCCCCAGGTGTAGCAGGGAAAAAAAAATGCCATCTCAGCCAGGATGGCATCCCTGACCTCGGAGGCACTGTGCTGTCTGTCCCCCAAGCTGATCAGTTTCAGCACGGCCTACTGACATCTCCCCATGCCAGTGTTACAGTGTTTTCCGCTAGTAGCTGGGGTGGAGGTTGCAGCTTCGTAGGGTTTCAGTCTACTCCTGCCATGAATTTTGGCCTGGGAGAGGAGATAGGCCACCCCAGTTTGCACCCGGGGAACAGACTCCACCACATTCACCCTGCCTGTCATTAAAGATAAGCACTGCAGCATCCCTGACCACAGGCGCTTGTCCATGTGTCGGTGGTCAAGTGGACCTTGCAGCAAAGCGCAGAGCTCTGGGCCCGACTGATGTTATGGGACACATGCAGGCGCAAGGCAGAGACAGCACACCAAGAGAAGTAGTAACGGCTAGGCCCAGCATAGGGAGGTGCCCCAGCTGCCATCTGCTGACGGAAGGCCTGGGTCTCCAGAAGCATAAACAAACACCAACATCTCCAGGGCCAGCAGTTTATCGATGAGGCTGTTACAGGCTTGGGCATGGGGGTGGGTTGTATTGTACTTCTGCCTGCAATGAAAAGCTTGGGAAATGTGGAGTGGCTGGGAAGAGGCGCATGATGGTGCAGGCCAAAAGGGCGCATGAGGGTGAACTCCCCAATGTGTCAGAGATAGGTGTGTAGGTGTCCTTGCATCATATACTTGCACCATATTTGGCTTTGGAAGTTAATTTTGTGCCAAAAAGTGGTTAAGACAGCGATCCCTCAGCTACTCCCGTTACACTGTCTATTGAAGTTACCATCTGTGGAAGTGGACCACCATTTCTAAGATCCCAAAGGAAGCAGGCAAGAGATGTGCAGTTCAGAAAAAAAGATGAGAAAATAAGTTTAGGCTGTAGAGCACAGAGGGATCGGAGAGGACAGAGCTGGTGTCGGCCAGGTATTCCCACAACATGCGCCTATACTTGTCCCTCCTGGTGACACTAGGCCCCTGAGTGGCAGTAATTTGTCCAGGGGGGCCATTAACGTGTTCCAGACCTAGGAATAAGTCTTCCAACAGGGTAGAGTTTTGCATGCCTTTGCTTCTACCCACTGTTTTTGCTGCTTAGCTTCCCTCCACATCTACTCTGCTTTCACCCCTAAACATCACCCCAGTTTATGCCTTTGCTTCTACCCAGGTTTTTTGTTGATTTAGCTTCCCTCTACATCTACACTGCTTTAGCCCCTAGATATCACCCCTGTCCATGTGGGGTCGGTGGCCTCATCATCCACCAACTCCTCTTCCAATTGCGCACTGCCCCCTTACTGCAAACCGCACATGACCACAGCTTGCCTTGATGGCAACTGTGTCTCATGATCCCCACTTAGGTCCAGACAAGTCGGTGGCGGGTCCAAAACCCCAAAATTGGAAGGAAATGGCAGATGCTGCAGTATTTCTAACACCTGTTCCTGGTGCTCGGGCCTGGTCTGTGTTGTACCCTGCACCCTGCTTAACGCATCTGCCATATCCGAAGTTGTGCTGAGCGCATGCTAATGTTTCGTGTCCAGTGCAATGGATGGGATGGGATTTCACATAAGTCTGCCACCCATGGCCACTCATGGTTGAGCAACTGAGGGAGTTGACTTTGACGAACCCGAGGGTTTTGGAGTTGGAACTACATCAAAGGTCTGTGCTGCTCACACACTCTGCTCAACACATGATATGTTTAGTGCCAGCAGTGTGGAGACGTCGCACAACAGCCGTTGTTCCAGCAGGTACAGGCGTTGTAGGAGTGCATAGAGGCTAGCAGCGGCAACTATACACTTTAAAAACTATCCGCACAAGCGCCACACTTTCACCAGTAGCTCAGGAACATTGGGGTACCTTTTTCAAAAGATTAGCAGCAATGAGTTAAAAACGTGGCCCAGGCATGGAATATGTTGCAGGCTGCCAAGCTACAGAGCCAATCCCAGGTTACGGCCATTATCACACATGACAACATGCCTGGGCCCAGGTGCAGTGGCAAAAACCACATTGCCGTCTCATCGAGGATGGCATGACTCACTTTGTAGGCAGTGTGCTGTCTGGCCCCCAAGCAGATGAGCTTCAGCACGGCCCGCTGACGTCTCCCCACACCAGTGTTGCAGCGTTTCCAGCTCGTAGCTGGGGTCAATTTAACAGCGGAGGAGGGTGGTGTTTCAGCCCTCCTCCCAGGAATGTTGTGTGGGGAGACAAGTCAGGCCACCACATTTTGCGACCCGGTCCACGCCTCAACTACATTCAACCACTGTGCCCAAATTGAAAGGTAGCGTCCCTGTCCGCATGCACTTGTCCATTCGTAACTGGTCACATGGAACTTTAGGGCTAAGCGCTGAATTTAGGGACCGCCTCATGTTTGGGGGAAAGTGCTGGTGTGGACGGCACAGTGCGGTGGCGCAGTAGACACTCTGCCCAAAAAGGGCAGAGTGTCCCCCAGCCGGGATTCCAACATCTCCTGGGCCAGATTTCTTGAGATGAGGCCGTTGAAGCCTTGGGCATGTGGGTGGGTTGCGCTGTACTTTAGCATGAAATGAAAGGCTTGGGAGATGGGGAGTTGCTGGGAAGAGGCGCATGATGGCGCGGGCAAAAGGAGAAATGGCAGGAAAAGGTGAGGATAAGGGTGAACTCCCCAAAGTGTCAGAGGCAGATGTGGAGGTGTCCTGGCTCCTGGTCTGGACTGCAGCGCCAGCCCTGTCAACAGTGGAAGAGGCAGTGGCCGCCAGGCCAAACGACGATTATCCTGCGCTTGCTCTCACCCACTGAGCCCAGGGCTTGCCTTCCAAATGATGGCACCCGCAAGAGGTGGTGAGATTCCTCTCCGCAGATCTCCAAACCATCTTGGACTTGCAAATTGCACTAAATTTGTCATGTAACTGACATGTATATGATGAGTCTATCCATTGTCTGTTCATTTTGGTGAAAGTCAGCCTGTCAGCTGACAGACAGCTGTGCTTGTCAGTGATGATGTCACCGGCTGCTTGTACCCCCAGTTTTTGCTGCTTAGCTTGCCTCCACATCCACACTGCTTTTGCCCCTACACATCACCCCTATCCATGCCTGTGCCTCTAGCCATAAGTCTGCCACCCATGGAAACTCATGGTGCAGAAAGTGAGGGAGCTGACTCTGAGGAACCCTTGGGTTTTGTAGCTGGTACTCCATCAAAGGTCTCTGCTGCTCACACACCCTGCTGAACATACGGTATCTAGGGTTAGAGCGTGTGGTGACCTCGCACAACAGTAGGTGCTTCAGGCAGATGTAGGCCTTGCTGGAGTGTATTGCGGCTAGCTCCAGGTACTGTAGACTTGGGAAAGTGGGTGTCCAAGTGCCGCACTTTCACCCTTAGCTCAGCTAATTTGGGGTATGTTTTTAAAAATCATTGCACCACTACATTGAACATGTGGGCCAGGCATGGAACGTGTTGGAGGCTGGCAAGCTCCAGAGCCCTCCAACAAGCTAAAAAACCTGGCCCCAGGGGCAGCGGGGATAAACAAATTGCCATCTCATCCAGGATGGCATCCCTGACCTCAGAGGCAGTGTGCTGTCCGTCTCCCAAGCTGATGAGCTTCAGCCCAGCCTGCTGACGTCTCCCCACACCAGTGTTGCAGCGTTTTCAGCTCGTAGCTGGGGTAAATCTAACAGCGGAGGAGGAGGAGGGTGGTGTTTCAGCCCTCCTCCCAGGAATGTTTTGTGGGGAAACAAGTCAGGAAAATTCTTGAAACGGGAGAGTTTTGCATCTTTGCCCTTGCTGCCTATGGACATCCCTTTGCCTCTAGCCACCATTTTCCCTGCTTTGCTTGCCTCCAAATCCACACTGCTTTTGCCCCTAGACATCACCCCAGTCCATGCCTTAGCTTGTACCCCCAGTTTTTCCTGCTTAGCTTGCCTCCACATCCACACTGCTTTTGCCCCTAGACATCACCCCAGTCCATGCCTTAGCTTGTACCCCCAGTTTTTCCTGCTTAGCTTGCCTCCACATCCACACTGCTTTTGCCCCTAGACATCACCCCAGTCCATGCCTTAGCTTGTACCCCCAGTTTTTCCTGCTTAGCTTGCCTCCACATCCACACTGCTTTTGCCCCTAGACATCATCCCTATCCATGCCTCTTCCCCTAGCCATAACTCTGCCACCCCTGGAAACTCATGGTGCAGAAACTTTGGTTGCTGACTTTGAGGAACCCTTGGGTTTTGTAGATGGAACTCCATCAAAGGTCTGTGCAGCTCACACACCCTGCTCAAGATATGGTATTGTAGGGTTTCAGCGTGTGTGAATGACGGACAACAGCCTGTGTTTGGACAGATGTAGGCCTTGCTAGAGTGTTTTTAGGCTAGCAGCGACTCCTGTGCACTTGCAAAAGTGGGCGCACAAGCGCCGCATTTTCAACAGTAGCTTCGGTACATTTGGGTATGTTTTTAAAAAACTTTGCACCACTAGGTTAGACGTGGGCCAAACATGGAACGTGTTGGAGGCTGGCAAGCTCCAGAGCCGCTACCAGGTTCCAGCCATTATCACAGGCGTAAAAATGCCAGGCCCCAGGTGTAGCAGGGAAAAAAAAATGCCATCTCAGCCAGGATGGCATCCCTGACCTCGGAGGCACTGTGCTGTCTGTCCCCCAAGCTGATGAGCTTCAGCACCGCCTGCTGACGTCTCCCCACACCAGTGTTTTAGCGTTTGCCGCTAGTAGCTGTGGTGGAGGTTGCAGCGTCGTAGGGTTTCAGTCTACTCCTGCCATGAATTTTGGCCTGGGAGAGGAGATAGGCCACCCCAGTTTGCACCCGGGGAACAGACTCCACCACATTCACCCTGCCTGTCATTAAAGATAAGCACTGCAGCATCCCTGACCACAGGCGCTTGTCCAAGTGTCGGTGGTCAAGTGGACCTTGCAGCAAAGCGCGGAACTAAGGGCCCACCTGATGTTGAGTGACACGTGCTGGTGCAAGGCGGGGACGCCACACCGGGAGAAGTTGAGACGGCTAGGGACGGCATAGTGAGGTGCCACAGTTGCCATCAGGTCCGGGAAGGCGGGAGTTTCAACAAGCCGGAACGCCAACCTCTCCTGGGCCAGCAGTTTAGCGATGTTGGCGTTCTAGGCTTGCGTGGGTGGGTGGTTAGCGGTGTATTTCTGCCGGCGCTCCAATGTCTGAGAGATGGTGGGTTGTTGTAAAGAAGCGCCTGATGGTGCCTTTGATGGTGCAGGAGAAGGAGATAAGACAGAAACAGGGGAGGATGAGGGAGAAGTCAACAAAGTGGCGGAGGCAGATGAAGTGATGTCCTGGCTCGTCCTCTGGAGTGCATCGCCAGCACTGTGAGCAGAGGCAGTGGCATGAACGGCGGGCGACGTTTGTCCTGCCGTTGCTGCCTGCCACTGATTCCATTGCTTGGATTCCAAATGACGGTGCATTGAAGTGGTGGACAGGTTGCTCTTCTCAGGGCCCCTACTCGATTTCGAGAGGCAAATTGTGTAGACGACACTATATCTGTCCTCGGCGCATTCCTTGAAAAAACTCTACACCTTCAAGAAACGTGCCCTCGATGGGGGAGTTTTTCTGGGCTGGGTACAAAAGGGAACATCTTCGGACATTCCGGGTCTGGCCTGGCTTCGGCAAAGCAGCTGACCTCTGCCTCTGGACATGTCTCTGCCTCTAGCTACCCTTTTTGGTGCTGCACCTGCCTCAACATCCACACTACTTTCCCAGCTTGACATCTGCCTTGTCCAGGTGGGGTCGGTGTCCTCGTCGTCCACCACCTCCTCTTCCAACTCCTGTCTCGCCTCCTCCTCCTGCACAATGCGCATGTCAACTGGCTGCCCTGACAGCAACTGCGTCTCATCGTCGTCGATGAGGGTGGGTTGCTGGTCATCCGCCACCAAATCGACCGGAGATGGAATGGAGGAGACTCTAGTGTTTGAGCATCTGGACACAGATACTCGTCTGTTAGGTCCGTGGAATCGCGAAATGGAGGGGCAGGTTGCGGTACAGTCAAAGGAAGGGAGAACAGCTCTGGGGAGCAGGGACAGTTGGGGTTATTGTTCTGAGAAGATTGGGAATTTTGGGTGGAAGGAGGACAAGACTGTTGGGTAAGAGGAGGTAGAGGCTGACTGGCTGGTGGACAATGTGCTTTAAGCGTTATCCGACAGCCATTGCAAGACCTGTTCCTGGTTCTCGGGCCTACTAATCTTTGTACCATTCAGCCTAGTTAATGTGGAACTTTTGTGCAAAGCGCAGAACTTAGGGCCCGCCTGATGTTAAGGGACACACGCTGGTACAAGGCTCAACTCACCCTAAGTGCCAAAAACACTGCTGGTGCAAGGCTCTACTCATGCCAAGGGCCCCAATCTCTGCTGGTAGCTCAGCTTAAGGTCATGTAACTTTGTTTGGAAGGGCTCATGTTAAGGGCTAGAAAAGTGAATTTTGGAAGGTCTTACCACATCACACAAACACACACACACACACACACACACACACACACACACACACACACACTCAAAATGACAGTTAAGGGTGAGGGCTTTTGGAATTCCCATTGCCTATTCCATTTGTGGTTGTCATGGGGAACGTGATTTAAAGGGGTGGTTGTTACTGTTTGTTGAGCTTAAATTGGGGTTTGTGTCCATCCATTTGGGGAGTAAAGAAGGTTTCCAGGTATTTTCCCACTTTGATAGAGGTTTTTTTGAATGTGGAAAGTGTGTAGTTGTTAGGCAGTGATGTTGGGGTAATAGAGGGTCTTTGGTGTGTTAGATGCCCCCAGACATGCTTCCCCTGCTGTCCCAGTGTCATTCCAGAGGTGTTGGCATCATTTCCTGGGGTGTCATAGTGGACTTGGTGACCCTCCAGACACGGATTTGGGTTTCCCCCTTAACGAGTATCTGTTCCCCATAGACTATAATGGGGTTCGAAACCCGTTCGAACACACGAACATTGAGCGGCTGTTCGAATCGAATTTCGAACCTCGAACATTTTAGTGTTCGCTCATCTCTATTAAAATCCAATATCTTGATTTCACATTTTTATAATTGATTCAAACTATATACTGAACTACCAAGACGTGGATCAATCTAATAAAACATAAAGACCTTGTGAGTAGCCAGACCCCATAGAGAATTTGTCTTAATTATCCTAAAAGTCCTCCTTGCATCGACGACTTCTCCCTGGTGAAATACTCTCCTTCACATATAGAGTATACAACTACCTTAGTCAATAAAGACTACTAACACATAGAGACTCATACAAGGACGCCCCCCCCCCCTGCCAAATCACCCACTTACCCCCACCACAAGTTACCCATAGATCCAATTACGTGAAATGACTAATTATACTTATTAAGTGTCTGAATCATAATTAGCAGGAAAATCCCAACCTGTCATTAAGACCAAGAATGTTATTGTTCTACTTACATCCAATCCTTGATTTACTAATAGAGATATTGAGTAGTGAAATATTCGAGATTCCAGATTCGTTTCGAGTAGAGCCTCAATATTCGACTACACAATCGAATATCGAATCCCATTATAGTCTATGGGGAAAAAATGCTCATTTCAGGGGAAACCACTATTCGACTAAAGGAGTCACCAAGTCCACGAGTAGCAGGAGGAGAGTGTTCAGGAGGAGCGCTGTGCAGGTAAAGTGCACGGACCTCATTATAGTCTATGGGGTCCCTGCACTTTAATTTCTCATAAGAATGCATTGACCAGCATTGATTGGCCAGTGTACAGCATTCGGCCAATGAACACTGGTTCTACCGGAGGCTCGTCTGTGAGGAGGCGGAGTCTAAGATCAGACCACAGCAGTCTCCACTGTGATCCGATCTTAGACTCCGCCTCCTCAGAGACGAACCCTGACAATAAACTACCAAAATAGTCCCTAAGCACCCTAAGCTACCAAAATAGCAAAATCCTGCCACATCCTTGAAAAATATTCTAATTTTTGCAGTTAAGATCAATTCAGCATAAATCAACTTTGGTCCAAATTTCCCAAAAAGTCATATTCTATCAAATTTCCAAAACTCTTGGACATTGACAACAGTCTAGAGATCTAGTTTCACTGACCAAAAATATCCAATCTAAAGTAGCCAATGACCACTTTATCGAAGGTTACTCTTGATGTTCAAGGCTAGGTCAACGGCTGAAACTTAATAGCTGGACTTTTTTGGGAAAAAAATACCCTCAAAAATTTCAGCAAATGACAATAATTTTGAATAAGACGGAATTTTCCAAAAATGTAAGGTCTGGCAAAGCCCCAAATTTTTGAGGTTTGCCACTCTCGAATCATCATAAATAGTAGATACATACTAGCTGGCTGTAGAAATTGGTGAACTCGTTGGGACAAAATTTTTTGACCTGAATTTTCCAAAGCTAAAATATTTGGAGTTCGCTACCTATAAATTACTCTTAGACTCTGGGGTCTCTTCAGACCTCAGACTACAATAATCAAAGGACCAGGAAAGGTGTGGGAAAATTTTAAAACGGTGTGGGGTCTGCCATGGAGTACAGTCTTCTTTCCCGGACATCCTCGGCATCCTTTATGTCACCCCAGGTCACTCCTCTCTGTGGGCTCCAGCTTTCATATGGGGGGTGTCAATGTCAATGACAGCCAGCCACATTAGTGACCCTGAGGCTAGTGACATCACAGGGAAGGCCAGAAGATTCTGGGGACATCTGGGAAAGACGACCGAGGAAGGAGAGGAAAGTCAAGTATGAGTTTCCCGACGCCTTCCTTAGGCCTTCCACCCCATCAAATGTGCAGTAAATTTTCTGACGTATATCTAATGGCTGCAAACTGGATATTAACTCCATGTTGTCATGTATCTTCCAGGTTATTCTCTTATTTGTAAAACTTGCTGGCATCTTAGCAGCTTGCCCTGCAATGGGTCGTACGTGAGCTGCCCCACTGGTCAGGTCTGTGTCGCTGCCTTCACCTCAGTGAATATAGGTATGTGCAAAATATATCATCATATTATCATACATGTAGCATGTGGTTATAAATGTGCCATAATAACTATACACTATCATCTATTGTACACAGGAGGCGCCATCACCCCACAATACTCCATTACATGTGGAAAACCGAATGATTGTAATGTAACCGGCAGCATGACCATGAACATTGGCAAAATCCTGACGGGAACCTCATGCTGCAACACGGATAATTGCACCCCACCATTCCCTGCCTGTAAGTTTCTGCAAAATGATGTCTAGCGTATCCTCTAGACAACAAGTGCGCTAAATATTCCAACCACTAGATGTATTCCCTTGTAACAGCACTCCTGATGGTCAAATAGGGTATTACACATAGGAAATGTCAATGCTGAAATAAAGTGGTGCTTGAAAGTTTGTGAACCCTTCTATATTGCTGCATAAATTCGACTTATAACTGCAACACATTCACATGTCAAAACCTAAAAGTAGATAAATAGAAACAAATGAAATGAATGGGTGAAAAATATTAGACTTGGTCAATTACCGTGTTTCTCCAAAAATAAACCCTACCCCGAAAATAAGCCCTACTAGCCCTCTTTTTGGAGAAAGAGAACTTGAAGCCTTACATGGATTTTGTTAGCATGTAGTGATTAGGGTTGAGCCGATCTTGAGATTTTCCAGCCGATCCCGATCGCGATCGTGAAATTTGCTCGATCGCCAATTGGGATCTGATCTTTCCCGATCGCTCAACCCTATTAAGCCAATCTTGAGATAACCTCTGACCTCGATCCCGATGGAAAAAAATTGGCATTGGAATTCCGATCACGATCGTGAAATTTACTCGATCGCCGATCGGAATCCGATCTTTTCCGATCCCAATCGCTCAACCCTAATTGATATGCAATGAATTGGTTTCTAGATAAAGTCGAATTTCCTTATTATTTTTTTTTTACTTTTTTACCAGTGCCGAGTGTAAGTTTACAGAAGAACGGCCTGACTTGTAGAACATGCGCATCTGACCAATCCGACTACTGCTACACATCAGATAAACTACAGTGCACGGGACAAGAAACCAAATGTGCCCGTATGGCAAGAACATTATCTGGTAGGAAACTCTTTTTGTTGTTTATTGTACATTGGAGATATATTTTTTTAAAAATATTTTTTTTAATTGTTTTCGTTTAGTGTTCTCTCTTGGTTGCGTTGAGCTTGCTCCTCACATCTCAAGATAAAAAACTAGATGCCCACCATCTAGGTCACTGTTAATATGCATGGCTCACAAAGAACATGGTCTCAAAGAGTTCTCAGTCAACCTTGGGCAGCAACAAGTCTCCTTCTATCCAGTCATAGTAGTCACTTGTAGTCAGACATGGTCTCCACCAGTTTTCATAGTCTCAGGACTACACATGGGTAGTACCCACTAGAAATAGACAGACCTGTTCTCTATAATTCTTTCAAAAATTTCAGGGTTAACTAAACCTGAAATTTTTGGAGTTCTCTTCAAGCCATTATTATATCATGGGGTCTCTTCTAGAGATGAGCGAACAGTAAAATGTCCGAGGTTCAATATTCGTTTCGAGTAGCCCCTCAATATTCTACTACTCGAATCGAATATCGAACCCTATTATAGTCTATGGGGGAAAATGCTCGTTTTAGGGGTAGGGAACATTCAATCAAATTATACTTACCAAGTCCAGGAGTGAGGGTCGGGCTGGATCCTCCGAGCAGTCTTCTCCTTGCAGCGTCCCCGCGGCGTCTTCCGGCTCTTCATTCACTCTGTCAGGCATCGGGCCTGGGCAGAGCCGACTGCGCATGCCCGCACTACAAGCGCCGCGGGGAAGCTGCACGGAGAAGACTTCTAAAGGTAGGAGAAGAACCAGCGTTGATTGGCCGACTGCATAGCATTCGGCCAATCAATGCTGGTTCTGCATCGAACTTTTACATTTGAACAGTGAGTGGTACTCGATCGAGTACGAGTATTTCGAATACCGTAGTATTCGATCGAATACCTACTCGATCGAGTACTACTCGCTCATCTCTAGTCTCTTCCAATATTTACCATTTCTGGACTCCACTCTTGTATCCGTTCTTCTTAATGCGGTGTCCAGTCTTCATGATGTCAACTCCTCCAACACGTGGCTACTGAGGCCCGATTGCAAGAGAGATTCTTGATAAAGAAGACCAGAGACTGGGTTTAGGAAACTCTCCATTGTTCTACCCTGGGGTGTGAATAGATCCCAGAGATGAAAAATTGCACTTTTGGTTTGGAAAGAAGAAGTTGGGTCCAAAACTTGTGAGTGAAGTCTCATGAGGGTATCCTACAACCAGATTGTAGGATACCAGAGTCAAGTCCGTCTTGAGTGCAGACTCCATCACTATCTTGGTCTCCAGATTTAATGGCTCCAGGTAGATCTCCTGTCACTACTGTTGGATGGTACCACTCTTTCCCTAGTGGTGTGACAATATGTGAGCACTTCTCTTTCACCATTACTAGGAGGAGAATTCAGGAATGACCAGCAGCCACATGCAACACTACTCAAGTAACAGTATAGCCAGACTGTACGGTGAGGGTGGCCTGTGCACCTTCTTGATTTTGGGAACCAGTCACAACTGTGACTTCTATGACCCCGATCGCTTCTGTACCTTAATGGTAATATAGTTAAAATCAGTTCCAGGAGGTTTTCTTTAGATGTTCTCGCTTTGGGCATGACATTTCTTGGCTTACTATATTCTTGTTCCGCGCAGGTACAATAAACCTCAAAGATGCTCTCCGAGGCTGCGCCACCAAAAGCTACTGTGACATCCTTGGTAGCCAAAATGCTTTTGTGGATGGGTTGTACGTGGACATGAAGACGTACTGCAGTGATGGAGCCGCCGACCTCCGGCATATGGGATATTTCATGCTCATATGTACAGTCGCAATGACCAAATTCATGTTTTAAAGGGAGTAAAAAAGGGAAAATTGGGAATATTGTTCATGATCTGGACAAAATGCGCAACACAGAAAACAGAAACAGCAGCACCAGCGTGCAGAAATGTACTATAATGTCTTATGGTGACCTTAACCTCATCTGGGGTGGTATAAAGTCGATTGAAACAGGTTTCATTTATTTGATTTTCTTATTTTTTTTTTTTTTTGCAAAATAAATATATGTTTACCACCATTATGTGGCAATCTAATTTTTAAAGGTGATGTCAGATATAGGTTTGGCACCGGCTATGTCTATACTAACTCATCTACTCACTGTTGTTATCAGAGGAGGACAATGACCTTGCCCACAATGGTGGAATCTTAGTTTCTACATTTGTGTCTGAATTCTTGTAGATAATTTTGCACCTTGTCTTTTTCTGGCCAACCTCTTTTGGGCCTCATTGTGGTATCCAGCACTCTCCTGTGATGTAATAGGACATGGGCACACCAAGAGTCAGTGTATAATAATGTCCCTTCTGGTTCTTTAGGAACAAGTTTGGACTAAACTTAACCCCACGATTGAATTGTCCGGATCTTTAATGGTGGCCCCAAGAAAAGTTTAATTTTGAAAAATGGTGTTTAATTAATAAAAGTGGCAAAACCTAATAAGATAAGATAATCCTTTAATAGTCCCACCATGGGGAAATTCAGTGTGTTACAGCATCGTGGATAATACAGTAATATAACTCAAGAAAACACATACAAAGCTCAGAACAGAAGATACTAAAAGTCATAACTTAGAATCATTTAGTTCTCTGTGCGGAGTGATCTTTGCTTACCCTGATGTTGATTATACAGCCTGACCATAGTTGGGAGGAAGGACCTGCGATAGCCCTCCTTCTCACACTTGGGGTGAAGCAGCCGGTCCCTGACAATACTGCCCAGTGCTGTCACGGTCTCATACATGGGGTGGGAGTTATTCTCCAGCATGGAGGTCACCACGGACAGTATCCTTCTGTCACCCACCAACTGTACTAGGTCCAGGTCTCTCCAGGACAGAGCTGGCCCTTCTAATAAGCCTGTCAAGTCTATTCCTATCCCTGGCTGGTATACTGCTCCCCCCAGTAGGCCACTTCAATGAAGATGAAAAAGGCCCTAAGAAGGGGGCCACATGGTGGCTCAGTGGTTAGCACTGCAGCCTTGCAGCGCTGGAGTCCTGGTGTTCAAATCCCACCAAGGACATAAAACCATCTGCAAGGAGTTTGTATGTTCTCCCCGTGTTTGCATGGATTTCCATCCCATATTCCAAAAAAGACATACTGATAGGGAAAAATGTACATTGTGATCTCTATGTGGGGCTCACAATCTACATTTAAAAAAAAAAAAAAAAAAAAAAAAAAAGGCCCTAAGAAGTGTCCCCTGGACTCCGAAGGCCCTCAGCCCCCTGCAGGCAGAGTCCGCCGTGGCCCCCTCTGTGCAGCGCCTCCAGGTGATCAGCCCAGTCTAGTTTATTATTGAGGAGCACACCCAGGTACTTATAGGTCTTCACAAAGAAGAAAACATATTTGACTGAAGTCTTCGTGGTGCACGGTCCTGGTTTTGGGACATGCAAGAAAAGCCAAACGAATCTACATCTCAAGAAGGGAGAAGGACCGAATTCACGTCCTAGCTTCAATAAAATGTAACTTTTATTGCATCAGAAATAAAAAACTTAATACAAAGAGCGCATAGATAGAGAAAAATAAACAAAAAAGTGTTTTAAAAACACGCTGCTGACGCGTTTCGGGACACTAGGGCCCCTTAGTCATAGCAGTAGTGAAGGTGTAATGGAGGAATACTAGTTCACATTACTAGAAAAAATTGCTATGGAGAAATTACGAAGAACAACCTACTATGAAGTATAGTGCACTGTAGACTTATAGGTCTTGACGGTCTCAATTCCTGTCCCCTGGATGTCCACCAAACTTAGGGCACTCCTCCACTTACTAAAGTCCACCACCATCTCCTTGGTCTTCCCAGAATTAATCCTGAGCTGGTTCTGCTGGCACCAATCCACAAAATCCTGGTTTAAGTCTCTGTATTCCCTATCGTCACCATCAGTGATGAGGCCAACTATTGCAGAGTAGAGATGAGCGAACAGTGAAATATTTGATATTCGTTTCGAGTAGCCCCTCAATATTCGACTACTCAAATCGAATATCAAATCCTATTATACCCTATGGGGGAAAAATGCTCGTTTCAGGGGTAGGCAACATTCGATCAAATTATACTTACCAAGTCCACGAGTGAGGGTCGGGCTGGATCCTCCGAGAAGTCTTCTCCTTGCAGCGTCCCCGCGGCGTCTTCCGGCTCTGAATTCACTCTGCCAGGCATCAGGCCTGGGCAGAGCCGACTATGCATGTCCGCACTACAAGCGGACATGCGCAGTTGGCTCTGCCTAGGCCCGATGCCTGGCAGAGTGAATTCAGAGCCGGAAGACGTCGCAAGGACGTGCGCGGAGAAGACTTCTAAAGGTAGGAGAAGAACCAGCATTGATTGGCCGACTGTATAGCATTCGACCGAACAACGCTGGTTCTGCATCAAATTTTTCCATTCGAACAGCGAGTAGTATTCGATCGAGTACGAGTATTTCGAATACCGTAGTATTCGATCGAATGCCTACTTGATCAAATACTACTCGCTCATCTCTATCGCAGAGTCATCAGAGTACTTCTGTAAGTAACAGCTGCTACTACTAGCTAAAACCAGTGTAAATATAGTATAAATCACTGTAATCGCAATGACTGGGTGAAGCCGCCATGTCATTTTCAATGCAGAGTTAACCTCATAATAACAAAATGCAAAAAAAATTGAGAATTATAGTTTTTTTTTCCCATAAATTCCTCCAAAACCTTCATAAAAGCTCACCAAAACATATAGATAAGATAAGATTAGATTAGGTAAGTCAACAGAAAAATAAAAAGTTATTAATTTCGGAAGGCGGAGACATTAAAGGGTTAACCTAGCCAGAGCTGCGGAGACACATATGTAAGTCATAGTAAATGATTGACATGAAGCTGTAACAATAGCTCCTAAGGTGAATGGGACATGTCGTGAAGACTCTTATATGGGATTTCCATACGTCTGTGTATTGATCCAAGCAGATAGAACGTATCATGGATCTCCACTATCTAGAAAGTGAAGACTCCCTGTAGGTTTCCAGTAATTTGTAACCTATAACCTACCGCACATTGTACAGAGAGAGGTGTGGAGATGATGTCTTATCATAACCTGACCACATGCAGGTCACAGTCCTAGGAAAAATCTTACCTAGCCATGCCTGATAAGCTATCAATGGAAGAGACATCATAGATAAAAAGCCAAGGTCCATGTATGGAAAGATGTAGTCACAGGTGAGACAACTATGGAAGGGAAGAAGAGCCTAATATAGACCTGGGCAATGTACGGCCCATGGGCCACATCCGGCCCCCGTGACATCGTTGTGCAGGAACATTCCCCCTGCATTTTCCCAGGGAATATTCTCCAATGCTCCGAGCACAGTGTTGTCATTGATCCAGCATCACCGTTCTTCTGCTCCATCCACCATTCTCCTCCTCTTCTTACATGAGACCACCACAAAAAGGCCAATGGACATGCGCAGTTGGCTGTTCTGTCTGCCATTTTGTGGTGGTCTCCTGTAAGAAGAGGAGGAGAATGGCCAACAGAGCTCATTTCCTCTTCTTCTGCTGGGCATCACTCCTTCACAAGGGAGTCGGAGCCAGCGCCTGCGCAATAGAATGCCAGCAGAAGCAAAAAGAAGCAGCGTTCTATTGCGCATGCATGGCTTCTGCAGGCGTTTTATTGCGCAGGTGCCAGTTCCGGATCCCAGGTGCGGGCAGAAGAGGGGACAGCGGCACCTCAAAGTCATCTCCAGGACGAGAAGGCAGTAAATATGTTTGGTTGGGGAGTAGGGGGGGAGCGGTCTGGATCGGGAAAGATCAGATCCCGATTGGCGATGGGGCAAATTTCACGACTAGGATCGGCTGGAAAGTGATCAGAAATCGGATTTTAAAATTGATGCTGATATCTCAAGATCGGCTCAACTCTAGTGGGGAGGGGTTTGGGGGACAAAAGCAGGAATTTTTTTATCCTCATACCAAATTTTGCGAGCTATAAAGGAAAATTGGATGTATGTTTTGATACATGTGGAAAATTGGAGCCAACGCCCTCTTCATTGCTATTTATGGCATCCCTTCCCTATAATAGCTCAGCAGTATATAGAAGAGATATGTGGAGATTCCCGGAGATAAGTCACATTACACACGTCTGTAAACTCCAGTAATAATAGTGAGCGCCCGGGAATCCTTCTGTCTGCTCTGACTGCACCAGGTAAGATGTGACAAACAACTCTTATCTCAGTCTATATAGCTCTGGTCATTAGGTGCAGTATTTACTAAGGTTATTTGCAGATATATGTTTGCCAACTTGGCCTTTGCACCAGGATAAGTAATGTAATGTATGTACACAGTGACTGTACCAGCAGAATAGTGAGCGCAGCTCTGGAGTATAATACAGGATAAGTAATGTAATGTATGTACACAGTGACTGCACCAGCAGAATAGTGAGCGCAGCTCTGGAGTATAATACAGGATAAGTAATGTAATGTATGTACACAGTGACTGCACCAGCAGAATAGTGAGCGCAGCTCTGGAGTATAATACAGGATAAGTAATGTAATGAATGTACACAGTGACTGCACCAGCAGAATAGTGAGCGCAGCTCTGGAGTATAATACAGGATGTAACTCAGGATCAGTACAGGATAAGTAATGTAATGTATGCACACAGTGACTGTACCAGCAGAATAGTGAGCGCAGCTCTGGAGTATAATACAGGATAAGTAATGTAATGTATGTACACAGTGACTGCACCAGCAGAATAGTGAGCGCAGCTCTGGAGTATAATACAGGATAAGTAATGTAATGTATGTACACAGTGACTGCACCAGGAGAATAGTGAGCGCAGCTCTGGAGTATAATACAGGATAAGTAATGTAATGTATGTACACAGTGACTGCACCAGGAGAATAGTGAGCGCAGCTCTGGAGTATAATACAGGATAAGTAATGTAATGTATGTACACAGTGACTGCACCAGGAGAATAGTGAGCGCAGCTCTGGAGTATAATACAGGATAAGTAATGTAATGTATGTACACAGTGACTGTACCAGCAGAATAGTGAGCGCAGCTCTGGAGTATAATACAGGATAAGTAATGTAATGTATGTACACAGTGACTGTACCAGCAGAATAGTGAGCGCAGCTCTGGAGTATAATACAGGATAAGTAATGTAATGTATGTACACAGTGACTGCACCAGCAGAATAGTGAGCGCAGCTCTGGAGTATAATACAGGATAAGTAATGTAATGAATGTACACAGTGACTGCACCAGCAGAATAGTGAGCGCAGCTCTGGAGTATAATACAGGATGTAACTCAGGATCAGTACAGGATAAGTAATGTAATGTATGCACACAGTGACTGTACCAGCAGAATAGTGAGCGCAGCTCTGGAGTATAATACAGGATAAGTAATGTAATGTATGTACACAGTGACTGCACCAGCAGAATAGTGAGCGCAGCTCTGGAGTATAATACAGGATAAGTAATGTAATGTATGTACACAGTGACTGCACCAGGAGAATAGTGAGCGCAGCTCTGGAGTATAATACAGGATAAGTAATGTAATGTATGTACACAGTGACTGCACCAGGAGAATAGTGAGCGCAGCTCTGGAGTATAATACAGGATAAGTAATGTAATGTATGTACACAGTGACTGCACCAGGAGAATAATGAGCGCAGCTCTGGAGTATAATACAGGATAAGTAATGTAATGTATGTACACAGTGACTGTACCAGCAGAATAGTGAGCGCAGCTCTGGAGTATAATACAGGATAAGTAATGTAATGTATGTACACAGTGACTGTACCAGCAGAATAGTGAGCGCAGCTCTGGAGTATAATACAGGATAAGTAATGTAATGTATGTACACAGTGACTGTACCAGCAGAATAGTGAGCGCAGCTCTGGAGTATAATACAGGATAAGTAATGTAATGTATGTACACAGTGACTGTACCAGCAGAATAGTGAGCGCAGCTCTGGAGTATAATACAGGATAAGTAATGTAATGTATGTACACAGTGACTGTACCAGCAGAATAGTGAGCGCAGCTCTGGAGTATAATACAGGATGTAACTCAGGATCAGTACGGGATAAGTAATGCAATGTATGTACACAGTGACTGCACCAGCAGAATAGTGAGCGCAGCTCTGGAGTATAATACAGGATAAGTAATGTAATGAATGTACACAGTGACTGCACCAGCAGAATAGTGAGCGCAGCTCTGCAGTATAATACAGGATAAGTAATGTAATGTATGTACACAGTGACTGCACCAGCAGAATAGTGAGCGCAGCTCTGGAGTATAATACAGGATAAATAATGTAATGTATGTACACAGTGACTGCACCAGCAGAATAGTGAGCGCAGCTCTGGAGTATAATACAGGATAAGTAATGTAATGTATGTACACAGTGACTGCACCAGCAGAATAGTGAGCGCAGCTCTGGAGTATAATACAGGATAAGTAATGTAATGTATGTACACAGTGACTGCACCAGCAGAATAGTGAGCGCAGCTCTGGAGTATAATACAGGATAAGTAATGTAATGTATGTACACAGTGACTGCACCAGGAGAATAGTGAGCGCAGCTCTGGAGTATAATACAGGATAAGTAATGTAATGTATGTACACAGTGACTGCACCAGGAGAATAGTGAGCGCAGCTCTGGAGTATAATACAGGATAAGTAATGTAATGTATGTACACAGTGACTGCACCAGGAGAATAGTGAGCGCAGCTCTGGAGTATAATACAGGATAAGTAATGTAATGTATGTACACAGTGACTGTACCAGCAGAATAGTGAGCGCAGCTCTGGAGTATAATACAGGATAAGTAATGTAATGTATGTACACAGTGACTGTACCAGCAGAATAGTGAGCTCAGCTCTGGAGTATAATACAGGATAAGTAATGTAATGTATGTACACAGTGACTGTACCAGCAGAATAGTGAGCGCAGCTCTGGAGTATAATACAGGATAAGTAATGTAATGTATGTACACAGTGACTGTACCAGCAGAATAGTGAGCGCAGCTCTGGAGTATAATACAGGATAAGTAATGTAATGTATGTACACAGTGACTGCACCAGCAGAATAGTGAGCGCAGCTCTGGAGTATAATACAGGATAAGTAATGTAATGTATGTACACAGTGACTGTACCAGCAGAATAGTGAGCGCAGCTCTGGAGTATAATACAGGATAAGTAATGTAATGTATGTACACAGTGACTGTACCAGCAGAATAGTGAGCGCAGCTCTGGAGTATAATACAGGATAAGTAATGTAATGTATGTACACAGTGACTGTACCAGCAGAATAGTGAGCGCAGCTCTGGAGTATAATACAGGATAAGTAATGTAATGTATGTACACAGTGACTGTACCAGCAGAATAGTGAGCGCAGCTCTGGAGTATAATACAGGATAAGTAATGTAATGTATGTACACAGTGACTGTACCAGCAGAATAGTGAGCGCAGCTCTGGAGTATAATACAGGATAAGTAATGTAATGTATGTACACAGTGACTGTACCAGCAGAATAGTGAGCGCAGCTCTGGAGTATAATACAGGATAAGTAATGTAATGTATGTACACAGTGACTGTACCAGCAGAATAGTGAGCGCAGCTCTGGAGTATAATACAGGATAAGTAATGTAATGTATGTACACAGTGACTGCACCAGCAGAATAGGGAGTGCAGCTCGTCATACTCACCTGTCCTTGGAGTTCCGGTGCCTCCCAGTGCCGGTCCTGTCCTGCTGGTCCTTTGTTGTCTTCCAGTAAAAGTGAAGTCAATCAACAGCCTTAGTGAAGGACAAGTGATGTCACAGTCAGTGAGGAATTTCACTTCAAGAAAGCAGCTAAACAGCAGGACCAGACCGTGCTGTGGGGCACTGAAGCTCTGAGGACAGGTGAGTATCATTCTTTTAATATTTTTTCACCTCCCCTGGCCTATTTAAAAAATAAAGTTTTTGCCGGATATCCAAAGCCATGTCATGTGCTGCATACAACAGAAACTACCTCCTTTATGTGGACCTGTGGCGTCATAAGGGAGAGTAGTTCACCCATACTATGCCGTATTTAATATCAGCTTTCAATAGATGGGCGGTATATGGAAACCGAAATGGAGGCCAGCCACACACCCCTCTCCTATTCATTCAGAAATCATAGGTACAGAGGCAGGTGGGCTTACATTAACAGTTTGATCAAAATGTAAATACCAAGAACCTCATATTCATGTATCATTATATACAGTATTTATTTGCAGTAATGCACTTGGTGCCAGCAGAGTGTGGCTATAGCTTTTTGTTTTTTTTGCAAATCTATCTATCTATCTATCTATCTATCTATCTATCTATCTATCTATCTATCTAGCTCTTATCTATCTATCTATCTATCTATCTATCTATCTATCTATCTATCTATCTATCTATCTAGCTCCTATCTATTATCTATCTATCTATCTCCTATCTATCTATCTATCTATCTATCTATCTATCTATCTCCTATCTATCTATCTATCTATCTATCTATCTATCTATCTATCTATCTAATGGTATTATTGAAAAATACAATTCATCCTGAAAAAAAAAAAAAAAAATCAAACTTTCTTTCCCTTTGGAACCAATTGGAATTTTTTTCTCTAGCCCCCACCATTCCTGAGCAATCAATGCTTTTAGCTTTACCATCCCATATGCTAATTAGGTTTTTAAGGACCGCCCATCAGTCAGTCTGATTTTACTAATATACAGCTTCAAATGTTCTATGTACAGCAGATATAGGGGAATATTTATTAAGACCACTACTTTATACACCAGTTTCAGGCCATATTCACACCTGCATATTTTGTGGCATCAGATGTGCCGCTATTGTGATTAAATTTACACCAATACTGCACATTACCTTAGACTGTCCATGAGTCTTTTTCGCGGCCCAGCTCTGCGTTTTTTGGGTCCCCCAGCTGACTCAAACATTGGAGAGCCCAGCACAAGTGTAAACCTAGTCTTTTACTGTGGGACCTGAAAAATTTCAAAGCAATAAGCATGGCGCCGGCGACTAATGTATAATGTATGTCATATGGTTATTATTAATAGGTGCACTTTCATCTATTGCACACAGGAGGCGCAGACACCCCACAATACTCCCTTACATGTGGAACACCAAACCAGTGCAATGTGAATGGAAGCCTGACCTTCAATGTTGGCAGAATCCTGACGGGCACCTCATGCTGCAGCACAGATCTCTGCACCCCACCATTTCCGACCTGTAGGTTTCTACACAGGTTACCTATTCCCTAAATGTAACTACTTCTAGGTTCTTACATGTTAATGCAGAACTAAATATCAGCTCATTGAAGTAGTCCATAGTGACTGCACTAAATATTTCAAGCAGTAGGTGGTGTTATTGGATATGTTTATACTTTGTGTTCCAGTAACAGCACCCCTGCTGGTCAAAAAGGACATTGCATGTAAGAAATGCCAATGCTGGTTAAGAGTAGAATAAAGGGGAGAAAAAAAAATTCTGATTTTTTTTTTTTTTTTTAATAGATTGAAATACTATTAACTTTTTTGATAGTTTCTTCTTCTCCCCTTTCCCTTACAGTCATTTTTATGCAAGACAGAGCTTAGGGTTGAGCGATCAGGATCCGAAAAGATCGGATCCCGATCGGCGATCGAGTAAATTTCACAATTGCGATCAGGTTCCAATCCCGCCTAAAAAAGATCGGGAATGGAATTCCGATCCTGATCACTCAACTTACCTGCACAGATCCGCTGCCACTGTCGCTTCCCATTCTTCTCGGTCCGGTCCTCTCTCATTCACATGTTTTTAGAGCGCCGTGCGCGTCCCGCCTCCCAGGCTAGTGTTACTGAAGCTGGGAGTAGGCGGGGCTTGTTTTGGTAAACATAAAAGGGCTGTGGGATTTGGAAGGGGGAGTCAACAATGAAAAGCAAAAATAAAAAATGCAACAGGAAGGGGTTAAAAATCCAAAATTCTTGCAGCTTCCATATTCAAAACACCCTAACAGATTTAAGCCCTGGTAGTTTGAATGCAAATTAGAGACTACTAGCCAAGTAGGCAGTAACACTTTGATTTATCTGGGGGTTGGGTCTCTGTGTGCTATATGCAGTGTTACCGCCCAGTTGTCTAGTATACCCTAATCTTCATCAATACTAAAAGGGCTTATATCTTTAGAATAGCTGAATGGATTTGGATATTTAAAACCCTAAAATACTCAGATGATGGACGTCACTGGGTTTTTCGGACCTGGTGACACGTTCTCTTTAAATATATACTTTTTTGCCAAATTTTTTTGGTAATTACTAGAGATGAGCGAGTAGTATTCGATCGAGAAGGTATTCGATCGAATACTACGGTATTCAAAATACTCATACTCTATTGAGTACCACTGGCTGTTCGAATGGAAAAGTTTGATGCAGAACCATCATTGATTGGCCGAATGCTATACAGTCGGCCAATCAACACTGGTTCTTCTCTTACCTTTAGAAGTCTTCTCCATGCAGCGTCCCCGCGGCATCTTCCGGCTCTGAATTCACTCTGCCAGGCATCGGGCCTGGGCAGAGCTGACTGCGCATGTCCGCTTGTAGTGCCTTGCAGAGTGAATGAAGAGCCGGAAGATGCCGTGGGGACGCTGCATGGAGAAGACTTCTCGGAGGATCCAGCCCGACCCTCACTCGTGGACTTGGTAAGTATAATTTGATCGAATGTATTGCAGCGATGGAGCCGCCGACCTCCACGTTGGATATTTAATTGCCATATTTGCAACCTTCTTGACCAAATTCGTGATTTAAGGAAGTGAAAATTAGATTATTGTGAATAAATTTGACAAAAGGAGATAAATACATTGAAACGGCAACAAGATCCTGCGGAACCCAAACGACAAAAATGTACTATAGTGATCCAGGTATCAACTGGGGGAGTGGAAAGTTTTATTAAAAAAACATTGCTCCTTTTTTTCTATCTCAATTCATTCGATACGTGATGCTGAACTTGTTGAAACATTAAGGCCGTGTTCCAAGGGTCGGAAATGCCTCGTGAAAAATCACAGCATTTTACAGTAACTGCAGAGTGGACGGGATTCTTGCAAATCCCATGCCCACTCTGCGGTAAAAACTGCAACAACTGCAACATGCTTCGGATTCCAAAATCGTCACGGTTTTGGAAATCACAGCATGTCAGTTACATCTACGAAAACGCCGGCGGTTTCCCCATAGATATTATTGTAAAAGAAAGTCCACCGAGGAAAACTCCACAAACTTTCTGTTTAAAGCACTGCGGGAAGAACCGTGATTAGGGTTGAGCCGATCTTGAGATTTCAGGATCGTTTTTAAAATCCGATTTTCGATATTTTCCAGCCGATCCCGATGGTGAAATTTGCTCGATCGCCGATCGGGATCCGATCTTTCCCAATCCCGATCACTCAACCCTATTTATGATATATACATGAATGGGGTTGAGCCGATCCTGAGATAACCTCTGACCTCGATCCCGCCAGAAAAGATCGGGATCGGAATTCCGATCGCGATCGTGAAATTTACTCAATCGCCAATCGGAATCCGATCTTTTCCAATCCCTCAACTCTAACCGTGATCCATTGTTGCCGTGGTTTTTCCCACAGCACTTTTTGGCTGTGAGACGTCCAGAGGGGTCTTAGCCTAAAGGGAGTCGATAATAGGAGTGCTGGAGGTCCTGATGGAGATCACAGCCACACATCTAGTCTTCAATACAACTCTCCGGGGTATCCCTGTCTCCTCTTATATTTACACTAGTGATGTCACCACTAATCACTTTGCTTAGGTCATCGGTCAATATTGGTGGAGTCACTGTGGTGGCGCAGCCCATAAGATTGGGATATTTGCAAATGACCTCATCATTGATATCACTAAACCTTCTATGTTGCTGCCAAAATGTATTACATTTCTGGAAGACTTTAGCATCATTTTGTATCATATACTTTTTGATAATATTAGATGTGATTATTAGAGATGAGTGAACAGTAAAATGTTCGATATTCAATATTCATTTCGAGTAGCCCCTCAATATTCGACTACTCGAAACAAATATCGAACCCTATTATAGTCTATGGGGGGGAAAATGCTCGTTTCAGGGGTAGGCAACGTTCAATCAAATAGAACTTACCAAGTCCACGAGTGAGGGTCCGGCTGGATCCTCCGAGAAGTCTTCTCCGTGCAGCTTCCCTGTGGCGTCTTCCGGCTCTGAAGTCACTCTGCCAGGCATCGGGACTGGGCAGAGCCGACTGCGCATGTCCGCACTACAAGAAAATGGCCTCTTACACAGATGTGACTTTAGGGGTTTTGAAACTGTTCTAGTTGAGGATTAATCTGAGTGTTTGGGGTAAAGCGTTCCAGAGCACTGGTGCAGCTCGAGAAAAGTCTTGCAAAGGAACAAAGGATGCAAGTCTAAGGTTATTGGAAGAATAGGGAGGATGATTCCGGTGGTAGACAGTGATAAGAGAGGAGATATAGTGGGGAGCAGCACTATGGAGGGATTTGTGGGTGAGTGTGATAACTTTATATTGTATTCTGTGATGGATGGGCAACCAATACATCGACTGACATGACAGCATGTTTTAAGGAAAAGAGGGAAAGATTCCAGAAGAAAGAGAGAAGTTAAACATTTTACTAGGGTGAGTTGTAACAGCAGGTAACAGGTCCCGGAGGGGGTACGACTATTGTTTCATGTGCTAATTTCGCACAAAATTTCAAGTGCAAACTATTGGGAGAGCGCCAAGGCTCTGTCTCTCCGAGAGCTTGCACGGGAACAATAGCTGTGTGATTCAATGTCTGTGGCCTTCATCCAAGACTCTTACTTTGGGCGTGCCTCCAATTGGGACAAATGGACTCAGTCCATATCTCTATCGTAGCCTCCTGGGATTTCACACTTTTTATTTTTCAGTTGTACTTCCTTCTAGACAGATATACCCGCCGTTTCCCTGGAAAACCTATTGTTGTTAATATTTTTTCTTTGTTCTTCTGCAAATATAAAAAAAAAAAGACAAAAACTTGAGCCCTGTGATACTTGAATTTTGTAGAGGGTAGATCCTGGTGATTTGTCCTATATCAGTGGTTCTTAACCTTGTTTGAGGTATCGAATCCACCAGTATCATAGGCACAATCCCCGAACCCTTCTTTAGTGATAAATCAAATATTATTTATTTCCAAATTCAAGACATAGGTCTATGTTTTTTTACTGGTATGCAAAATGAACCGTGCCTAGGGTTCGATCGGACCCTGGTTAAGAACCACTGGTCTATATATTATATGTACTGTATAGTAGAATTTTGGCTCAATAATGTTTATGTGGCCTCCCATCAATTCTTCTCGGTACACTTTGGTTAAGGTCCCACGTAGCAAGTTTGTGCTACATTTGCATTCCATATATAGAGTAGCTGTGATGTAGGATATTACTAGAGATAAGCAAACTGGCTCATTTGTTATGAATTTTGGCACCCATGAATCAATATTATATTTCAAGGTCTCTTCAGACCATAGAGTATGTTAAATGGAGGTGCAGTAAAAAAAAATAAAAATGCATGTTCACCTTCTCTTACCTGATCTGGGCTCCTTCATCTGGTGCGCAATTGTGGTCATCTTCCAACCTCTTCTGGCCACCTGAAGGGCATACCAATGAGGCTTGTGATTGGGCCTCAGAAGTCACATGAGGACCAAACACATCATAACACTTTGATGAAAGGGGCCTGTGATGTCACCAAGGAGGCCTGAAGACACCCGCGATGTAACACAGAGCACCATGAGGCCAGAAGATGAAAGGGAAGGGGAGTATTGGTGTTTACTATGTTTCCAAAATCTAGGTCTCTGCTTATTACATCCTGGGGACTGAAGAGAACCAAGAGTATAATAATAACACTTTGAATTGGATTGAAACTGGAGGGTGAATCTCGCATATATTAGCTAAACAAATCTTGCAAGCTACACCCATATCTAGACATGGTACCAGGTCCATTTTAACACATTGGTGGGCCCAGGCAAGGTGTTTTATATGTACCCCCCTCCATCACCACCACTTACAAATACCAAATGCACACAAATTATAATTCCCCCTTAGTGGCCCTCACACAGTATAATGCCTCCTTAGTGGCCCCATACACTATAATGCCCCCATTCATCTGCCCTCACAGCATAATGTCCCCATCCAACTGCTAATGCTGAAAATGTAAATGTTTACTCACCAGTGACAGAACTAGAACTTATGACATGGAGAGGTAGTGAAGATTTATTTTATTTTTTAATATTTTTCATCTGTTTATTTTTGTATTTTTTTCTCTATATATTGTGCCCTCCCACCCCCACCCCCCACCCACCCCCAATAAGGTCATAATAGACATTATCATGTGATTTTGTGGCTTTCCTGTGAACTTAACCCCAATATTTGAAATTGTACACTGTGACCCCAAATGTGTGCGTGTAAAAAAGTTGGGCCAAATGGATCTACGGGAAGAAGAACAAATCTGTCCTAGTTGATAAGGAGCCCCGAACAACTGGTCAACACTCTGATAATAGGTAAATAGATGTTTCAACATTGCCCTATAGGAGGAGCCTATCATTAGAGATGAGCGAACAGTAAAATGTCCGAGGTTCGATATTCGTTTCCAGTAGCCCCTCAATATTCGACTACTCGAATCGAATATCGAACCCTATTATAGTCTATGGGGGGAAAATGCTCGTTTCAGGGGTAGGCAACGTTCGATCAAATTATACTTACCAAGTCCACGAGTGAGGGTCGAGCTGGATCCTCCGAGAAGTCTTCTCCGTGCAGCGTCCTCGCGGCGTCTTTCGGCTCTTCATTCACTCTGCCAGGCATCGGACCTGGGCAGAGCCGACTGCGCATGGCCGCACTACAAGCAGACATGCGCAGTTGGCTCTGCCCAGGCCCGATGCCTGGCAGAGTGAATGAAGAGCCGGAAGACGCCGCGGGGACGCTGCACGGAGAAGACTTCTAAAGGTAGGAGAAGAACCAGTGTTGATTGGCCGACTGTATAGCATTCTGCCAATCAATGCTGGTTCTGCAACGAACTTTTACATTCGAACAGCGAGTGGTACTCGATCGAGTACGAGTATTTCGAATACCGTAGTATTTGATCGAATACCTACTCGATCGAGTAATACTCGCTCGTCTCTACCTATCATCAATGTTCAATGAAATATGTTCTCCCAGGGATCCAAATTTAATCTCAGCCTATTAATATTCTCTATTCCTATATGTGCCCAGACAATGTTGGCAAGTAAATATCTCACTGCCTTCTTCAAAGCAGGGGGTGCATATTATATGCAATGTGGAGAAAATGGTCACTGCAAAATTTCTGGGTCACCATTGAATCTAGCCATGGTGACAATCCATTTGGTCTCCAGAACGTTCTGCTGAATCTAATTCTATTGTCTTAGATTTGTGGTAATTGAGGCGTCAACATGTGTCTCATGGCATGGAACAAAGAGGACAAACCTGGCTGATCCTTCATTAAGAGCAAAGTAAATTTTTATCTCAAGCACCAGCTACAACCAAAAGAGGTTGAAGCCACCACAGCTGACAAGTCTGTCTTCTGTATTGCCCAAACTTAGTCTCACCCTTATCGGGAATGGTCTGAACCACTATGTGCCAGGTAGCCTAAAGTATCCACATAGGGAAGAAGGAACTCTAAACCTACTCCTAGGGTAATTCTCAAAAGGTTATGGTATGGGGTAGAGTAACAAGAGTATTAGGTAACATTGAAATTGTGTATCCTCCTAATGTCTACAAGTTGCGCCTTCACCAGGACCTGCGCGGAGTTGGTAGGATAGGCAGATTTAGAGATCCATTTCATAGCATTGCAACTTTTAACCTACAATGCCCAGTGAATTTGGTAGAGACGTTTTGTTATTTATCACAACCTGTCCATGAAATGGATGTCGGCCAGGCTTCGATAAGATAACATGGGAGTAGAGAAGTAGATAAAGAATGAAGGTCAACATCAACATATGGCAAAATGTAGTTATTTATTCTGGTGAATCAACTCTCAGAGGGCGAGGCTACTGGAGATCTTTGGCATCAAAATGTAATATGTCTGTGTCTTACATGGAGGCTGGGTTGGATTATTCATGGTTGTGATTTAGGAATTTTTAACAAATTTTGAGCTAAAACACTGAAAAATATGTAGTAAGTACCAACGATATTTCAAAGGTGTCTTGGACTTTAGGGAGGAGTGGAGGAGAAAGAGTGAAGGAGGTAAATTGGCTCAACAGGGGGTTTGCCTCTCCAAAGGAACCTACAGTGTGATGTTGTGGTCCAAGTCCAAGTCCGAGTCCAACAACCCAAAATTGTCTGTGTCAGCTCCTAGTGCCAAATGCCACCCTTGAACATTTGTTGCCCATATAAATGTATTCATTTGTGAAGGCATCTGATGGAAAATGATTTTGGTTCTGGGAATAGGCAAAGATCTCAGGATCTTTGGAAGCCCATGAGATTCCAAAGGTTGTTAAATGATCTAGTTCTGGTATCGATTGAGGATTGAAGGACCGGAAGTGAAGACCTTCAGAAGGGAAAACCAATTCTTATCCAAGACATTGGATGCCCATTTTTGCCAACTAAATAGGAAAATTAGCTCTACGTTGCCCGATATCTCCTGGGATGTTCAATCCCAACATCTGAGACGTGTTTTCTTTTATAGTAAGATACTATAATAGATGTTCTCAGGACAGCAGTTAGGAGGAGCTTGTGATGTCTTCAGCAAAACCAAATCAAGCAGAATCCTAGTAGAGAGAGAACCCTCCATTAAACCAACAATACTTGTCCATTTTTTTGTTTCAAATCACCCCCTTTCCCTAAATCACATTTAACAATAACCAGAAAAAGACAAAAAAATTAGGTAAAAAATTACTATCCCATGGTTCCTGGGAACCAATGCAAAATCTGTATTAGAGTCCCCACTAACCATGTGTATTGGTATCTTCTGATGAGGAGAGGGCTTTGGGCCTTGTCAATCTCCATGGGATGGTAGTGATTGCTTCCTCTGCACCCTCCATTGGCCCCACCCTTCAACAGGGATATTGTCTGAGTGAAGAAGCTGCCATATGTCTACAAGTCACGCCTACACCAAGACCCAAACCAAGACTGATTCAGGTATCATACTGGACCCCTCTGATAACATTGTAACCTTTAACCTATAATGTGCACTGGGTGTAATAGAGAAGTTGTGCTATTTATCACAACCTGTCCACATAATGGACGACAGCCAGGCTTACATAAGATATCATGGGAGTAGAGAAGGTAGATAAAGAAAAAAGGTCAATATCAACATATGGCAAAATATAGTCACTTCCTTCAGGTGAATCTACTCTGGGAGGGCGAGACTACTGGAGAACTTTGACAAAATGTAATAAGTCTGTGATATATGTAGAGCAGTTATGTTGGATGTATGTGATGTAGTCAGTACAGCATAAGTAATGTAATGTATGTACACAGTGACTGTACCAGCAGAATAGTGAGCGCAGCTGTGGAGTATAATACAGGATAAGTAATGTAATGTATGTACACAGTGACTGTACAGCAGAATAGTGAGCGCAGCTCTGGAGTATAATACAGGATAAGTAATGTAATGTATGTACACAGTGACTGCACCAGCAGAATAGTGAGTGCAGCTCTGGAGTATAATACAGGATAAGTAATGTAATGTGTGTACACAGTGACTGCACCAGCAGAATAGTGAGCGCAGCTCTGGAGTATAATACAGGATAAGTAATGTAATTTATGTACACAGTGAGTGCACCAGCAGAATAGTGAGCGCAGCTCTGGAGTATAATACAGGATAAGTAATGTAATGTATGTACACAGTGAGTGCACCAGCAGAATAGTGAGCGCAGCTCTGGATTATAATACAGGATGTAACTCAGGATCAGTAAAGGATAAGTAATGTAATGTATGTACACAGTGACTGTACCAGCAGAATAGTGAGTGCAGCTCTGGAGTATAATACAGGATAAGTAATGTAATGTATGTACACAGTGACTGTACCAGCAGAATAGTGAGCGCAGCTCTGGAGTATAATACAGGATAAGTAATGTAATTTATGTACACAGTGAGTGCACCAGCAGAATAGTGAGCGCAGCTCTGGAGTATAATACAGGATAAGTAATGTAATGTATGTACACAGTGAGTGCACCAGCAGAATAGTGAGCGCAGCTCTGGATTATAATACAGGATGTAACTCAGGATCAGTAAAGGATAAGTAATGTAATGTATGTACACAGTGACTGTACCAGCAGAATAGTGAGTGCAGCTCTGGAGTATAATACAGGATAAGTAATGTAATGTATGTACACAGTGACTGCACCAGCAGAATAGTGAGCGCAGCTCTGGAGTATAATACAGGATAAGTAATGTATGTACACAGTGATTGCACCAGCAGAATAGTGAGCGCAGCTCTGGAGTATAATACAGGATAAGTAATGTAATGTATGTACACAGTGACTGTACCAGCAGAATAGTGAGCAAAGCTCTGGAGTATAATACAGGATAAGTAATGTAATGTATGTACACAGTGACTGTACCAGCAGAATAGTGAGTGCAGCTCTGGAGTATAATACAGGATAAGTAATGTAATGTATGTACACAGTGACTGCACCAGCAGAATAGTGAGCGCAGCTCTGGAGTATAATACAGGATAAGTAATGTAATGTATGTACACAGTGACTGCACCAGCAGAATAGTGAGCGCAGCTCTGGAGTATAATACAGGATAAGTAATGTAATGTATGTACACAGTGACTGCACCAGCAGAATAGTGAGCGCAGCTCTGGAGTATAATACAGAATAAATAATGTAATGTATGTACACAGTGACTGCACCAACAGAATAGTGAGTGCAGCTCTGGAGTATAATATAGGATAAGTAATGTAATGTATGTATACAGTGATTGTACCAGCAGAATAGTGAGCGTAGCTCTGGAGTATAATACAGGATAAGTAATGTAATGTATGTACACAGTGACTGCACCAGCAGAATAATGAGTGCAGCTCTGGAGTATAATACAGGATAAGTAATGTAATGTATGTACACAGTGACTGCACCAGCAGAATAATGAGTGCAGCTCTGGAGTATAATACAGGATAAGTAATGTAATTTATGTACACAGTGACTGCACCAGCAGAATAGTGAGCGCAGCTCTGGAGTATAATACAGAATAAATAATGTAATGTATGTACACAGTGACTGCACCAACAGAATAGTGAGTGCAGCTCTGGAGTATAATATAGGATAAGTAATGTAATGTATGTACACAGTGATTGTACCAGCAGAATAGTGAGCGCAGCTCTGGAGTATAATACAGGATAAGTAATGTAATGTATGTACACAGTGACTGCACCAGTAGAATAGTGAGTGCAGTTCTAGAGTATAATACAGGATATAACTCAGGATCAGTACAGGATAAGTAAAGTAATGTATGTACACAGTGACTGTACCAGCAGAATAGTGAGCGCAGCTCTAGAGTATAATACAGGATAAGTAATGTAATGTATGTACACAGTGACTGCACCAGCAGAATAGTGAGCGCAGCTCTGGAGTATAATACAGGATAAGTAATGTAATGTATGTACACAGTGACTGCACCAGCAGAATAGTGAGCGCAGCTCTGGAGTATAATACAGGATAAGTAATGTAATGTATGTACACAGTGACTGCACCAGTAGAATAGTGAGTGCAGTTCTAGAGTATAATACAGGATATAACTCAGGATCAGTACAGGATAAGTAATGTAATGTATGTACACAGTGACTGTACCAGCAGAATAGTGAGCGCAGCTCTGGGGTATAATACAGGATAAGTAATGTAATGTATATACACAGTGACTGTACCAGCAGAATAGTGAGCACAGCTCTGGAGTATAATACAGGATAAGTAATGTAATGTATGTACACAGTGACTGTACCAGCAGAATAGTGAGCACAGCTCTGAAGTATAATACAGGATAAGTAATGTAATGTTTGTACACAGTGACTGTACCAGCAGAATAGTGAGCACAGCTCTGGAGTATAATACAGGATAAGTAATGTAATGCATGTACACAGTGACTGTACCAGCAGAATAGTGAGTGCAGCTCTGGATTATAATATAGGATAAGTAATGTAATGTATGTACACAGTGACTGCACCAGCAGAATAGTGAGTTCAGCTCTGGAGTATAATACAGGATAAGTAATGTAATGTATGTACACAGTGACTGTACCAGCAGAATAGTGAGTGCAGCTCTGGAGTATAATACAGGATAAGTAATGTAATGTATGTACACAGTGATTACACCAGCGGAATAGTGAGCGCAGCTCTGGAGTATAATACAGGATAAGTAATGTAATGTTTGTACACAGTGACTGTACCAGCAGAATAGTGAGTACAGCTCTGGAGTATAATACAGGATAAGTAATGTAATGTATGTACACAGTGACTGTACCAGCAGAATAGTGAGCACAGCTCTGGAGTATAATACAGGATAAGTAATGTAATGTATGTACACAGTGACTGTACCAGCAGAATAGTGAGCACAGCTCTGGAGTATAATACAGGATAAGTAATGTAATGTATGTACACAGTGACTGCACCAGCAGAATAGTGAGCGCAGCTCTGGAGTAGAATACAGGATAAGTAATGTAATGTATGTACACAGTGACTGCACCAGCAGAATAGTGAGCGCAGCTCTGGAGTATAATACAGGATAAGTAATGTAATGTATGTACACAGTGACTGTACCAGCAGAATAGTGAGTGCAGCTCTGGAGTATAATACAGGATAAGTAATGTAATGTATGTACACAGTGACTGTACAGCAGAATAGTGAGCGCAGCTCTGGAGTATAATACAGGATAAGTAATGTAATGTATGTACATAGTGACTGCACCAGCAGAATAGTGAGCGCAGCTATGTAGTATAATACAGGATGTAACTCAGGATCAGTACAGGATAAGTAATGTATGTATGTACACAGCACACAAACGAAAATCTTTTTTATCCTGATTCCCAGAAGTGACACGTAGTGTGCTGATTCTTGCCGGCTATAGAGGTAATATGGGCGTATTTCTGATACGTGTAGAGAGTTTGGCTGCCCCTTTATCAGTACCTGCCCTGCCTGCCCTATAATAGCTCAGTAATTAATAGAGGAGATTTCCATTCGAGTTTACCTGTGATAGGTGTCACATACAGCAGAGAACTCCAGAAATAATAATGAAGCTCCTGGGAATCCTTCTCCTTCTGTCCGCCCTGGCTGCAACAGGTAAGATGGGACAAAGACTCCTTCTTAAACTGTATGATTTTATATTATTCTTATCTCGGTATATATTTCTCTGGACATTATATGGTCTTCATGATATGATTTCTTATGTATATGTGAAGATAAATGGTTTCCAGCTTGGACTTTGCAATTGGGAAATTTTGTAGGTTCTTGCATGACTTGTCATGTTATTGGGTTAGCCATAACAATAAAACCAAGGTGAGGGGTCGTCTGTTGACAATGGTGAGATATATTCTTCAACATGTGATCAGTTGAGGTTTTGAAAGCAATACAATTGGGCAAGCGTAAAGATCTGAAAGACTCCGATAAGGTCCAAATTGTGACGACTAGACGGGTGGCTGGGGGCAACTTCAGCAGGTTGGTCTTGTAGGGTGATCCAGTGGTGAACTGGGGACAAGGTCATGGGCACCCCAGATTCATTGATGTGCATGGGAAGTAAAGGCAAGCCCATCAGGTCCGATCCCACAAAAGAGCTTCTGTATTACAAATTATCTCCGTCCCACCTGAGTCAATTTTGGCCCTTCTATGCCCCATTTGGATCTTTCGAGTCCCATTTTTCAAAGTGTCACTTTATATGATAATAAGCTTGAAAACTTGAACTTACCAAAGTCATTTTCAGATTCTTTTTCAAGACACTTAATGTTAGTGGCAAATTTTGGTCAATCAATATGCTTTGTGCATTTTTATAAAAGACCAACCCAAAACAAAAAAAGGGAACTTGGACCCAAAGAAATATAAAAATGCAAAAATGATTAAGTAATAATAAATAATGGAATCAACAAACAAAAATAGACACAAAAAGACTCACATAGAAAAGGAGAAGTAAAAACCACAACGACATTGGACAATAGTGAAGATGCAAATAGTGCGGGGTAAAGGTGTAACAAACTCACATCAAAGTCACAACAATAATATCCAGAGCAAGCTGTGGCTTCTAATATACAAAAAAAATATCTAATAATCGAATATCTATTGCATAAATAACAGAAAATTCAAGTCGATAGATATAAAAAGAGAAATATCTAAAATTAATGTAGCAAAAAAATACAATAGACCCAAAATTAATAATAGAATGTGAAATAATAAAAAAAAAAATAACCCAAAAAGTCACAGGATATAGCAAATGAAACATGTTTCCTGTAGACGATGTAGATGATTTTTTTTTTTCTTTTTTAAATATTTACAAAATTTTCTATCCTCATATTACTTATGGTGCACGTTTGTTTGGATTTCGGTGGTCATAGAGTACCTTAAACGGAGGCCCCTTTTTTGTCTATGTCAGTCAAGGTAGTTGTAGGTTGAACTGTACATTCATAAAACAATCAGAAATTTGGTGAAAAAATTTGACAAAATTAAAATTTTCAAAATTGGAACAGTCACAGTAACCAAATTAGATAGCAATTTTTTTTTTTTTTTTTTTACCAAATCTCTGTTTTATGTTGGGCATATTTTTGAAATTTTCTAATTTTTTAGGACATTATAAGACCTACAAATTTACAAACCTTTTTCAGAATAAAAAAGACAACGTAGTTCATGTAGCCGGCCCTTATATTATAATCCTTCTTATCTTAGGAAACTTTGCAATAGTAGGCCTTATGGCGACGATAGGGAATACAGAGACTTAAACCGGGATTTTGTTGAATGGTGCCAGCAGAACCAGCTCAGGATTAATACTGGGAAGACCAAGGAGATGGTGGTGGACTTTAGTAAACGGAAAAGTGCTCTGACCCTGGTGGAAATCCAAGGAACATGTATTGAGATAGTCAGGACCTATAAGTATCTGGGTGTGCTCCTCAATAATAAACTAGACTGGGCTGATCACCTGGAGGCGCTGCACAGAAAGGGCCACAGCAGGCTCTACCTGCTCAGGAGGCTGAGGGCCTTCGGAGTCCAGGTGACACTTCTTAGGGCCTTCTTCAACTCTGTGGTTGCCTCAGCCATCTTTTTTCGGTGTGGCCTGCTGGGGGAGCAGTATATCAACCAGGGACAGAAATAGACTTGACAGGCTGATCAGGAGGGCCAGCTCTGTCCTGGGGAGCCCCCTGGACCCAGTACAGGTGGTGGGTGACAGAAGGATACTGTCCGTGGTGACCTCCATGCGGGAGAACAAATCCCACCCCATGTATGGGACCCTGATGGGACTTGGCAGCACTGTAAGCGACCATCTGCTTCACCCCAAGTGTGAGAAGGAGCTATCGCAGGTCCTTCCTTCCAACCACAACCAGGCTGTATAATCTACATCAGACCAAGCGAAGACACTCCGCACAGAGAACTAATGATTATGATTATGAAGTCTTCCTTCTTTCTTCTTCTGTTCCTTAGCTGCTATGGACTCCTAGTATATCTTCTCTTCTCAGCATATGTGTGTCTACCTGTATTACTATGCTGCTGTAACATACTGAAATTTTCCCACTGTAGGACTATTAAAGGATTATCTAATCTTATCTTATACCTTTAACATCTTTAAAAGGACATTCTTGGCATTGGCTGAAATATTTGCAACAAAATCTGCAAAAAAAGCTTCATTTCCACAACGTGGGACTTCAGCCTTACACTGGATTGATAGGTGTATGTACACGCCCTGAGAGCAAATAAAAAAATGAACCAGGGTTAAGACAAAAAGCCTCCAACGCATCCAGGTTTTTCCCACAGAGCTTTTCAAAGAAAGTACACAGTCTGCATTATATCTGTAGGGAAACCACCAGCATTCCCATAGGAAAAATTGATATGTTCCAATTTCTAACAGTTTTGGAAATTGCAACGTTTCTACTGTGTGTATTTTTCTGCAATGTGTGGATGTGATTTGGAGTGATTGTAAAGTGCAGCGTTATTTGCCAAACCGTGGCGCTTACACCATGTGGCGCCCCAGCCTTAAGCAGGTTATACTGGGTACAGTAACATTACACACATGGTGTATACTGATTTTAGAGCACAGAGCAAGGCTCAGAAAGGAAGTGGTGGGGTTTTTTTGAGTGCAGATTTAGGGGAATTGGTTTTGGACGCCATGTAGCTTTTGCACCACCACAGAATTTACCAAGGAGTAACCCTATTTTGGAAACTGTACCCCTGCTCAAAAAGGTCCATGTGCAGGCCCATCTGAAGTTTGCCAATGAACATCTGGATGATTCTGAGAGAGATTGGGAGACGGTGCAGTGGTCAGGTGAGACAAATATTGAACTCTTTGGCATTGACTCATCTCGCCATGTTTGGAGGAAGAGCCTATGACCCAAAGAACACCGTCCCCATTGCCAAGCATGGAGGGGGAAACATTATATTTTGGGGTTGTTTCTCTGCTAAGGGCACAGGACTACTTCACCTCATCAATTAGAGAATGGATGGAGCCAGGTATCGTAAAATCCTGAGTGACAACCTCCTTCTCACCGCCAGGACATTAAAAATGGGTCATGGCTGGGTCTTCTAGCAAGCCAATGACCCAAAACATACAGCCAAGGCAACAAAGGAGCGGCTCAAAGAGAAGCACATTAAGGTCATGGAGCGGCCTAGCCAGTCTACAGACCGTAATCCCATAGAAAACTTATGGAGCGAGCTGAAGCTCCGAGTTGCAAAGCGAGAACCCCAAAATCTTAATGATTTAGAGATGATCTGCAACGAGGATTGGACCAAAATTCCTCCTGACATGTCGCAACCTTCATCATCAACTACAAAAAAGTCTGACTGCTGTGCGCGCCAACAAGGGTTTTGCCACCAAGTATTAAGTCTTGTTTGCCAGAGGGGTCACATACTTATTTCCTTCACTGTATTAAAAAGGGAAACCCATAGGAAAGAAAAAACAAACCCACAAAAAGAAACAAAACTAAGAAGGTTACTGCAAACCCAATTTTTGTCTGGGTCATACGTAGTATAGTCAATTTAGCAGTGTACTGTCCCTTTAAAGCGCTCTCAGCAACAGCAGCAGCTAACCTTGTGATGTTCCCTGGTGCTTTTGACTTCGCGTTGACTTCACAGCGGTATTTCAATGTGGTGTTTGTAATATGTGACCACTTCCAAATAACAACCGACGCATTTCTAGACTGCTTTCTAAAGCCAGTCTTTCATGAGAGGTGCTTAAACCAACGAGAGGATCTAGTAATATGGCACTGTCATTAGGGTTGAGCGATTGGGATCGGAAAAGATCGAATCTCGATCGGTGATTGAGTAAATTTCATGGGTTCGATCCCGCCTAAAATAGATCAGGAATGGAATTCTGATCCTAATCGCTCAACTTACCTGCACAGATCCACTGCCGCTGTCGCTCCCAGTTCTTCTCGGTCGGTTTTGTCTCATTTATAGGACTTCAGAGTGCCATGCGTGCCCCTGCCTCCCAAGTAAGTGTTACAGACCTAGGAAGAAGGTGGGTCTTGTGGCTTAGGAGCATGTGGGAGGGTACTGGGAGGGGAGACGTGAGTGATGCACTCACGTCTCCCCGCCCTGTACCCACCCACACTCTCCTAAGCCACAACAAGGCACGCACGCACCGTGCTCTGAAGGCCTGTAAATGAGAGAGAAGAGGAGCGAGAACAACGAGGAGCGGCAGCGATCTGTGCAAGTAAGTGGGGGAACTAAGTAGCCAGAGGATTTTTTTTTTTAATCACTACACAGCGTGGAGTCTACAAATGAAAGCGTTCAATTTTTGGACTCGATGCTGTGTAGTGAATAGGATCATTTTTAAAATCCGATCTTCGATTATTAAAAAAATCCAATTGACTTGCATTAGAATCAGAATTGGGATCGGGATCGAATGGAAAATGATCAGAAATCGGATTTTAAAAACGATCCTGAAATCTCAAAATCGGCTCAGCCCTACTTTTCATGCTTAAATTGCTGCCAAGACCTCTCGCCCCTCCCTCACCACTGATGTGGCCGCAAGAAGAAGGGGGCGTCTGGCACTTTTAAGAATACCCTGCCTCCCTGAACAAAAAAAGCTGTTAATTATGTAAAAAAAAAATTATGGCTTTTGACATGTGACAATGGAAAACTAAAACAAGTATGGCATCTTTAAAGGGGTTGAAATAATTTCATAACCTATTCATAGGACACTTTGACTCTGAGCAAAGCAGTAGACAGCAAGCGCGTGACACAGTTCAGCCGCCCTTTCCACTACTTGGTTCCGGGGACGTTGCAGTGAATAGGATTCTGGTTAATCCAATCCACACATTGCAAAAAAAAAAAAAAAAAAAATCTGCAGTGGAAAAGCTGTGTTTTTGCAAATGTCATATCAATTCTAACCACGGAAACACTGGCGTTTTCTGTCTAGGTATAATATTTGCAGAAAGTGCACAGAGGAAAACACAACGTGGGGCCTTAACATGCTAAGAATGGGGATACCAGCATTAAATAAGGCGAACATTAACCCCGTATTGTCTCTTATCTTTTAGGTTATTCTCTTACTTGCAAAACCTGCGCGCTTTCAACAAATGACACGAAATGTGATGGGCCGACAATGACCTGCCAGTCTGATGACTCCTGTGTGTTTGCTTATACCAAAGTGACCATAGGTACGGGTGTATAAATTATTATTGGGTACTACTGTATTCATCATGGAAACAAAGCAATGACTCCATTATCTTCAGCAATAAACAGCACTGAGTGCAGCGAAGCTTGTAATTGAGCTAGAGAGTCATAGGAGTAGGAGAATTAGAACAAAGTTTAGTCGGATTTAATGAATTACAGGCAGATAGTGGTAGAAATCATAGATAGGAGTGAGGGAGGATATCTGTGCTGTGTGAGGCACACTGCTACCATTCAGCCAGACGTGTCCATCATATTACACCCTGCTACAGTTGCCTAGTGCCTACCAGCACTGCCACCACTCAGACATGTCCTGCGGCACAGTCCATCATATTAGTCCCTGCTGAACTGCCACACGTTGCTGCAGTTCTCTAGTCCCTTCCATCACTGCCATCACTCAGACAAGTCCTGCGGTCTTGTCCACCATCACATTCCACTATACCACACTATTGGTTCCACAGTCCATAGTCCCACAGTTGCCCTGAGAGTATTCTACAATATGATTTAAGCCAATTTAAAGTGTGATTAAGACAGAACTTTGACCCGGAACTAATAATGGACCTGAGAAACCCGAACCTGAAACTAAAGGAACCTTGAGAGGTTTGCCCAGATCTAGTCACTCTTTACAATTTATAAGGGGTCACAGCAAAAATTTAAATACGCTGCAGTAATTTGAGGTCCTATGCACCCCCCTATGGAAAGCAGAAACGGAATTGTGAAACAATAGGGCCAATCAGACCCAGAAGTGCTTCAGGCTCAGACACTAAGGGTCTGTTCACCACCGCCGGCATTTTTGCCAAGGTCTAGCCGTGATGGGATGCCCATGCAATTCCGTCGTGGCATCCGCTCCTGATTAAGCCCGGATGAATGGGCCTAATCAGGAGGGAATATCGAGACGTGGACCACGGCAAAATGGAGCAGGACGTTTCTTTTTTCTGTTGCGACCTCTGCCTCCTATTGACAACAATGGGAAGCAAATTCCGGGAGGGGGCGAAATCAACCCCCAAATCGGCGGCAAATTCCTCCATATGAACAGACCCTAAGCGTTAACTACATGCTCAGTGTGATGTAATAGTATGTGTCATACAATTGGGTGGGATTCAGAGCTCCAATCAGTGGCAGCCAGAGTCGGAGCTCAGAATCACACCCCTTTGTCTGCTCCTGCCTGACACCGCCCCCCTGACGTCTAAATTTATAGAGTCTAAATAGCATTTCAGGCACCAAAACCAACAGCATTGATTGTCCAGCAACAGTAGGGTCTACAGAAAAAAATTTCAAGTGTTTCAGAATCAGTAGCTATTAATGAATGTATCAGAAAAAGTGATCTCTGATGTCTTTAGAGAGGAGATTTCTCAGGACAGATTTGGATCAGGGGTGGACATTGCTTTACGCTGAGGGACATGGTGTAGTAGCCATGGGGCCAGTGACCAATGTATCTGTCATGTACTAATGATGGACTTTCTTCTCTTGTACACAGGAGACAAAGTCACCAACCAATACACCGCCACATGTGGAAAAAAAAAACACTGCAATATCAAGGGCAGCCTGACCTTCGACACCGGCAGCGTACTGATGGCAACGTCCTGCTGCGACAAAGATAACTGCACCACATCTTTTCCTGCCTGTATGTTTTTGGAAAATACTACATATCCTCTCAATATCGTCCAGATTTTCACTCATGTTATTGCCAGTCCTGCCGAACCCAATGTCAGCTCATTGAAATAATACACTATTACTGCCCCAAATATTTCAGCCACTAGGTGGTGCTATGGAACACGGTGCAATACTTTGTGGCCAGTGTTTTTACGACACATTTCCCTGTACCAACACCCAAGGTGGTCAAATATGGAAGAAATGTCATTGTGGAGAGTACACCATTGGGCAAATGTGAGGGGTACTGTACCCCGTACCCCCAGACTCATTTCTAGTGATATTGAAGACTGGAGAGAAGGAAGGTCTTGATATTAGCAACCCCTACTGTGTAGGGGCTAGTTCACACGGGGGCAAGGAGGCGGATTTTGACACAAAATCCGCCTCCATATAATGGTGGTCTATGGAACACAACATGCCACTACTGGAAAAAAGGAGTGAGTTGCCCTTTCTTCAGGCGGATTCCTGGCCTGGTGGCAGCAATCTCCAGAGTTGGCCCATCCATTTGGGAAGCCGTGACCACGACGGTCGTGGCAGGCGGGTTTAGACCCGAGAGTGACGAGGCTCCCCGCGTATCTCTCATGCCAAAAAAAATCCACCCCATCGACCCCCGTGTGAACGAACCCTAAGGGTAATGGTTCAAAGCTAGTAGTGGAAGTGGCTCCAAAGTTGAAATCATTCTGGCTGCAGCCACCACTAGGTGGATCCGTCTAATAATCAGTATGCAGAAAGCTCATGAGCTCCCCTAGTGGTGACTTCAGGCAGATAGCATTTTATCATTTAACTTCATGCTGGTGTTTGGAGATTATGCTTATGAATTTATTAAGACGTTTGAGATTCTAATTTAAAAAAAAAAAAAAAATCAAAAAAATTTGTCCCAATTGTCAGCCATATGGATGATTCTGTTTTACATTTTGGACATATTTTAAACCAATGAGACAAATGTATTAAAATTTTAATTCCATTTAATTTCCATTTTGCAAGTTCCAACTCTAAGTACAAAAGTGAATAACCGGACATGTGACACCTGCGAAACTGACAAATTCGAGGAGTGCTTTTCATTAAAGAAACAAACCTGCACCGGAGAGGAGACTGAGTGCGGCCACACCAAAATTAAGCTATCTGGTAAACTTTATGATATTTTGTTGTCCTTCTAGACACTGTAATGTAACGTGACAACTGCTGCCCCCTGTGGGGAATGGGTGTTTTTTCAAAAAGGGAAATTTGCAATCTGAAGACAATGCAACCCACCACATGGAGAAACATGAGTTGCCCCTGGGGTGGAGCCGATCTTGACTTCTCAGGACCGATTTTGAAATCCGATTTCCGATCATTTTTCATTCGAACCCGATCTCGATCCCAATTCCGATCCCAATGCAAGTCAATGGGATTTTTTTACTAATCGGATTTTAAAAACAATCCTATTCACTATACAGCATGGAATCTAACAATTGAACGCTTTAATTGTTAGAATCCACACTGTGTAGTGATTTTTTTTTAATCCTCTGGCTACTTAGTCCCCCTGGTGTCCACTTACCTGCAGAGATGGCTGGTCTGGTGCCCGGTGTTCTCGTTCTTCTTCGCCTCGCTGCCCCCTGCCTTCCAGGTTAGGAGAGTGTGGGCGGGTTAGGAGAGTGTGGGCAGGTACTGGGAGGCGAGACATCACGTCTCCCCGCCCTGTACCCGCCCACACTCTGCTAAGCCACAATCCCCGCCTTCTTCCTAGCTTTTTAACGGGAGGCAGTGAGGCGAAGAAGAACGAGAATACCAGGCACCGGACCAGCTATCTCTGCAGGTAAGTAGCTACTAGAGATGTTAGCTAGTCTCCCATTAGAATGAATGGACGCAGCCGGCGCGCAGGGAGTTAAGGCTGTGTGCAGGCTGCTTCCATTCATTTCTATGGAACCGCAGCGAGACTTCACACTGAGCGTATACTTAGTGTGAAGGGTAACATTGTGAGCTTTTCCCACAATGTTTGGCCAGTAACAAAGCATTGTGGGAAATAATCACCAATCTCGATCCCACCTTAAAAGATCAAGTTCGGAATTCCAATTGCAATCGTGAAATTTTCTCAATCGACGATCGGAATCCGATCTTTTTCGAACACGATCGTTCAACCCTAGTTGCCCCCACGCAAGTAATAAAGGAGCCCAACTTTGACTACATGTTGAACTTCCACTGTGATGGTAGTTTAACTATTTAGGAACCATATTAAGTGGTTTACAGAGAGACTCCAGGGCCGAATCGGTCAATAGATTCTATGGTAGTCCCATGATGTACCAATGACCTCCAGGCCTACCATGCACAGAAACCAAGGGGCCTCTAATAGGCTGGCATGGTGAAACCTTTCAAAAATGTTTTGCTCATTTTTGTTTATCCAATTCAAAACAGAATTGAGAGGAATCAAAAAGTTGTATCCCAAATTAATACCAATAAAAACTCACCGAAAAACAAGTACTACATTGTCTTTTATCCATTGCAATATAAGAATTGTTGATTACCCAAATTTGTTGACCCATCTATGCATTGGCTACCAGTGAGCGCGGAGTCTCTGTTGTGGATTCATGTCCACGTGGTTTTTTTCTCTACCGAAAAAAATCAAGGGTCTCATTTATCTAGCCGTAAACCTGAGAACAGCTTTAATTTCTTAGGGTAAGTTCACACTGGGTTTTTTGGATCGGAACCTGAGGCAGCCTCTGAAATCCGGGTAGCCGCGACTGCACTGGCATCCAGCCGTGCACTCCGCTCTAGATTAGGCCCAATGAATGGGCCTAGTCCGGAGGAGGTTGTGTCTTCAGGCCAAATCGCGAGGCGAAACAAACTGAAGAATGAGCACCTCACTTCTTTTTCCGGGAGCTGGCAAGATTTCAATGGGAGCTTTTTGGTCAGGATTTTGAGGCAAATACGGCCTTAAAATCTTGATAAATGAAACTCCGTGTGAACTTAGGCCCTGTTCACTCGGGGAAAGAGGGGGTGGATTATGGCGCTGAATCCACGTCATAGCCAGCCCCCTCACAATGGATGTCTATGAAGACCGCAAGTTTACTTTTTTCTGTGAGCGGCAAGAAACGAGCTGCCCTTTCTTCAGGCCCATTCATTTGAGCTTACTCCGGAAAGGGAAACCACAACTGTCAGAATCCACGACAGTCGTCGCAGGCGCATTTTGGCCTGAGAGTGACACGGCTTCCCGCGTCAGTCTCGGGGCCAAAATCCACCAATCCTCTCCCTGTGTGAATGGAGCCTTTCCCTTAAAGTGCTCTAGACAATGAAAGCCGACATAGCCAATGGAGACAGGAACCATTGGCTCCATCCACTATGAAGTGGTCCTATTGGGCTACTACAGTGTACCGGTGGGGTGAAAGGTTTGGCTCACATAAATCTAACATTGATGATCTATTTCAAGAATAATTTTTTTTAAAAGGTCCCAAAAAAATTATTTTTTGGATTTAGATGAGTTTTTTCAGGACAATGACATGTTTTTGGGTGATCGTTTACCGATATTCTTTTTCCTCCCAGGTAAACAGACACTAAAAGACTATATGCGAGGCTGCGCCACCAAATCCTTCTGTGACGTACTTGGCAACCAATATAATGACATCGATGGGTTGAAAATGGATCTGAAGACATTTTGTAGAGACGGAGCCGCCGACCTACGAGTTGGATATTTAGTTGTCGTAGTTGCAGCCGTGCTGACCAAATTCATGATTTAAAGGATGCAAAAATTACAGGGGTTTCCCGTGGGCATAAAAATATATAAATTTGTACACAATTCAAAGTTAAAACGGCAACAGGAGCCTACGGGAGCCGGAAAGACAAAAACGTTCTATAGTGATCCAGATGTCGTCTGGGGAGTATAAGGTTTTATTAAAACAAAAACATTGTGAAATTTTTGAGTCTTTCATTTTTTTTAAATATTGCCAAAATGAAGCTTATTATAAATGTGCCTTAAATATATACGGCAATGAAAAAGTGGGTTTGGGTGATGGTCTCCTGGCTGGTGGATGGTATGCGTCGTAACGTACAATAACGTAGCAGGAGCCCTTGTGAATTTTTGGAATTTGTGGAAGCATTTTAGTTTCCAATAAAACATTCAGGCTCAGATTCTTTAGCATTTGCTCTTAACGTTGACTGATCTTTACCATGTGGCTAGTCAGGGTGACCTCAGGATAGTATCGAAGTTCCTTCCCCTTGGTCAATACAATCCAAGTATCCTTCTGGACAGCTCTCTAGGGATATGCAATCCAGCTTAGGCCTGGTTCACATCTGTGTTCAGTATTCTATTCGGGAAGTCTGAATGAGGACCCCCAAATGGAATACTGAATGCATTGACAAGTGGTGATCTTATGAAAGCACATGGACCTCATAGATTATAATGGGGTTTGTGTGTTTTCCGAGAGTTTGCCGCACAAGTCATGCAAAGAGGAGAGTAATTCATGAAATACTTTTCTCTCTGCATGACTTGTGCGGACACCATACGGAAAACACACGGACCCCATTATACTCTAAGGGGTCTGTGTGCTTTCTTTGCTCGCCGTTTGTCAATGAATTTGGTATTCCATTTGGGGGATCCATATGCAGACTCCCCAAATGGAATACCGAACACAATGTGAACTGGGTCTTACAGTACTTTCTTGGCAGTCAGGGCATCTTAGCTGTAGATATGGATCTACACTGTGTACCAGTGGAGGTCTTCTCCATCAAAGAAAAACAAAATTCTGCAAGTCCCCTGAGACCTGTTGGGTAGTCTATTTCAGGAAACCTGCCACAAACTTCTGAGGCCACAACGGCTCTATAATTCTAACTGACCGGGACAAGAGTTCCACCACTTTGGCAATGACTTACCTTTGCTCCACCCATGTTCTAGAACAATTGCAGAGGAATTTCTCCTTACATTCACCGATACTAAAGCAACCTGAATGGCATCTTCCTCTTTTAACCTAGTTTTTGACATCCTAACAGAGCTCGATTTTTGACATGTGTCACTTCATGCGGTAATAACTTGGGAACACTAGATCACCAAACTGATTTTGAGATTGTTTTTTCGTGACACATTGTACTTCATCTTATAGGATTGCTTTTAAAATCCGATCTCCGATTAATAAAAAAAAATCCCATTGACTTGCATTGGGATCGGAATTGGGATCGAGATCGGGTTCGAATGAAAAATGATCGGAAATAGGATTTTAAAATCGATCCTGAAAAGTCAAGATCGGCTCAACCCTACTTACAAGTCAAACAGCAATTTTCAAAAATTTCAAGAACATTTCCAAAACCTATTTTTCCGTTTTGAAGGGGTTTCGAAAGCCTTTTGTATTAGAAACCTCCATAGATCCCCCATTTTCAAAACTGCAACCCTTCAATAAGCCAAAACAGCATAGACAAAGTGTCTTAACCCTATAAGCATTTAACAGGAATGAAGTCCAATGAAGGTAAAATTTACACATTTCAATTTCTTTTACTAATATTTTCATTTAGTCCTAAAATTTACACATTCACAAGGGGTTAAAGGGGAAAATGCACCCCGCAATTGGCTACACAAGTTCTTCCCAACTACTAGAGTACCCCATATGTAAACTGATATAGAAAGTCTTATCAGTATATTGGGGGACAAAGCACGGAAATGGTGGGGGCTAGAGAAAAAATTCTAAGTGCTCCAGGATCAGAGGAGGGCACTTGTCGAAGTATACAAAGAGCAGGAGTCAGAGGAGGTGGTGGTAGGTCCTCTTTATGTCCAACATTTTGTGATTTGAATTGGTTTCATAACATGTTATATTTTTATGGTGGCCAGAGCTCCCTTTAAGAGGTATAGACTAGGCTTGGATGACATCTTGGGTATGGTGATCTTGCCACCATGTTGCCATATCAAGTGTGGGCCTAAATCAGAGTGCTGATGGCTTTATTCTCTAGCCCCTGATGGTGCTATCTTTCCTATGATTATAATAGCAGACACGCGTTGGGTTCCAGTTTATTTAGTTGATAGGACGCATCGGCCAGTCTGTCCTTAGTAACACATCGGCTATAGTAACCTTGTAGCGGCTGGTTACTATACACCGACTCGCTGATGTGTATTCCTGTAATCTGGCCACGTGTTCCCTTTATCATAGTCAGATAGCAGTTTTGTATTTTTAATAATTAGCTAATAAATTTGGACTTTTAACGTCCGTCAGGCAGAATTTTTTTTTAGAAAAGACGTCTACCAGCGAGGTTAATGATTATTTTATATAGTTTGGATAAATGGGAATGGAAGGCTTTGTAGATGGAGATCCTACACAGACAGATGGTGAGGTGAAGCAGAAGACTTATGGTCAGATAAAGGGTCACCACAACAGGCTGTAAACGCTACAATAACATCCGCCTTCCATAACCTGACCCGGATATATGAGGATAACATCAGGTACTGGTGGGAGGTCCAGTCCATAAGAAACTACCTAAAAAATCCTATCTTATCACAGCAACACTATCATACTGCAACACCAGCTCATGCTGTGTTACTTCTCTGCTTTCTGTATGTGTCAGCTTTCACTGCTGTTCTGACATTCTATTCATGAGCTAAGAACATCCATAGTATAGTGGCAATACATAGATGCGGTTGTGAGTGATACAATGATTATAGCCATGCTAATCATTGATGTGCAATGCCTCTCCACTAGGGGGCGCCTGGAGTAGTCCTGTAAGGTATGGGATACTATAGTAGGAAAATGAGGGCATTGAAAAAGAAATGATCACATGACCCCCATTACACCATATTATACAGAAACTATAAAAATACTGGGGTGACATGAAAGAACAACAAGTCTCGGCCGCCACCGCCATCGCCAAGTCCGACCACAAATTATAGAGAACGCCTACGTCTTCTCCGTAATAAGGAAGTAAAACCTCAAAGTGTCAGGACAAGACGATATCAGCACTACAGTACACCGAATACAGGCGGACGTAGCACAGGTTATATTACAATCCAATATTCTGGACTGATCATCATTATAATGACTGGAGCTTCAGTAACCACTAGGGGGCGAGCTTAGTGCATATGAGACTGTGATTTAGTGAAATGTTCAGCTTTATTAGTTTTTTTCCTCTTTAGAAATACATAACAAAAATAATACCAATATGACCACCAGCGCAGTTACCACCCCACCTTCTGGGACTTCTGAGTACGTTGCAGATCTTTTCTTCTAATGCATTAAATAATTCTAATCCGTTATAAATTGTTAATTTTACGACATCTAATTTGAAAGTTAGTTGTTTCTATTTAAAGGGGTTCTCTAGTTTACTTAGGATAGGCCACTTTTATCAGATCTGAGGGCTCTGACACTCGGGACCGCCGCAGATCAGCCGTGTTGATACAGCATGTCTCCTACTGGCGTTTACATGCTGTCAAATCATCTTCTAAACTGTAGCAGTGGGTTTTGGTACTGCAGGTCTGCCCCATTGAAGTCTACAGGGCAGAAGGACCTACAATCGCCCCTACAGTTTGTATGGCGAGTTAGGAGCACGACCCCCAGCATGTGAACGTCCATGGGAGCCACGCTGTATCAGTATAGGTTATATAGTGAGTGAACAGCACGGCTAGTGGCATATGGACAATACCGGGAGTCGTGCTGTCTCGGTGCAGCTGATCTACATTGGCCCCGGGTGTCAGACCCCTGCAGATCTAGTACTGACACTTTGTGGACTTGGTAATAATGATAATAATGATAATGTTTAGACTGAGGACTGCACCAGAAAGGGAACTATAGACTGTAAGAAGGTGTCCCATCTGACATCTCATCCCCAGCAGCTGGTGGTTACTCCCATAAGTATTGCACCTCCAAATATTGGATTCTGTTACCTGGTTGTACCTCAAGTAAAAGCTGCACATTATCCTGTGTCTGCAAATCTACTGTCTCCGGAGCCTTATTCCCGCATGACCATCATGTGCACTCCAACCTCCATCAGGCTCAGGAGAGATGACACAACAACAATGTACCCCAGGAGAAACACAACAAACTGTTCCACGGGTCACCACTGGCATCAGTATTGAGATTGCAACTTCCATTTGACTCATAAGCCAAGGAGACCCACAGATTACCCAAACCGCACTAAGGTTGATTAAACTCCTTAGCACCTGTAACCATCACTATCAAGAATTCGCTCTAAGAATGAGGTAGGGGGGCCCCTGACAAAAGATTGCACCAAGACCTACAAGACTTTAGGCTTTATACCGCCTTCCAGCCTCTTTGTCCTGCTACCTGGCAGCATTTATAGCAGGCTTTGTACCCCCTTTCAGTCTCTTTGTCCTGGTACCTGGCAGCATTTATAGCAGGCTTTGTACCCCCTTTCAGTCTCTTTGTCCTGGTACCTGGCAGCATTTATAGGGGTCTTTATTAGAGATGAGCGAACACTAAAATGTTCGAGGTTCGAAATTCGATTCGAACAGCCGCTCAATGTTCGTGTGTTCGAACGGGTTTCGAACCCCATTATAGTCTATGGGGAACAGATACTCGTTAAGGGGGAAACCCAAATCCGTGTCTGGAGGGTCACCAAGTCCACTATGACACCCCAGGAAATGATGCCAACACCTCTGGAATGACACTGGGGCAGCAGGGGAAGCATGTCTGGGGGCATCTAACACACCAAAGACCCTCTATTACCCCAACATCACAGCCTAACAACTACACACTTTCCACATTCAAAAAAACCTCTATCAAAGTGGGAAAATACCTGGAAACCTTCTTTACTCCCCAAATGGATGGACACAAACCCCAATTTAAGCTCAACAAACAGTAACAACCACCCCTTTAAATCACGTTCCCCATGACAACCACAAATGGAATAGGCAATGGGAATTCCAAAAGCCCTCACCCTTAACTGTCATTTTGAGTGTGTGTGTGTGTGTGTGTGTGTGTGTGTGTGTGTGTGTGTGTGTGTGTGTGTGTGTGTGTGTGATGTGGTAAGACCTTCCAAAATTCACTTTTCTAGCCCTTAACATGAGCCCTTCCAAACAAAGTTACATGACCTTAAGCTGAGCTACCAGCAGAGATTGAGGCCCTTGGCATGAGTAGAGCCTTGCACCAGCAGTGTTTTTGGCACTTAGGGTGAGTTGAGCCTTGTACCAGCGTGTGTCCCTTAACATCAGGCGGGCCCTAAGTTCTGCGCTTTGCACAAAAGTTCCACATTAACTAGGCTGAATGGTACAAAGATTAGTAGGCCCGAGAACCAGGAACAGGTCTTGCAATGGCTGTCGGATAACGCTTAAAGCACATTGTCCACCAGCCAGTCAGCCTCTACCTCCTCTTACCCAACAGTCTTGTCCTCCTTCCACCCAAAATTCCCAATCTTCTCAGAACAATAACCCCAACTGTCCCTGCTCCCCAGAGCTGTTCTCCCTTCCTTTGACTGTACCGCAACCTGCCCCTCCATTTCGCGATTCCACGGACCTAACAGACGAGTATCTGTGTCCAGATGCTCAAACACTAGAGTCTCCTCCATTCCATCTCCGGTCGATTTGGTGGCGGATGACCAGCAACCCACCCTCATCGACGACGATGAGACGCAGTTGCTGTCAGGGCAGCCAGTTGACATGCGCATTGTGCAGGAGGAGGAGGCGAGACAGGAGTTGGAAGAGGAGGTGGTGGACGACGAGGACACCGACCCCACCTGGACAAGGCAGATGTCAAGCTGGGAAAGTAGTGTGGATGTTGAGGCAGGTGCAGCACCAAAAAGGGTAGCTAGAGGCAGAGACATGTCCAGAGGCAGAGGTCAGCTGCTTTGCCGAAGCCAGGCCAGACCCGGAATGTCCGAAGATGTTCCCTTTTGTACCCAGCCCAGAAAAACTCCCCCATCGAGGGCACGTTTCTTGAAGGTGTAGAGTTTTTTCAAGGAATGCGCCGAGGACAGATATAGTGTCGTCTACACAATTTGCCTCTCGAAATCGAGTAGGGGCCCTGAGAAGAGCAACCTGTCCACCACTTCAATGCACCGTCATTTGGAATCCAAGCAATGGAATCAGTGGCAGGCAGCAACGGCAGGACAAACGTCGCCCGCCGTTCATGCCACTGCCTCTGCTCACAGTGCTGGCGATGCACTCCAGAGGACGAGCCAGGACATCACTTCATCTGCCTCCGCCACTTTGTTGACTTCTCCCTCATCCTCCCCTGTTTCTGTCTTATCTCCTTCTCCTGCACCATCAAAGGCACCATCAGGCGCTTCTTTACAACAACCCACCATCTCTCAGACATTGGAGCGCCGGCAGAAATACACCGCTAACCACCCACCCACGCAAGCCTAGAACGCCAACATCGCTAAACTGCTGGCCCAGGAGAGGTTGGCGTTCCGGCTTGTTGAAACTCCCGCCTTCCCGGACCTGATGGCAACTGTGGCACCTCACTATGCCGTCCCTAGCCGTCTCAACTTCTCCCGGTGTGGCGTCCCCGCCTTGCACCAGCACGTGTCACTCAACATCAGGTGGGCCCTTAGTTCCGCGCTTTGCTGCAAGGTCCACTTGACCACCGACACTTGGACAAGCGCCTGTGGTCAGGGATGCTGCAGTGCTTATCTTTAATGACAGGCAGGGTGAATGTGGTGGAGTCTGTTCCTCGGGTGCAAACTGGGGTGGCCTATCTCCTCTCCCAGGCCAAAATTCATGGCAGGAGTAGACTGAAACCCTACGACGCTGCAACCTCCACCACAGCTACTAGCGGCAAACGCTAAAACACTGGTGTGGGGAGACGTCAGCAGGCGGTGCTGAAGCTCATCAGCTTGGGGGACAGACAGCACAGTGCCTCCGAGGTCAGGGATGCCATCCTGGCTGAGATGGCATTTTTTTTTCCCTGCTACACCTGGGGCCTGGCATTTTTACGCCTGTGATAATGGCTGGAACCTGGTAGCGGCTCTGGAGCTTGCCAGCCTCCAACACGTTCCATGTTTGGCCCACGTCTAACCTAGTGGTGCAAAGTTTTTTAAAAACATACCCAAATGTACCGAAGCTACTGTTGAAAATGCGGCGCTTGTGCGCCCACTTTTGCAAGTGCACAGGAGTCGCTGCTAGCCTAAAAACACTCTAGCAAGGCCTACATCTGTCCAAACACAGGCTGTTGTCCGTCATTCACACACGCTGAAACCCTACAATACCATATCTTGAGCAGGGTGTGTGAGCTGCACAGACCTTTGATGGAGTTCCATCTACAAAACCCAAGGGTTCCTCAAAGTCAGCAACCAAAGTTTCTGCACCATGAGTTTCCAGGGGTGGCAGAGTTATGGCTAGGGGAAGAGGCATGGATAGGGATGATGTCTAGGGGCAAAAGCAGTGTGGATGTGGAGGCAAGCTAAGCAGGAAAAACTGGGGGTACAAGCTAAGGCATGGACTGGGGTGATGTCTAGGGGCAAAAGCAGTGTGGATGTGGAGGCAAGCTAAGCAGGAAAAACTGGGGATACAAGCTAAGGCATGGACTGGGGTGATGTCTAGGGGCAAAAGCAGTGTGGATGTGGAGGCAAGCTAAGCAGGAAAAACTGGGGGTACAAGCTAAGGCATGGACTGGGGTGATGTCTAGGGGCAAAAGCAGTGTGGATGTGGAGGCAAGCTAAGCAGGAAAAACTGGGGGTACAAGCTAAGGCATGGACTGGGGTGATGTCTAGGGGCAAAAGCAGTGTGGATGTGGAGGCAAGCAAAGCAGGGAAAATGGTGGCTAGAGGCAAAGGGATGTCCATAGGCAGCAAGGGCAAAGATGCAAAACTCTCCCGTTTCAAGAATTTTCCTGACTTGTTTCCCCACAAAACATTCCTGGGAGGAGGGCTGAAACACCACCCTCCTCCTCCTCCGCTGTTAGATTTACCCCAGCTACGAGCTGAAAACGCTGCAACACTGGTGTGGGGAGACGTCAGCAGGCTGGGCTGAAGCTCATCAGCTTGGGAGACGGACAGCACACTGCCTCTGAGGTCAGGGATGCCATCCTGGATGAGATGGCAATTTGTTTATCCCCGCTGCCCCTGGGGCCAGGTTTTTTAGCTTGTTGGAGGGCTCTGGAGCTTGCCAGCCTCCAACACGTTCCATGCCTGGCCCACATGTTCAATGTAGTGGTGCAATGATTTTTAAAAACATACCCCAAATTAGCTGAGCTAAGGGTGAAAGTGCGGCACTTGGACACCCACTTTCCCAAGTCTACAGTACCTGGAGCTAGCCGCAATACACTCCAGCAAGGCCTACATCTGCCTGAAGCACCTACTGTTGTGCGAGGTCACCACACGCTCTAACCCTAGATACCGTATGTTCAGCAGGGTGTGTGAGCAGCAGAGACCTTTGATGGAGTACCAGCTACAAAACCCAAGGGTTCCTCAGAGTCAGCTCCCTCACTTTCTGCACCATGAGTTTCCATGGGTGGCAGACTTATGGCTAGAGGCACAGGCATGGATAGGGGTGATGTGTAGGGGCAAAAGCAGTGTGGATGTGGAGGCAAGCTAAGCAGCAAAAACTGGGGGTACAAGCAGCCGGTGACATCATCACTGACAAGCACAGCTGTCTGTCAGCTGACAGGCTGACTTTCACCAAAATGAACAGACAATGGATAGACTCATCATATACATGTCAGTTACATGACAAATTTAGTGCAATTTGCAAGTCCAAGATGGTTTGGAGATCTGCGGAGAGGAATCTCACCACCTCTTGCGGGTGCCATCATTTGGAAGGCAAGCCCTGGGCTCAGTGGGTGAGAGCAAGCGCAGGATAATCGTCGTTTGGCCTGGCGGCCACTGCCTCTTCCACTGTTGACAGGGCTGGCGCTGCAGTCCAGACCAGGAGCCAGGACACCTCCACATCTGCCTCTGACACTTTGGGGAGTTCACCCTTATCCTCACCTTTTCCTGCCATTTCTCCTTTTGCCCGCGCCATCATGCGCCTCTTCCCAGCAACTCCCCATCTCCCAAGCCTTTCATTTCATGCTAAAGTACAGCGCAACCCACCCACATGCCCAAGGCTTCAACGGCCTCATCTCAAGAAATCTGGCCCAGGAGATGTTGGAATCCCGGCTGGGGGACACTCTGCCCTTTTTGGGCAGAGTGTCTACTGCGCCACCGCACTGTGCCGTCCACACCAGCACTTTCCCCCAAACATGAGGCGGTCCCTAAATTCAGCGCTTAGCCCTAAAGTTCCATGTGACCAGTTACGAATGGACAAGTGCATGCGGACAGGGACGCTACCTTTCAATTTGGGCACAGTGGTTGAATGTAGTTGAGGCGTGGACCGGGTCGCAAAATGTGGTGGCCTGACTTGTCTCCCCACACAACATTCCTGGGAGGAGGGCTGAAACACCACCCTCCTCCGCTGTTAAATTGACCCCAGCTACGAGCTGGAAACGCTGCAACACTGGTGTGGGGAGACGTCAGCGGGCCGTGCTGAAGCTCATCAGCTTGGGGGCCAGACAGCACACTGCCTACAAAGTGAGTCATGCCATCCTCGATGAGACGGCAATGTGGTTTTTGCCACTGCACCTGGGCCCAGGCATGTTGTCATGTGTGATAATGGCCGTAACCTGGGATTGGCTCTGTAGCTTGGCAGCCTGCAACATATTCCATGCCTGGGCCACGTTTTTAACTCATTGCTGCTAATCTTTTGAAAAAGGTACCCCAATGTTCCTGAGCTACTGGTGAAAGTGTGGCGCTTGTGCGGATAGTTTTTAAAGTGTATAGTTGCCGCTGCTAGCCTCTATGCACTCCTACAACGCCTGTACCTGCTGGAACAACGGCTGTTGTGCGACGTCTCCACACTGCTGGCACTAAACATATCATGTGTTGAGCAGAGTGTGTGAGCAGCACAGACCTTTGATGTAGTTCCAACTCCAAAACCCTCGGGTTCGTCAAAGTCAACTCCCTCAGTTGCTCAACCATGAGTGGCCATGGGTGGCAGACTTATGTGAAATCCCATCCCATCCATTGCACTGGACACGAAACATTAGCATGCGCTCAGCACAACTTCGGATATGGCAGATGCGTTAAGCAGGGTGCAGGGTACAACACAGACCAGGCCCGAGCACCAGGAACAGGTGTTAGAAATACTGCAGCATCTGCCATTTCCTTCCAATTTTGGGGTTTTGGACCCGCCACCGACTTGTCTGGACCTAAGTGGGGATCATGAGACACAGTTGCCATCAAGGCAAGCTGTGGTCATGTGCGGTTTGCAGTAAGGGGGCAGTGCGCAATTGGAAGAGGAGTTGGTGGATGACGAGGCCACCGACCCCACATGGACAGGGGTGATGTCTAGGGGCTAAAGCAGTGTAGATGTAGAGGGAAGCTAAATCAACAAAAAACCTGGGTAGAAGCAAAGGCATAAACTGGGGTGATGTTTAGGGGTGAAAGCAGAGTAGATGTGGAGGGAAGCTAAGCAGCAAAAACAGTGGGTAGAAGCAAAGGCATGCAAAACTCTACCCTGTTGGAAGACTTATTCCTAGGTCTGGAACACGTTAATGGCCCCCCTGGACAAATTACTGCCACTCAGGGGCCTAGTGTCACCAGGAGGGACAAGTATAGGCGCATGTTGTGGGAATACCTGGCCGACACCAGCTCTGTCCTCTCTGATCCCTCTGTGCTCTACAGCCTAAACTTATTTTCTCATCTTTTTTTCTGAACTGCACATCTCTTGCCTGCTTCCTTTGGGATCTTAGAAATGGTGGTCCACTTCCACAGATGGTAACTTCAATAGACAGTGTAACGGGAGTAGCTGAGGGATCGCTGTCTTAACCACTTTTTGGCACAAAATTAACTTCCAAAGCCAAATATGGTGCAAGTATATGATGCAAGGACACCTACACACCTATCTCTGACACATTGGGGAGTTCACCCTCATGCGCCCTTTTGGCCTGCACCATCATGCGCCTCTTCCCAGCCACTCCACATTTCCCAAGCTTTTCATTGCAGGCAGAAGTACAATACAACCCACCCCCATGCCCAAGCCTGTAACAGCCTCATCGATAAACTGCTGGCCCTGGAGATGTTGGTGTTTGTTTATGCTTCTGGAGACCCAGGCCTTCCGTCAGCAGATGGCAGCTGGGGCACCTCCCTATGCTGGGCCTAGCCGTTACTACTTCTCTTGGTGTGCTGTCTCTGCCTTGCGCCTGCATGTGTCCCATAACATCAGTCGGGCCCAGAGCTCTGCGCTTTGCTGCAAGGTCCACTTGACCACCGACACATGGACAAGCGCCTGTGGTCAGGGATGCTGCAGTGCTTATCTTTAATGACAGGCAGGGTGAATGTGGTGGAGTCTGTTCCCCGGGTGCAAACTGGGGTGGCCTATCTCCTCTCCCAGGCCATGGCAGGAGTAGACTGAAACCCTACGAAGCTGCAACCTCCACCCCAGCTACTAGCGGAAAACACTGTAACACTGGCATGGGGAGATGTCAGTAGGCCGTGCTGAAACTGATCAGCTTGGGGGACAGACAGCACAGTGCCTCCGAGGTCAGGGATGCCATCCTGGCTGAGATGGCATTTTTTTTTCCCTGCTACACCTGGGGCCTGGCATTTTTGCGCCTGTGATAATGGCTGGAACCTGGTAGCAGATCTGGAGCTTGCCAGACTCAAACACGGTCCACGCATGGCCCACGTTTTCCAACTTGTTGGTGCCATGTTTCTTTGAAACCTACACCATTGTGCCTGATATACAGGTCAAAGTGGGGCCATTTTCGTAAGTGAGAACTAGCCTCTGCTAGGCAGAAAACATTCAGAGCACACTCCTCTCATCTTTGCACCGTTGGCTGGCGGAGGAAGACGAGGGGGTTGGAGTGGCATCTGATGTCCCTATCCCACACGAGGCTAGAGGGTGCACTTCAGTGCATCCCATTGCTTCACCACAAATGGTGTGAAGGGGAGTGGAAAATGGAGGAAATGGAGAGTGACCCTTACAGTTGGGGCCAGCAAAGGCATGCCAAGTAACACACTGGCACACATGGCTGACTTCATCTTGGGTTGCTTTTCAACACATATTTCACATCATGAAGAACAAATAATACTGGATTTTTTCAAGCCTCGAACCCCGGTCTAGGTCTAATGTCTGTTCCTTTCTTATATTAGGGGAGAGGGAAAAAAAATTACTTCAGTGATACGTTTAGCGTACATAGACTGACTATTAATGTGTATCCCACTTAGTGTTGTTAGGGTTACACACCGTCACAACCTGGCTAAAGCTTCTATAGCTGTTAATAAAGTCAACATAACTTTACGGTATCCAAAAAGACAGCTGGTACCGACAGAGAGCAAGACAAATGTCACCCAAAGCTGTGAGCTCTGAACACCCACAGTGACTTTGGCGTCATCATCATTATAAGGGAGTGGGTGGTAATAAATAACTTGGCAGTGCCTAAAACCCAAAAAGCTTATACAACTATATTTACATTAAGATACACAAATGAAACTTTTTAGTAGCATGTCATGAGACAAGCTGATAAGCTCTTCCTTTGTGCAGTGCTATTTGAAAGTTAAACGCTGCCTTTATTTTAATTCTGGAGAAGGTGCAGACATTAGATTTAGAACATGTTGTCTTCATTGTCCAAATCCTCTATATAGGTAACGCGTTTTTCGGGCCGAGCTGTCTGGGAACGAGCTGGTGCAGCACTGACAACCTGGGTGAATATGGCAAGAGCCTGAGATGTAGGGTGAATGAATCCCCAAATTATTTGTGGAATTCCCAGTGAGACAATGGCACTGTATACCAGTATTAAAAATTGTGGGTGCACATAACCCCCATATATTCTTTGAATTCCCAGTCAGACAATGGCACTGTATACCAGTATTAAAAATTGTGGGTGCACGTAACCCCCATATATTCTTTGAATTCCCAGTCAGACAATGGCACTGTATAGCAGTATTAAAAATTGTGGGTGCACGTAACCCCCATATATTCTTTGAATTCCCAGTCAGACAATGGCACTATATACCAGTATTAAAAATTGTGGGTGCACGTAACCCCCATATATTCTTTGAATTCCCAGTCAGACAATGGCACTGTATACCAGTATTAAAAATTGTGGGTGCACGTAACCCCCATATATTCTTTGAATTCCCAGTCAGACAATGGCACTGTATACCAGTAGTAAAAATTGTGGGTGCACATAACCCCCATATATTCTTTGAATTCCCAGTCAGACAATGGCACTGTATACCAGTATTAAAAATTGTGGGTGCACATAACCCCCATATATTCTTTGAATTCCCAGTCAGACAATGGCACTGTATAGCAGTATTAAAAATTGTGGGTGCACGTAACCCCCATATATTCTTTGAATTCCCAGTCAGACAATGGCACTATATACCAGTATTAAAAATTGTGGGTGCACATAACCCCCATATATTCTTTGAATTCCCAGTCAGACAATGGCACTGTATACCAGTATTAAAAATTGTGGGTGCACGTAACCCCCATATATTCTTTGAATTCCCAGTCAGACAATGGCACTGTATACCAGTAGTAAAAATTGTGGGTGCACATAACCCCCATATATTCTTTGAATTCCCAGTCAGACAATGGCACTGTATACCAGTATTAAAAATTGTGGGTGCACATAACCCCCATATATTCTTTGAATTCCCAGTCAGACAATGGCACTGTATACCAGTAGTAAAAATTGTGGGTGCACATAACCCCCATATATTCTTTGAATTCCCAGTGAGACAAAGGAACTGTATAGCAGTATTAAAAATTGTGGGTGCACGTAACCCCCATATATTCTTTGAATTCCCAGTCAGACAATGGCACTGTATAGCAGTATTAAAAATTGTGGGTGCACGTAACCCCCATATATTCTTTGAATTCCCAGTCAGACAATGGCACTATATACCAGTATTAAAAATTGTGGGTGCACGTAACCCCCATATATTCTTTGAATTCCCAGTCAGACAATGGCACTGTATACCAGTATTAAAAATTGTGGGTGCACGTAACCCCCATATATTCTTTGAATTCCCAGTCAGACAATGGCACTGTATACCAGTAGTAAAAATTGTGGGTGCACATAACCCCCATATATTCTTTGAATTCCCAGTCAGACAATGGCACTGTATACCAGTATTAAAAATTGTGGGTGCACATAACCCCCATATATTCTTTGAATTCCCAGTCAGACAATGGCACTGTATAGCAGTATTAAAAATTGTGGGTGCACGTAACCCCCATATATTCTTTGAATTCCCAGTCAGACAATGGCACTATATACCAGTATTAAAAATTGTGGGTGCACGTAACCCCCATATATTCTTTGAATTCCCAGTCAGACAATGGCACTGTATACCAGTATTAAAAATTGTGGGTGCACGTAACCCCCATATATTCTTTGAATTCCCAGTCAGACAATGGCACTGTATACCAGTAGTAAAAATTGTGGGTGCACATAACCCCCATATATTCTTTGAATTCCCAGTCAGACAATGGCACTGTATACCAGTATTAAAAATTGTGGGTGCACATAACCCCCATATATTCTTTGAATTCCCAGTCAGACAATGGCACTGTATAGCAGTATTAAAAATTGTGGGTGCACGTAACCCCCATATATTCTTTGAATTCCCAGTCAGACAATGGCACTATATACCAGTATTAAAAATTGTGGGTGCACATAACCCCCATATATTCTTTGAATTCCCAGTCAGACAATGGCACTATATACCAGTATTAAAAATTGTGGGTGCACGTAACCCCCATATATTCTTTGAATTCCCAGTCAGACAATGGCACTGTATACCAGTAGTAAAAATTGTGGGTGCACATAACCCCCATATATTCTTTGAATTCCCAGTCAGACAATGGCACTGTATACCAGTATTAAAAATTGTGGGTGCACATAACCCCCATATATTCTTTGAATTCCCAGTCAGACAATGGCACTGTATAGCAGTATTAAAAATTGTGGGTGCACGTAACCCCCATATATTCTTTGAATTCCCAGTCAGACAATGGCACTATATACCAGTATTAAAAATTGTGGGTGCACGTAACCCCCATATATTCTTTGAATTCCCAGTCAGACAATGGCACTGTATACCAGTAGTAAAAATTGTGGGTGCACATAACCCCCATATATTCTTTGAATTCCCAGTCAGACAATGGCACTGTATACCAGTATTAAAAATTGTGGGTGCACATAACCCCCATATATTCTTTGAATTCCCAGTCAGACAATGGCACTGTATAGCAGTATTAAAAATTGTGGGTGCACGTAACCCCCATATATTCTTTGAATTCCCAGTCAGACAATGGCACTATATACCAGTATTAAAAATTGTGGGTGCACGTAACCCCCATATATTCTTTGAATTCCCAGTCAGACAATGGCACTGTATACCAGTATTAAAAATTGTGGGTGCACGTAACCCCCATATATTCTTTGAATTCCCAGTCAGACAATGGCACTGTATACCAGTAGTAAAAATTGTGGGTGCACATAACCCCCATATATTCTTTGAATTCCCAGTCAGACAATGGCACTGTATACCAGTATTAAAAATTGTGGGTGCACATAACCCCCATATATTCTTTGAATTCCCAGTCAGACAATGGCACTGTATACCAGTATTAAAAATTGTGGGTGCACGTAACCCCCATATATTCTTTGAATTCCCAGTCAGACAATGGCACTGTATACCAGTAGTAAAAATTGTGGGTGCACATAACCCCCATATATTCTTTGAATTCCCAGTCAGACAATGGCACTGTATACCAGTATTAAAAATTGTGGGTGCACATAACCCCCATATATTCTTTGAATTCCCAGTCAGACAATGGCACTGTATAGCAGTATTAAAAATTGTGGGTGCACGTAACCCCCATATATTCTTTGAATTCCCAGTCAGACAATGGCACTGTATACCAGTATTAAAAATTGTGGGTGCACGTAACCCCCATATATTCTTTGAATTCCCAGTCAGACAATGGCACTGTATACCAGTATTAAAAATTGTGGGTGCACGTAACCCCCATATATTCTTTGAATTCCCAGTCAGACAATGGCACTGTATACCAGTAGTAAAAATTGTGGGTGCACATAACCCCCATATATTCTTTGAATTCCCAGTCAGACAATGGCACTGTATACCAGTATTAAAAATTGTGGGTGCACATAACCCCCATATATTCTTTGAATTCCCAGTCAGACAATGGCACTGTATACCAGTATTAAAAATTGTGGGTGCACATAACCCCCATATATTCTTTGAATTCCCAGTCAGACAATGGCACTGTATACCAGTATTAAAAATTGTGGGTGCACATAACCCCCATATATTCTTTGAATTCCCAGTCAGACAATGGCACTGTATACCAGTATTAAAAATTGTGGGTGCACATAACCCCCATATATTCTTTGAATTCCCAGTCAGACAATGGCACTGTATAGCAGTATTAAAAATTGTGGGTGCACGTAACCCCCATATATTCTTTGAATTCCCAGTCAGACAATGGCACTATATACCAGTATTAAAAATTGTGGGTGCACATAACCCCCATATATTCTTTGAATTCCCAGTCAGACAATGGCACTGTATACCAGTATTAAAAATTGTGGGTGCACGTAACCCCCATATATTCTTTGAATTCCCAGTCAGACAATGGCACTGTATACCAGTAGTAAAAATTGTGGGTGCACATAACCCCCATATATTCTTTGAATTCCCAGTCAGACAATGGCACTGTATACCAGTATTAAAAATTGTGGGTGCACATAACCCCCATATATTCTTTGAATTCCCAGTCAGACAATGGCACTGTATACCAGTATTAAAAATTGTGGGTGCACATAACCCCCATATATTCTTTGAATTCCCAGTGAGACAAAGGAACTGTATAGCAGTATTAAAAATTGTGGGTGCACGTAACCCCCATATATTCTTTGAATTCCCAGTCAGACAATGGCACTGTATACCAGTATTAAAAATTGTGGGTGCACGTAACCCCAATATATTCTTTGAATTCCCAGTCAGACAATGGCACTGTATAGCAGTATTAAAAATTGTGGGTGCACATAACCCCCATATATTCTTTGAATTCCCAGTCAGACAATGGCACTATATACCAGTAGCAAAAATTGTGGGTGTATATAGCCCCAATTCTATTGCTAGGGGACTTGCAGGGTATTTCTGAGGTGAAGGTGGGGGGGCACACCGTTGGAACGGGGATTTGGGGTGTATATATGGGGTATACGGGAATACACTGTCAGTGTGTTCCATTCAGGATCCTGGGAAAGCTGGGTTGCGGCGATTGAGCCCGTCAGTGCCACGTTACACTGACAAGCTTCTCCCTGGAATTGAAGTTATATGTAAGCCCAATATATTCTTTGAATTCCCAGTGAGACAATGGCACTATATGGCAGTAGCAAAAATAGTGGGTGTATATAGCCCCAATTCTATTGCTAGGGGACTTGCAGGGTATTTCTGGGGTGAAGGTGGGGGGGCACACCGTTGGAACGGGTATCGGGGGTATATATCGGGTATACGGGAATACACTGACAGTGTATTCCATTCAGGATCCTGGGAAAGCTGGGTTGCGGCGATTGAGCCCGTCAGTGCCACGTTACACTGACAAGCTTCTCCCTGGAATTTAGCTCTTATAAGAGCTGTTGGTTGTCTTCTCCTTCCTATCCTAGCCTGTCCCTGCCTACCCAGAATCTAAGCCCTAGCTAGCTGGACGGAAACCTCCGTCCTCGGTGAATTGCAAGCTCAGAATGACGCGAAGCTGGGCGGCGCTGTTCTTTTAAATTAGAGGTCACATGTTTTCGGCAGCCAATGGGTTTTGCCTACTTTTTTCAACGTCACCGGTGTCGTAGTTCCTGTCCCACCTACCCTGCGCTGTTATTGGAGCAAAAAAGGCGCCAGGGAAGGTGGGAGGGGAATCGAGTAATGGCGCACTTTACCACGCGGTGTTCGATTCGATTCGAACATGCCGAACAGCCTAATATCCGATCGAACATGAGTTCGATAGAACACTGTTCGCTCATCTCTAGTCTTTATACCTTCTTCCAGCCTATTTGTCCTGGTACCTGGCAGCATTTATAGCGGGCTTTTTACCTCCTTTCAGCCTCTTTGTCCTGGTCACTGCCAGCATTTATAGCGGGCTTTATACCTCCTTCCAGCCTCTTTGTCCTGGTACCTGGCAGCATTTATAGCGGGCTTTGTACCTCCTTTCAGTCTCTTTGTCCTGGTCACTGCCAGTATTTATAGCGGGCTTTGTACCTCCTTTCAGCCTCTTTGTCCTGGTACCTGGCAGCATTTATAGCAGGCTTTATACCTCCTTTCAGCCTCTTTGTCCTGGTACCTGGCAGCATTTATAGTGGGCTTTGTACCTCCTTTCAGCCTCTTTGTCCTGGTACCTGGCAGCATATATAGCAGGCTTTGTACCTCCTTCCAGTCTCTTTGTCCTGGTACCTGGCAGTATTTATAGCAGGCTTTGTACCTCCTTCCAGCCTCTTTGTCCTGGTACCTGGCAGCATTTATAGCAGGCTTTGTACCTCCTTTCAGTCTCTTTGTCCTGGTCACTGCCAGCATTTATAGCGGGCTTTATGCCTCCTTCCAGTCTCTTTGTCCTGCTACCTGGCAGTATTTATAGCAGGCTTTGTACCGCCTTCCAGTCTCTTTGTCCTGCTACCTGGCAGTATTTATAGCAGGCTTTGTACCTTCTTCCAGCCTCTTTGTCCTGGTACCTGCCAGCATTTATAGCGGGCTTTGTACCGCCTTCCAGCCTCTTTGTCCTGGTACCTGGCAGCATTTATAGCAGGCTTTGTACCTCCTTCCAGCCTCTTTGTCCTGGTACCTGGCAGCATTTATAGCAGGCTTTGTACCGCCTTCCAGCCTCTTTGTCCTGGTACCTGGCAGCATTTATAGCAGGCTTTGTACCTCCTTCCAGCCTCTTTGTCCTGGTACCTGGCAGCATTTATAGCAGGCTTTGTACCGCCTTCCAGCCTCTTTGTCCTGGTACCTGGCAGCATTTATAGCAGGCTTTGTACCTCCTTCCAGCCTCTTTGTCCTGGTACCTGGCAGCATTTATAGCAGGCTTTATACCTCCTTCCAGTCTCTTTGTCCAAGTGACAATTTGTCAAATAAATTGAATTCAAATCCTCAGGATGGGTTCCTACTGCTGCTGTTGTACCTTCTGCATCAATCTGCATTTCCAGGGGGCTGTGACCTCCCATCAACAACTTTATCTAAATGACAATGTATCAAATACCTTACACAGGGTAAATACAGTATAAAGTATCAATAACAAACTTGAAACTTCTCAAAAAAGTATTTATTTTTTCACAAAATATGAAAAAAAGCCGTTATTCTTTGCCAATGCTACTTTCTATCAAGATCAGGGAAGCTATCATGGACATGTGTATCTTTGATGGATGGAATGGTATGTTAATGGCTATTACCCATAAAGGGAACAAAGCTGTGTACTGGAACCGTAAAGCGAGAGCAAGTGGTCCAGGGGGAGGGGGATTTCGGAACCACTAGAGGGGATTATTGGCATTTGGAGAAAAGTATATAATAGTTAGGTTGGTCTTACACTACCGTAATGATTTTACGGACCACAAGTTGCTGATCAGCAACGCTAGTACCTATATTGTTGTATATTATATACACATATAAACAGATATATACAGTATGTTATCCCTTCCCTAGACATCCTGACCAGCTATAATAATTCTGTATCTCATTTCTTTTTTGTATAGTGTAACTTTATTTTTATGAGTGTTCTGCCATATACCGTCCTCACGTACTATGGTTATGCCATATTTCTACAGTATATAACATACTAGAGGGAGGACCCGGCTTCGCACGGGTATATTACATTTTATGTTTGTGTAGTGGCCCCATAAGAATTGTCCAATTTTGCACTGGTGTATTTTGTATGTTGTTTGTGTGTATGTCCATAAGCGTCATGTGATTATGTGTATCTCATTTTGGATGTCAGTGAAAAACCTGTGATCAGTTGTTATGGATACCTGGAGTAAAGCTGTATCTAATCCTTCCCCGTGTAGTACTGTGTTTAGATGCAAGTATCCAATCCTTGTTGGTGTGGTACTGTGTGCAGATGCACATATCTAATCCTCCCCGTGTGGTATTGTGTGAAGAGGCGCGTATCTAATCCTCCAGTAAGTGAAACTGTGTGCAGACGCGCATATCTAATACTCTGGCATGTGGTACTGTGTGCAGATGCACATATCTAATCCTCCCCTGTGTGGTATTGTGTGAAGAGGCGCGTATCTAATCCTACGGCATGTGGAACTGTGTGTAGACGTGGGTACCTAAACCTACGGAATTTGGTACTGTGTGCAGACGCGCTTATCTTATCCTCTGGCGTGTGGTACTGTGTGCAGACGCGTGTATCTAATCCTATGGCGTGTACAACTGTGTGAAGACACGTGTATCTAATCCTCCCCTGTGTGGTATTGTGTGAAGAGGCGCGTATCTAATCCTACGGCGCGTGGAACTGTGTGCAGATGCACATATCTATTCCTATGGCATGTGGTACTATGTGTAGACGTGCGTATCTAATCCTCCCCCGTGTGGTACTGTGTGTAAACACGCGTATCTAATCCTCCCCTGTGTGATACTGTGTGCTGAGACGCGTATCTAATTCTCTGGCTTGTGGTACTGTGTGCAGAGACACGTATCTAATCCTCCAAAGTGTGGTATTGTGTGAAGAGGCACGTATCTAATCCTTTGGCATGTGGAACTATGTGTAGACGCGCGTATCTAATCCTACTGCATGTGGTACTGTCTGCAGACGCGTGTATCTAATCCTATGGCGTGTACAACTGTGTGCAGATGCGCGTATCTAATCCTCTGGAATGTGGAACTGTGTGTAGACGCGTGTATCTAATCCTACGGCATGTGGTACTCTGTGCAGACGTGTGTATCTAATCCTATGGCGTGTACAAATGTGTGCAGACGCACGTATCTAATGCTCTGGAGTGTGGAACTGTGTGTAGATGCCTGTATCTAATCCTTCGGCATGTGGAACCGTGTGCAGACGCGTGTATCAAATCCGTCAGTGTGTGGAACTGTGTGCAGAAATGCGTATTTAATCCTCTGGTGTGTGGGACTGTGTGGAGACCCGTGTATCTAATCCTCTGGCGTGTGATACTGTGTGCTGATCTGTGTATCTAATCCTCTGGAGTGTGGAACTGTGTGTAGACGCCTGTATCTAATGCTTCGGCATGTGGAACCGTGTGCAGGCGCACGTATCTAATCCTATGGCATGTGGTACTGTGTGCAGAAGTGCGTATTTAATCCTCTGGTGTGTGGGACTGTGTGCAGACTCGTGTATCTAATCCTATGGCGTGTAGAACTGTGTGAAGACACGTGTATCTAATCCTCCCCTGTATGGTATTGTGTGAAGAGGCACGTATCTAATCCTATGGCATGTGGTACTGTGTGTAGACGCGCGTATCTAATCCTCCCCGTGTGGTACTGTGTGCAGATGTGCATATCTAATCCTTTGGCGTGTGGAACTATGTGTAGACGCGCGTATCTAATCCTACTGCATGTGGTACTGTGTGCAGACGCGTGTATCTAATCCTATGGCATGTACAACTGTGTGCAGATGCGCGTATCTAATCCTCTGGAATGTGGAACTGTGTGCAGACGCGCATATCTAATCCTCTGGAATGTGGAACTGTGTGCAGACGCGTGTATCTAATCCTATGGCGTGTACAAATGTGTGCAGACGCACGTATCTAATCCTCTGGAGTGTGGAACTGTGTGTAGACGCCTGTATCTAATCCTTTGGCATGTGAAACCGTGTGCAAATGCACGTATCAAATCCTTCAGTGTGTGGAACTGTGTGCAGAAATGCGTATTTAATCCTCTGGTGTGTGGGACTGTGTGCAGACCCGTGTATCTAATCCTCTGGCATGTGATACTGTGTGCTGATCTGTGTATCTAATCCTCTGATGCGTGTATCTCAGTTTGGATATCAGTGTTGTATTGTGCATGTGGAGTGACCGTGTGTATTGCAGTTGGAATATGAGTGAAAGTCTTGCAGGTTTGTATTGGCTAAGGGGGGGGGGGGGACTGTATTTGGAATGCTGTATCTCAGCAACGGTACATCCGAGCGAGTTGGAGTCTCATCTTAAACCTTCCCGGATACCTGAAGTATCTCTGTACCAAATTTGGTGAAGATCGGTCCAGTCGTTTGGTTCGCATTAGAGTACAGACAGACAGACAGACGGACGGACAGACAGACAGACAGACAAGAATTCATTTTTATAAGATAGGGAGATGAATCTCAACGGCAATGTAACATTACTGCTGGAGTCCTGACCTTTAATCACACCCAACGTGTCACGGGACAATCTCACCCCTGGTGACTCAAGTCATTGTTTACTTCTTTTTGTTAAACATGTCCAATGAGGATTTACTAAGGAATGGCATGAGTGGTAGAAGCTGTGTGTGATCCCTACTGGAGAAGTCATGGAGGGCACTGGAAGTGTTCCCATGTAGCCAGGAAAACAATGTTACCCATTCCCTAAGAAAGAGTGGTAAATCCCAACAGGTCTTACTTAATGGCCTATAGGGGAAGGTCCTTTGCCATTATACAGATCACAGGGAGGCTGGGAAGCCAAATCCTTGGGGGCATTGACCACAGTAAAGGTGTTGTGCCACCATAGAAAGGAACCACCATTCATTCTCAAAACGAGGTCCAGTTTCCCCCATGTGAGTGGAGCAGTAAGTAGACCTTGCACTATAGGACTTCCGAGAACAAAGTGCTGTTTGGTAGAGGTCTGAGCACTGAGACCCCCACTGTTCCTTAGAATGGAGTCTACTTCTCATGGCCCATCTCACTCTATGGTTACTCTACTCTATGAGCTAAAGTAAATGACCTACGGTGAAAGGACTTGGAGATTAGCATGGAAGATTACTCTTGATTCTCGTGGTCCGACACTTTATGAGTTTCCCCAGTATTAATGACTTCTGGCACCATCTTAGGGAGTCTTACAGTCAAGAAAGCTCCCTCTTTGTTAAGATATTTCCTTGGTTTTAAGGGTGCTGAGCACTTGACAACTTTTTTCTTTCTTAATTTCAGATCAAGAAGATCACTGAGATAATGTTGGACCTGAGCGACCACGAGTCCATCACACTTGGCGGTCGGGCTCTGTCCTCTCTATTACACTATATTTACGCCATGGCCAGCTCTTTGTTCATTTATTTCCTGCCATAAACTGGGGGAACAAATAATTCCAAAAAGGAACATAACAAATTGGTGTCTATACAGAGGCATGGTTATAGGGAACGCAGAGGTCAGAGTATCTAGTGGCCCCTGATACTTGAGGATTCCCAATGTAAGACACCAATATTATAAGTAAGGACCCTATTACACATTTTGCATATGGACCCAGGGCCTTTACGTTATACCTCTGTGGTATGGAGGGGTGTGGAAATAACAAAAGTTTGCAGGAGACAGAGGGCACAGGAAGAGAAAGGAGTCTTGGAGGGAAAGGTCTCTGATATGAAGTCTGACGGAGGGTGAGATGGCTATTTATTTCGATGACTTATCTACCTCGCCCTATTGAAATAAACAGGTCACATGACCTAGTGTTACGTGGGACAGGTGAAGGGGCACCAAGTCACAAGACTGATTTTAAAACCTGCAGAACAAGTTTTTAATCTGTTTTTTTGCTATATATATATGCTTTGAATTACATATAGATTGGTGTGTATAAGCAAATATTATAGCAGCTATAGTCTAGGACTCTTTGGGAAATATATAGAAAAATCAACGTACTCTATGTGTCCAAGAACACCATAAACACATCATTTTGTCATGCAAATCATAGGTTTTTTTGTGCATTTTTTGGCTTAATTTGCCAAAATCCCAGTGAAGTAATATACACTTATAATACAACATCTTTTTTTTTTCTTAGTATATCTTGTTCATTAAAAATTGTCCTGTTTTTCCATTGATAAAAATTAGTTACAACCACTATGGCCCCTGAAACCGCTATTATGCCCCACAGTGGCCCCTGCAGCCTCTATTATGCCAAACAGCGGCACAATAGACTTTGGGGCATAATAGAGGTTGCAGGGGGCCGCTTTGGGGCATAATAGAGGTTGCAGGGGCCACAGTGGCTCTGAAACCTCTATTATGCCCCACAATTGCCCACCCAACTATTATTCCCCACAGTTGCCCACACAACTCTATTATGCCCCATAGTGGCCCTCCATGAACTATTATTATACTCGGGGGTCTTTTCAGACCACAGAGTATAATAAGCAGAGACCAGGGGAGGTGAGGGAACATAATAAACACTGTTACTCACAATGTTACTCCTAGCAGGCTTCGGGTCTATATGGTAATGTCCCAGACGTCACCTGGTCTGGGACTTTACCATACAGGTTCGAAGCCTGTGCTAGTAGTAACAGCCTGGGGATACTCCAGCAGGTAGCGGCCTATTAAAAAAAAAAAAAAAAAAATAGTACTTATCTAACTTGCTGCTGCTGCTCCTCCTCTTTCATCTGCAAAATCGTCTCAGCGCAGGAGGCGTAATGAAACCTCCTGCGCGCACTTAGACGCAGACATCTAAACCAGCCCAGGATGAGGCCGCTCGGTTTGTTTTCATAGCAGTCCTGTCCTGCTCTAGTTTAGAAAAAAAAAGAAAAAAACTCAAATTGCCTCGACTTCACCCCCTATGTAAGCACCGCCTGAGGCAGTCGCCTCACCTCACCTCATTAGAGGTATGGCCCTGTTTGAAGTCCAGTTTTATCTGGTGGTTTTTTTTTTCTGATAGAATTCCACATTGATATTACCATATTGGATATCCCAGACCTTTTGAGTGGAGGGAAGATTAAAGCTCAGCGCCACGGCACCAGGAAACTACAATAAAGGTGCATTAGTTGCTGTGTTGTCTTATCCCACTCATAAGACTCTGGTGATCTTGATAGTGTTTAAGTCTATGCACTATGGAGCGCCTTATTTTCACGATTACCTATACAGCACAAGGAAACCTACATAACATACTGTACCGAGAGATAAGCCGGGGCCAGTTTGTTCCAGCTACAAAACAATGGCCACTGATAACCAACTCTCTCCATTCATGGAATGGCGGGGTGGCGGTTATATACATTACTCATGAGTCACATACTTGTTGCTGACTCTTTAAGAAACAAAGAAAATATCCAAAGGAACAATCAAAAAGCCTTACTATGTGAGAGGTCCATGCTGGGTTTCCTGGAATTCCTCCCTGTACAAACTCCCTCTATCATTTGTCCACAAGAGACCGAACTATAAATAAGGAGGAGAACCTGCGAGGAGTACGGCAGTCTACTGAGGCTCACCCAAGAGAGTCTTCTCAATATGGCTGCCCTATTGGGATACCTGCTCATCGTATCTGCTCTAACCACACCAGGTAAGAGGTTCTAATATTATTATATAGAACATTACCCCATAGACTACATTACTCTATTATACTGTATATAGAATGCCACATTATATTATACTATAGTCTCACATTATGTCATAGTATAAATTATACTATGCAACAAAATATTACATTTTTGGAAATTATAGAGTATTTTCGCTAAATAGAGTAAAGCACTGCCCAAAAGGATCAGGCCACATGGCCAATATGGTCTTACCATCTTTGAGATGGATGATCTAGTGGGGAGTGTGGGCTACAGGAGACAACGTGATGGTGGGATGAGTAGGGAATTTGAGCAGGTTTACATAGATAGATAGCATAGGTAGTAAAGAGGGAGGATACCACTCCCTACATAACCCTATATTGGTAGGGCTGGACTCCTAAGTCTATGCCACTGCCCTATGTAGTGTATGGCCCTTACCGGAACCTGCCACTACTATGGGATGTGCCTAATGCCGGGTTCACACAGGGTCTTTTTGGACCGGATTTTGACGCACAGGCCGCCTCAGAATCCGGTCCAAAAAACAGCTAGCCATTACTGGATGTCGGTGTAGTGCATACAGTGCACCGGCATCCAGTCGCAGTATTCGGCTCCAAATGTATGGGCTTAGTTGGGAGAGAAGTTTCGCGCCAAGGATCCGAGAATCCGTCTCAAGAAAGGATATGTCGCTTCTTTTTTCTGCGAGCGGGAACAAACTGCTCACCGAAAAAGGAACCCATTGAATTCAATGGGAGGCAGTTTTTTGAGCCAGATTTTAATGCAGATTCTGTGTCAAAATCCTGACCAAAAACCTCGTGTGAACCCGGCTTAAAACAACCTTTCCATAGATAGTCAAACTAGGAAAGTTTAGAAGTACATCAATGTTACATACTAAAAACCGACAAACATGACAAAATTTTTAATTTTGGTCCGAATATTTTTTTTTAAATTTTTTATATTTTATTATGGGGCAACTACCATCAGCCTTATGGGAGATTTTTGCCTTCCTCTGGATCAATATGGTAGAGTTATAGTTTGGACTTGAAGGACCTTATGGAGCTTCTCAACTATGTTACTATAATGACCAAGGCTGTGTGACTATGTAGCGGTAGTATATGCATATGTTACTTCTATTTCGTATCACTGTGGACATGCTGATCTGCGAAATAAAGGTAACAGGTCATCCTTATAGCACGGTGAATGCCACAATAGCAAAATTGCATTTTCCCACCTTTCAGCCCGCAGTTAATTTTATGAAAAATTTTAAAGTGGCATTAAAAATTGTAACTTGTACTAAAAAAAATAAGCCCCCATATATCTGTAAATGAAAGAATAAAAAAGCTATGGCTTTTGAAAGCCAGAAAGGAAAAAAATTAAAATTGAAAATTGAAAATTTACCATGGGGGTGCATGGCGTAACTCATGTTGTCTTGCAGGTTTGACTCTATCATGTGTTAAGTGTGTAAATTTTAATGGAGGTCCGTGCACCGGAGAGACTGAGACCTGCGTAGTTGGAAGCTCCTGCATAACGGCTATCTCTGTCACCACCATTGGTGAGTCACGTATCTACCCTGTCATGACCTGGTTTCCACTACCTCTGCCTATCTGACTTTCACTCTGAAAATTCTGTTCTATGCATCTTGAGATGAACTGTGGGTCACGAGTCAAATTATACATCTATAGAGGTGTTGCTCTTTTGATTCCTGCACGTTCCTGAGAAACTAACAACACCGGTTGCTCAGGAATGGTGGGGGCAAAGAAAAAATTCCAACCTTGCTGGAGGGAGAGGAGGGATGAAGAGTTGGAGTTGGTGACGGTGGTGAAAGGTCCCCTCAGGGTTGAACCTAGCCTTTTTGCCGCCTGAGGCGGTACCTGTGACATCATCACTTGTGCTTGGGAAAGAAGTCTAGTGCCCCCTAGAAGTCAAACATACTGCGTCTGTGTCTCATTCCCAACTGTCCTGGGCTGCAAGTTTCAGTATGGTCAATGGGCTCTGAACTTCACAAAAATGTCTATCAAATATTTTACAGGCTCGAAAACGCAAAATTCATCGTTGGCTCGAGGATGTTACCCCACAAATCTGTGCAATCTCACGGGGAGTCTGACATTTCAATACGGAAAACTGAAGATCTCTACTTCATGCTGTAACAGCGACAACTGCAGCCCGACAAGCCCAGAGTGTGAGTCCTGACACTGTAAAAGTATAGTCGTGCAGGTTATGATGGCGCTATATAAGTAAGTAGGGTTGACCGATCGGGTTTGGAAAAGATCGGATCCTGATCGGCGATCGAGCAAATGTCACGATTGCGATCGGGATTGGGATCAGCTGGAAAATGATTAGATTTTGAAATATCAAGATCAGCTCAACCCTAAAAGTGACTTTCCCATAGAGAACCATTGACTAGGGTTGAACGATCAGGATCGGAAAAGATCGGCGATCGAGCAAATTTCAAGATCGCGATCGGCTGTAAAATGATTGGAAATCGGGTTTTAAAATTGATCTTGAAATCTCCAGATCGGCTCAACCCTATAGGTAAGCCATATACAGTACAGTAAATAATAAATCAATCCTCTACGCAGTGCCCGCCGATAGTACGAAGCTGAACGGACAGTCATGCGGAACGTGCGCCTCGGCCAACTCTGTCTACTGCAATGCGGACAAAAGCTTACAATGTTATGGCGAAGAATCCAAGTGCGGAATCCTGTCAACATTCGTAACAGGTAATAATATGCCAGACTTATATTATTATTATTATTATTATTATTATTATTATTATTATTATTATACATAGCGTCTTCGTCCAGCCGCCAGGGTGACATTACGCGCCCCATTGGGACTCGAGTCACTCTGACATCATACAGAATTATATTAAGTATCCATTCACATTGGATTTTAAGCTCTGCATCAGAAAAAACAATCTCCAACCTCGAAACGGAGTCATTATGTAGCCAATCATGTATCAGTAATACAAGGAGGACGCTCACACGTCATTTACCCTTCTTAAACAATATTTCATTTTTCGTCTTCAGGTCCTTCACAGACGTCAGACGCCATCCGAGGCTGCGCCACTGCTAGTGTCTGCGATATACTAGGCAATGTCCAGGCCACCTATGGAAGCCTACATACGACTGTGACGACCTTCTGTAGCGGCTGCACCCATCTCCAAGGGACATTCTACATGTACGCAGTCACGTTGCTGGTTTTGGTGAAAGTTTTGCTTTAAAAAGAAGTTTAGACAGAAATCCATAAAAAATGTGATTGTAAAAGTCCGTGTACTTGTCTATTGCACTGAGTGTATGGAAGAAAATTAGAATGAAGGAATATATTAAAAACCTTATTAAAAAACCTTTTCAGTTTTCTGGTGAAAGTTTGTGTCTTTGTGTGTTTGGATGTTTGTGTGTTTGTTCCTCAATCACAGCCAAACGGCTGAATGGATTTTGTTAAAATTTCACACACACCGTCATATTGCCCCAGAAGGAAGGATAGGCTACTCTAAATGTGGGTCACTCACCCCAAATCGCCACCGCGACCCTCAAAAGTTCACTCCGGCTCTGCTGTAGGAGCTGGCATTACGCCGGCCCAGGTCTTTCCATGCACCTCCTATTGGTGCATGGCAGGGTGTGGGCGGGCTATGGAGCCAGTGCTGCAGCACCATACGTTGCCAGCGAAGTGTGGATGGGGCGATTGACCAGGGAAGATGGTAGTCAACATGGTGGCAGCCCACATGTTCCGGCCGCCGCTGCCATCCCAGACCACCTACACACTGCCGGCATGCCGGGTGGCTACACTGGACCGCTCATGCCGGCAGATGTTGCAGACTAGACAGAATGCACAAGGTGAGTCCAGTGGGGTGAGGGTGTCCGGTGTCCGCAACGATCTTCCCTATTAACCCTAACGGTGCCTCAGTCACAGCTGACCAAGGCATGTCCTCCATGGGCACTGCCATGTTCCTTCTCTGCTATGTTCCTTCTCTGCGCCGGCACCCGGACCAAGCTCCGGGGCTGGTTTCACATTACTATGGCAGACGGGAGCCTTGTGCAGGGTCCCCGGCCTGTCGGTCTTTCGCTCCTACTGCAGCCTATGCTAACTAGCCTGCAATAGAAGTGCTGCTATAGCATAGCATAAAACCAGCGCTTCTACTGCAGGCTACGTAGCATAGACTGCAGTAGGCGCAAAAGACCGACAGGCCGGCAACCCTGCGCAACGCTCCCGGCTGCCATAACAACATGACGCCGACCCCGGAGCTTGGTCTGGGTGGCGGCGTGGAGAAGGAACATAGCAGCGCCCTCGCACCGGCGGAGGAAATGGCGCCTCAGTCAGCTGTGACTGAGGCGATGGAAGGGTTAATGTGGACGATCATTGCGCCCACCAACCAGTATTATGCAAAGCAGAGCATAAAATCCACGGTGCTATCGCAGTCTATGTATTGCATAACACCGGCGCTTCTATTGCAACCTAGGCTACGTAACTTGCAATAGAAGCGCCGGTATTATGCAATGCATTACCATTGTAATACATTGCATTACTAATCAGACACCCTGGGGTTCCAGACCCCTAGAGAGTGCAATAAATGTAATGTCCTAATATTCATGTCTAGAGATGAGTGAGTACTATTCAAAACTCCCTTTTCCAATAGCACGCACCCATAGGAATGAATGGATGCAGTCGGCACGCAGGGGGTTAAGCATCTGGCCGCCGGAAAAGTCTGCATGCCGGCCGCTTCCATTCATTCCTATGGATGCATACTATTCGAAATGGCTGTTCTGAATAGTACTCGCTCATCTCTATTCATATCCTATAAAATGACTATCATGAAAGAACAACAAGCAGCAGACACCACAGCCATCCCCAGGTCTGACCACAAATTACAGAGAACGTCTCCGTCTGCTCCGTAATGAGGAAGTAAAACCTCAAAGAGACAGGACAAGAGAATATCAGCGCTACAGTATCCCGAATACAGGAGGACGTATCACAGGATATATGACTACCCAATATTCTGGGCTGATCTGTTTCTCCATATATCTGTATAGTCTGATCAGTATTTCTGATGCAAACTCCAAATTCCCTGCATGGTATAGAGGTATGGAGGTTTCCCATAAACATAACTATGTATTTCCCCCATGGCAGGACTATTAAAAGATTATCTTACCTGGAGTATTTTATGAAGCAATTTGTAGACAATAAAAAGTTACACAACTGCAAAGTTTTATAGATTTTTTCTAGCCAGTCCAGTGTTGTCTAGTTTGGTTGTCAATGGATATAAACCAGCCAAGGACATCATGGCTGGTTTAAGGAGGACACTACATGTATGAGAAGATAATCCGACCACAATAAGGACATCATGGCTGGTTATCAGGAGGACACTACATGTATGAGAAGATAACCTGACCACAATAAGGACATCATGGCTGGTTATCAGGAGTACACTACATGTATGAGAAGATAACCTGACCACAATAAGGACATCATGGCTGGTTATCAGGAGTACACTACATGTATGAGAAGATAACCCGACCACAATAAGGACATCATGGCTGGTTATCAGGAGGACACTACATGTATGAGAAGATAACCTGACCACAATAAGGACATCATGGCTGGTTATCAGGAGGACACTACATGTATGAGAAGTCAACCTGACCACAATAAGGACATCATGGCTGGTTATCAGGAGGACACTACATGTATGAGAAGATAACCTGACCACAATAAGGACATCATGGCTGGTTATCAGGAGTACACTACATGTATGAGAAGACAACCTGACCACAATAAGGACATCATGGCTGGTTATCAGGAGGACACTACATGTATGAGAAGATAACCTGACCACAATAAGGACATCATGGCTGGTTATCAGGAGGACACTACATGTATGAGAAGTCAACCTGACCACAATAAGGACATCATGGCTGGTTATCAGGAGGACACTACATGTATGAGAAGTCAACCTGACCACAATAAGGGCATCATGGCTGGTTATCAGGAGTACACTACATGTATGAGAAGACAACCTGACCACAATAAGGACATCATGGCTGGTTATCAGGAGGACACTACATGTATGAGAAGACAACCTGACCACAATAAGGACATCATGGCTGGTTATCAGGAGGACACTACATGTATGAGAAGATAACCTGACCACAATAAGGACATCATGGCTGGTTATCAGGAGGACACTACATGTATGAGAAGTCAACCTGACCACAATAAGGACATCATGGCTGGTTATCAGGAGGGGACACTACATGTATGAGAAGATAACCTGACCACAATAAGGACATCATGGCTGGTTATCAGGAGGACACTGTATGTATGAGAAGATAACCTGACCACAATAAGGACATCATGGCTGGTTATCAGGGGGACACTACATGTATGAGAAGATAACCCGACCACAATAAGGACATCATGGCTGGTTATCAGGAGGACACTACATTTATGAGAAGATAACCTGACCACAATAAGGACATCATGGCTGGTTATCAGGAGGACACTACATGTATGAGAAGTCAACCTGACCACAATAAGGACATCATGGCTGGTTATCAGGAGGACACTACATGTATGAGAAGTCAACCTGACCACCATAAGGACATCATGGCTGGTTATCAGGAGGACACTGTATGTATGAGAAGATAACCTGACCACAATAAGGACATCATGGCTGGTTATCAGGGGGACACTACATGTATGAGAAGATAACCCGACCACAATAAGGACATCATGGCTGGTTATCAGGAGGACACTACATTTATGAGAAGATAACCTGACCACAATAAGGACATCATGGCTGGTTATCAGGAGGACACTACATGTATGAGAAGTCAACCTGACCACAATAAGGACATCATGGCTGGTTATCAGGAGGACACTACATGTATGAGAAGTCAACCTGACCACCATAAGGACATCATGGCTGGTTATCAGGAGGGGACACTACATGTATGAGAAGATAACCTGACCACAATAAGGACATCATGGCTGGTTATCAGGAGGACACTACATGTATGAGATGTCAACCTGACCACAATAAGGACATCATGGCTGGTTATCAGGAGGGGACACTACATGTATGAGAAGATAACCTGACCACAATAAGGACATCATGGCTGGTTATCAGGAGGACACTACATGTATGAGATGTCAACCTGACCACAATAAGGACATCATGGCTGGTTATCAGGAGGGGACACTACATGTATGAGAAGATAACCTGACCACAATAAGGACATCATGGCTGGTTATCAGGAGGACACTACATGTATGAGAAGATAACCTGACCACAATAAGGACATCATGGCTGGTTATCAGAGGGACACTACATGTATGAGAAGATAACCCGACCACAATAAGGACATCATGGCTGGTTATCAGGAGGACACTACATTTATGAGAAGATAACCTGACCACAATAAGGACATCATGGCTGGTTATCAGGAGGACACTACATGTATGAGAAGATAACCTGACCACAATAAGGACATCATGGCTGGTTATCAGGAGGACACTACATGTATGAGAAGATAACCTGACCACAATAAGGACATCATGGCCGGTTATCAAGAGGACACTACATGTATGAGAAGATAACCTGACCACAATAAGGACATCATGGCCGGTTATCAGGAGGACACTACATGTATGAGAAGATAACCTGATCACAATAAGGACATCATGGCTGGTTATCAGGAGGACACTACATGTATGAGAAGATAACCTGACCACAATAAGGACATCATGGCTGGTTATCAGGAGGACACTACATGTATGAGAAGATAACCCAACCACAATAAGGACATCATGGCTGCTTATCAGGAGGAAACTACATGTATGAGAAGATAACCCAACCACAATAAGGACATCATGGCTGGTTATCAGGAGGACACTACATGTATGAGAAGATAACCCAAACACAATAAGGACATCATGGCTGGTTATCAGGAGGACATTACATGTATGAGAAGATAACCCAACCATAATAAGGACATCATGGCTGGTTATCAGGAGGGCACTACATTTATGAGAAGATAACCTGACCACAATAAGGACATCATGGCTGGTTATCAGGAGGACACTACATGTATGAGAAGATAACCTGACCACAATAAGGACATCATGGCTGGTTATCAGGAGGACACTACATGTATGAGAAGATAACCTGACCACAATAAGGACATCATGGCTGGTTATCAGGAGGACACTACAAGTATGAGAAGACAACCTGACCACAATAAGGACATCATGGCTGGTTATCAGGAGGGGACACTACATGTATGAGAAGATAACCTGACCACAATAAGGACATCATGGCTGGTTATCAGGAGGACACTACATGTATGAGATGTCAACCTGACCACAATAAGGACATCATGGCTGGTTATCAGGAGGGGACACTACATGTATGAGAAGATAACCTGACCACAATAAGGACATCATGGCTGGTTATCAGGAGGACACTACATGTATGAGAAGATAACCTGACCACAATAAGGACATCATGGCTGGTTATCAGGGGGACACTACATGTATGAGAAGATAACCCGACCACAATAAGGACATCATGGCTGGTTATCAGGAGGACACTACATTTATGAGAAGATAACCTGACCACAATAAGGACATCATGGCTGGTTATCAGGAGGACACTACATGTATGAGAAGATAACCTGACCACAATAAGGACATCATGGCTGGTTATCAGGAGGACACTACATGTATGAGAAGATAACCTGACCACAATAAGGACATCATGGCCGGTTATCAAGAGGACACTACATGTATGAGAAGATAACCTGACCACAATAAGGACATCATGGCCGGTTATCAGGAGGACACTACATGTATGAGAAGATAACCTGATCACAATAAGGACATCATGGCTGGTTATCAGGAGGACACTACATGTATGAGAAGATAACCTGACCACAATAAGGACATCATGGCTGGTTATCAGGAGGACACTACATGTATGAGAAGATAACCCAAACACAATAAGGACATCATGGCTGGTTATCAGGAGGACATTACATGTATGAGAAGATAACCCAACCATAATAAGGACATCATGGCTGGTTATCAGGAGGGCACTACATTTATGAGAAGATAACCTGACCACAATAAGGACATCATGGCTGGTTATCAGGAGGACACTACATGTATGAGAAGATAACCTGACCACAATAAGGACATCATGGCTGGTTATCAGGAGGACACTACATGTATGAGAAGATAACCTGACCACAATAAGGACATCATGGCTGGTTATCAGGAGGGGACACTACATGTATGAGAAGATAACCTGACCACAATAAGGACATCATGGCTGGTTATCAGGAGGGAACACTACATGTATGAGAAGATAACCTAACCACAATAAGGACAACATGGCTGGTTATCAGGAGGACACTACATGTATGAGAAGATAACCTGACCACAATAAGGACATCATGGCTGGTTATCAGGAGGACACTACATGTATGAGAAGTCAACCTGACCACAATAAGGACATCATGGCTGGTTATCAGGGGGACACTACATGTATGAGAAGATAACCCGACCACAATAAGGACATCATGGCTGGTTATCAGGAGGACACTACATTTATGAGAAAATAACCTGACCACAATAAGGACATCATGGCTGGTTATCAGGAGGACACTACAAGTATGAGAAGATAACCTGACCACAATAAGGACATCATGGCTGGTTATCAGGAGAGGACACTACATGTATGAGAAGATAACCTGACCACAATAAGGACATCATGGCTGGTTATCAGGAGGACACTACATGTATGAGAAGATAACCTGACCACAATAAGGACATCATGGCCGGTTATCAAGAGGACACTACATGTATGAGAAGATAACCTGACCACAATAAGGACATCATGGCAGGTTATCAGGAGGACACTACATGTATGAGAAGATAACCTGATCACAATAAGGACATCATGGCCGGTTATCAGGAGGACACTACATCTATGAGAAGATAACCCGACCACAATAAGGACATCATGGCTGGTTATCAGGAGGACACTACATGTATGAGAAGATAACCTGACCACAATAAGGACATCATGGCTGGTTATCAGGAGAGGACACTACATGTATGAGAAGATAACCTGACCACAATAAGGACATCATGGCTGGTTATCAGGAGGACACTACATGTATGAGAAGATAACCTGACCACAATAAGGACATCATGGCCGGTTATCAAGAGGACACTACATGTATGAGAAGATAACCTGACCACAATAAGGACATCATGGCAGGTTATCAGGAGGACACTACATGTATGAGAAGATAACCTGATCACAATAAGGACATCATGGCCGGTTATCAGGAGGACACTACATCTATGAGAAGATAACCCGACCACAATAAGGACATCATGGCTGGTTATCAGGAGGACACTACATGTATGAGAAGATAACCTGACCACAATAAGGACATCACACCACTATATAACGCATCACAATCATTTCCTAATAACAACATCAGCTCGTCTATAATTTGTCTTGGTTTCCTGGTATTCCAAATGGCTGCGTCTTTGTGTTTCTTCTTAATCTGTTTGGTTTTAGCCTGTTTTCTTTCAGCTCCACCTGTTTATACTGGAGATCTTCTTCCTCCACGCCCTGGTATCATAAATGAAGACGTTTCACCACAAGTCTCAGAAGTGACTCCTGGATCCGTCGAGGATGAAGGTCCTTCAGGGATTAGTCTGGTTCATGGCATCTCTCCTAGGAACAGGTAGGTTTATATTATCTATAAGGAGAGGGATATAGAATAGAAGGACCAAAATAATACAAGGGGGTAGGACCTCTCGGTGAGCTGACATTGACCTGGAGGACCACCATAGCTCAGGAACTCAGGAATGGTGAGGGCTAGAGAAAAAATCCAACTGTACCAAAATCAATTTAGCAGCACCTAGTGAGGGATGGAAAGAGCTGGAGTGGGTGGAGGTGGTGGACACTGGGTGGACACTGTAGACAACCCAATGAAGTCCCCATTATAATGATAACTGATCAAAGAATCTCAAAGTTACCCATGACCAGCAATATATGGTGTCCGACCACCTATAGTCTATGACTGCCGAGGTCAGTGATTGGCTGCAGTGGTCACATGTTTGTATATTGTACAAGACGCCATTACATGGCCAGTGAATAGAATTAGGTGAGGACCAAAGAAGTACAAAATAACTTTCTTTTCTATATTTTATGGTGTTCCTGGCTTTTGACAATTTTTTTAATTTTTTCTTTGGACAACCCCTGTAACCCCATCACTGTTTTTGTCCACTAGGGGGCGCTACGAACTGCACATCCTGCGTGGCTGTGAATAGTTGTGCACCACAGTGCGTAAGTGACTTAACCGTGCAATGTCCGACCAATGAGCAGTGCGCCACGGCCTACCGGAAAACCTTTAAGAGTAAGTCGTAGAGACATTGGGTGCCATTAGGGTGGTCACCAGGGAGGTCTCATAGACAGATCAATGTATTCATTATAGAAAGTAAATCAGATTTCTCTCCTATCTATTCTCTACCTAGATGGAGGAGACACGTACGACATCATCAGGACCTGTGCGCCCTCACACATGTGCGGTAAGGTCGGAGGCTTCACCTATTTCAATATGAAGATGACTCTGGGTATAGTATGCTGCTCCGCCAACAACTGTACCCCAACTGTACCGACGCGTGAGTCTCAGGAGCCGCTTACTGTTATGTAGCCGTTCACATGATACTTCTCTATTTTGTTTCAAATATGTAAAACTTTCATCAATCCCCAACATGACCTCTGCTGGTGGTCCGTGATTTTACAAGTCAGAGTTTGTTACAATGTGTCAGCCGAGGCAAAACTCATTGAGCTCAGAGATGAGCGAACTGGATTTCTCAAAAAGTTTGGACTTGAACGAACACAAAATTTTAGTATTTTAGGATAGACAGTTCTCTGTTATAAAAATCAGAGGTACAAGGGAGGTGCGGAAAACTAAAATCCACAGATACTCACCTCCCCTCTACTGGGGTGTCACAGCCTATAGCGCTAGTGCCGGGTGACATCAGCTCTATGTGCTAAAGAATTGCATTGTAATTCAGCTCACTCCCAGCAGATGGCACTGTGCTAGCAATAGTCTTACTTCTCTGCCCTTGTTTTATGTATAGCGGTATTATTATGTATTGTTACTATGTAGTATTACTGTATATCATATGTATAGTGATAGATAGCAGTAATATTATATATAGTTACTATGTAGTAGTATTATTGTATATCTTATGTATAGCGGTAATATTATATATAGTTACTATGTAGTAGTATTATTGTATAGCAGTAATATTGTGTATAGTTACTACTTAGTAATACTGTATATCTTCTGTATAGCGGTAGATAGCAATATTATTATGTATAGTTACTATATAGTAGTATTATTGTATAGTTTATGTATACTGGTTATGTATAGTTACTATGTATCAGTAGTGAATTCTGTCCCCATATAAGTAACTATATAATACTATATGACTATACAGTGTCAACAGAAAGTTCTGTATATAATGGAGTCCGGTGCAGATCCTGCTCCTCCCTCCAGGCTCCAGGATGTCAGACACCGGGAAATATAACGTGTACCGGGGAGAGGACAAAGTGCGTCGCCTACTCTCAGCTCATCGCAGGTAAGAGCCTGGGGGTGTAACAGGAGAAGAGGTGATGTCCTCCATCACACAGATAATAATAATAATAATAATAATAATAATAATGTTACTTGTCTCAGCCCTTGGTATCTGTCCTAGATTGACATAAAAACTATAACCTAAGCCAGATTGTGAAGCTGAGAAATCCCATCCTGGGAAAGTTGGGTGCTTGTTGTCTGGTGCTGTTCTACCACAGAAATATATACATATAGTTAAAAATAATAATTCTGTTCAATAGATAAATAATTTCAATGTGCAAATATATAGTTTATATGAGAATATATATATATATATATATATATATATATATATATATATATATATATATATATATATATACACACACACACACACACACACACTGATAGGTAAATTTATGGATTATTGAAAAACAGATCATGGTGACCTAGCAAATAAAATCATGTTCAGGTTTATAATTCATATAAGCAATAGTTGTTGTTAAAGATCAGCCCAAAGGTAATAATATAATGCAATGAATAAATAATTAGATATATGGAAGGAAGCGGAGACCTCTGAGGATGTACAGTATATACATTTTATATATAATGTAACAGATTGTGGTTCCTGTTCTTCTGGGGATGACCAGTAGGTGTCGCTCTTTACTTATTAAAGTTTATACTCAATAGGAGCTATGCCATATACAGTGTTGGCCAAAAGTATTGCCCCCCCCCCCCCCCCTGCAATTCTGTCAGATAATATTCAGTTTCTTCCAGAAAATGATTACAAGCACAAACTCTTTGGTAATATCTTCATTTATTTTGCTTGCAATGAAAAAACACAAAAGAGAATGAAAAAAAAAAGTCAAATCATTGATCATTTTACACAAAACTCCATAAATGGGCCGGACAGAAGTATTGGCGCCCTCAGCCTAATACTTGGTAGCACAACCTTCAGACACAATAACTGCGCACAACCGCTTCCAGTAACCATCAATGAGTTTCTTACAAGGCTCTGCTGAAATCTTAGACCATTCTTCTTTGGCAAACTGCTCCAGGTCCCCCCTGAGATGTGAAGGGGGCCTTCTCCAAACTGCCACCAAGAGATCTCTCCCCCTCCCCCCCCACAGGTGTTCTATGGGATTCAGGGCTGGACTCATTGCTGCCACTTTACAAGTCTCCAGGGCTTTCTCTCACCACCATTTTCTAGTGCTGACCTGAAGTGTGTTTTGGGTCATTGTCCTGCTGGAAGAGCCCTGACCTCTGAGGGAGACCCCGCTTTCTCACACTGGGCCCTACATGATGCTGCACAATGTGTTGGTCGTCTTCAGACTTCATAATGCCATGCACACGGTCAAGCAGTCCAGTGCCAAAGACAGCAAAGCAACCCCAAAACATCAGGGAACCTCCGCCATGTCTGACTGTAGGGGGCGTCTTCTTTTCTATGAAGGCCTCTTTTTCTCCTGTAATCTCTATGTTGATGCCTTTTCCTACTTTTGTCTCATCTGACCAGAGAACATTCTTCCAGAACGTAAAACACTGTACTGTATTGTAGGCTGTTACTATATATGTGAGTAGGTGTCAATAAGGAAGAACACACATGGCTCCTGTTTGTTGGGTTGTCAGGGGATGGGGGGGGGGGGGGTATGTATAATAATCCGCCAATGCAGACTAACATGAACAGGGAAGGGTTAATAAGAGACATTTGACTTATATTTTAATAGCTCAATCTAAAGGGAGCCGACTGGGATGGCAGAAGACACAAGTAACATGTTATGTGCCAATGTAATATTGGAATGGGTCTTTTATGGAATCTGAATTTTGGGTTCTGTCCGTTGTCCATTATAAGACAGAAGGAAACGTTTATACCATTGAATAGCTTGGCCATAGTGGAGAAGAGCATAATATCTAATGATACACCTAAAAAATCACCGCCACCACTTCTTACCCCGCTGAAGTCAATGCTTAAAAACTGTAACTAGACCACCAATAATTGGGTGCACTGCGCCTTTAAATAACTGACCACCGCTCCGTAAAAAATCCTAATTTCATGGCGACATGTGAAAGGGATTACTAAACATTCCATATCCTTAAAGAGGATGTTGTTTCAAAAAGGGAAAAAAAAATGAAATTAACCCCTTCCTGTCACAATCTCATGTTTTGATTGCTTTTTGGAGACTGGTGGAGACTGGCCCTGAGGGGTCATTTTGGGGGGACACTGAGCAGCGGAGACCTGGCAGCGATAGCGGCAGCTCTCTTTAATGACTCGATGTCGGGAAGGAGTTAAAGAAGACCTGTCACCAGGTCTGAAAAGTCCAATGACCATCTATGACCCTGAGCATTGTTTATCCAAATCTGTTCAGCTATTCCAAAGCTATAAGCCCTGGTGGTGTTGATACAAATAAGGCAAGTGGGAGGTAACACTGGATCAGGGTCTCTATATGCCTTATGTCATGCAGTGTTATTGCCCACTTGGCTAGTAGAACCTAATTTGTATCAGCACCACCAGGGCTTATATCTTTGGAATAGCTGAACAAAACACCAAAAAGTTCAGGATGATCGCGCCAATCAGATGAAGGATCTCATTGGGTTTTTACATAAGTTGTTCCAACCACTATTTCCACACTTTGTAGGGGGTTAAATACTTTAGCAAGAGACTGCAGAGTAACAGTCCACAGCTGGAGGACATTTTTTTTGCTTATTCATGTGTTCATGAGCTCCTTGTTTCTTGCAGGGGAGACTTCGGTCTATGAAGGTTGTGGGTCCCCATCCCTGTGTGATATTCAGCAATACACTGCAAAAATAATGGGGGTCTCTGTCCAGCACAGCTTCAAATGCAGCTCCAATGGTGCCGTGAGCAGCGGCCTCGCCCCCGGATTGATCCTGGCAGCCGTGATTTGTGTCATTCTGAAGAACCAATGAATGTAAAGGAATATTCAACTGTCTAATAAAATCCTGTATATTCTGTTATGTGTGATGTGTTTCATTGGGGTTGAGGTCATAGGTGGGGGGCAATTCTGGAATCATATATGATACAGTACTAAATGTACGCTGAAATGTACGGTAACCTGTAACATTGTAGAATTGGTGTAAAACCAAGACATGACAAAAAACTCAATGCAGTTCTATAGCCCAACTCAAAGCTAAAGAAAAAATCCCCTTGGCCTCTGCAATTTTTGAGACTCCAAATCCTTAAAATAAGTTCATATCCAGTAACTCAATAGGTCTATCTAAAGGCCCAAGTGATGTATCACAGCATATTTACTATTCAGGAGCTTGGGAAAGCTTAAAGGGGACCCTTGACCATCTCTATCAATTTCAACTCTTTGTATCTTTTAATAGCTGCCCCTTCACTGATTCCAGCACAGTTGGAATTTTTTCTCTAGCCCTCACCGTTGCTGAGCAATCAGCGTTATTAGTTTCAGCACCCAATATTCTCATTACACTCCCTACTGTTAGGTGGGCGGTCCTGTCTTGACTAAAAGAGACCGCCCACCTGATAGTAGGGAGCACAGTTAGAATATTGGATGCTAAACTAACAGAACTGATTGCTCAGGAACGGTAAGGGCTAGAGAAAAAATTCCAACTGCACCGGAATCAGTGGAGAAACGACTATTAAAGGATGCAAAGAGGTGGATGTGGTGAAAGGTCCCCTTTAATGAATGTCATAGTCAACTCCATAGTCCACTTTTCTTAATCTGTTCTGTAATACAATCCTACTGCATAAATAGGGAGGCTGGCCTTTCAGGGGTCTGGAAAAGTCTGATCCTGACCATTTTGGGACCCGTAATTGCAAATACAGTCCTATGAAAAAGTTTGGGCACCCCTATTAATCTTAATCATTTTTAGTTCTAAATATTTTGGTGTTTGCAACAGCCATTTCAGTTTGATATATCTAATAACTGATGGACACAGTAATATTTCAGGATTGAAATGAGGTTTATTGTACTAACAGAAAATGTGCAATATGCATTAAACCAAAATTTGACCGGTGCAAAAATATGGGCACCTCAACAGAAAAGTGACATTAATATTTAGTAGATCCTCCTTTTGCAAAGATAATAGCCTCTAGTCGCTTCCTGTAGCTTTTAATCAGTTCCTGGATCCTGGATGAAGGTATTTTGGACCATTTCTTTCTAGAAAACAATTCAAGTTCAGTTAAGTTTGATGGTCGCCGAACATGGACAGCCCGCTCTCAAATGATCTGAAAACAAAGATTGTTCAACATAGTTGTTCAGGGGAAGGATACAAAACGTTGTCTCAGAGATTTAACCTGTCAGTTTCCACTGTGAGGAACATAGTAAGGAAATGGAAGACCACAGGGACAGTTCTTGTTAAGTCCAGAAGTGGCAGGCCAAGAAAAATATCAGAAAGGCAGAGAAGAAGAATGGTGAGAACAGTCAAGGACAATCCACAGACACCTCCAAAGAGCTGCAGCATCATCTTGCTGCAGATGGTGTCACTGTGCATCGGTCAGCAATACAGCGCACTTTGCACAAGGAGAAGCTGTATGGGAGAGTGATGAGAAAGAAGCCGTTTCTGCACGTGCGCCACAAATAGAGTTGCCTGAGGTATGAAAAAGCACATTTGGAGAAGCCAACTTCATTTTGGAAACAAAAATTGAGTTGTTTGGTTATAAAAAAAAGGCGTTATGCATGGCGTCCAAAAAGAAACAGCATTCCAAGAAAAACACATGCTACCCACTGTAAAATTTGGTGGAGGTTCCATCATGCTTTGGGGCTGTGTGGCCAATGCCGGCACCGGGAATCTTGTTAAAGTTGAGGGTCGCATGGATTCCACTCAGTATCAGCAGATTCTTGAGAATAATGTTCAAGAATCAGTGACGAAGTTGAAGTTACGCCGGGGATGGATATTTCAGCAAGACAATGATCCAAAACACCGCTCCAAATCCTCAGGCATTCATGCAGAGGAACAATTACAATGTTCTGGAATGGCCATCCCAGTCCCCAGACCTGAATATCATTGAACATCTGTGGGATGATTGAAAGCGGGCTGTCCATGCTCGGCGACCATCTAACTTAACTGAACTTGAATTGTTTGTCCAAAATACCTTTATCCAGGATCCAGGAACTGATTAAAAGCTACAGGAAGCGACTAGAGGCTGTTATCTTTGCAAAAGGAGGATCTACTAAATATTAATGTCACTTTTCTGTTGAGGTGCCCATACTTTTGCACCGGTCAAATTTTGGTTTAATGCATATTGCGCATTTTCTGTTAGTACAATAAACCTCATTTCAATCCTGAAATATTACTGTGTCCAGCAGTTATTAGATATATCAAACTGAAATGGCTGCTGCAAATACCAAAATATTTAGAACTAAAAATGATTAAGATTAATAGGGGTGCCCAAACTTTTTCATAGGACTGTATATATTGATGATGAGTAAGGGTGCATTCACACTGAGTAAACGCTAGCTTATTCTGAACGTAAAACACGTTCAGAATAAGCGGCGTCTAAAGCAGCTCCATTCATTTCTATGGGAGCGGGGATACGAGCGCTCCCCATAGAAATGAATGGGCTGCTTCTTTCACTCCGTGCAGTCCCATTGAAGTGAATGGGGAGTGCCGGCGTATACGGCAAGCTCTGCTCATGCCGGAGCGTACACGCCGGCACTTCCCATTCACTTCAATGGGACTGCACGGAGTGAAAGAAGCAGCCCATTCATTTCTATGGGGAGCGCTCGTATCCCCGCTCCCATAGAAATGAATGGAGCTGCTTTAGACGCCGCTTATTCTGAACGTGTTTTACGTTCAGAATAAGCTAGCGTTTACTCAGTGTGAATTCACCCTAAGGCTGGAAATACACACTAGACACGTATACACTACTATACGACAGACTCAGCTCTGCTAAATCAGTTACAGCTTCTCCAATATTAAACCAAGATCAAAATGTCTACATCGGCCAAAGTTGTAAAGTTCATATTTTATAGCCCGTCATCCCCTCCGCACCTCTGACGAATATATAACCGCCAACCCACCTGGATAATGTTTACCAAGTATACTACAAGACTGTGGTCAATCCGTAGGAGCCGACGCCATGAAACTCGCCGGCCTTCTGTGTGTTATTTCACTATTTCTGGGGCAAGGTGAGTGCAAACTGGGGTGGAAAACCTGGCAAATGTGAACTGGGAATATGCCCTGGACCACAGGAGAAGGAAACATTAACCCCTTCACTGCTACAGACCCCCAGGGATTTTACAGTCAACCAGTTCTATATTCTAGACCCCCAGGGAATGACCATTAGCCAGTTTCATACTCTAGACCACCAGGGAAGGGGAACCATTGTGCTCCGGTGTTTTATAGCTCACAAATCCCATTACTGCAGATTAGATACAACTGTCCTGTACCAGAGTCCTTCAATGAGCGGTATCTAGAGGAATCTAAAGGGATCATAGGATCTTTTTATGAATGGAAACATTGGGTTACTATACTTCTAATGGAGGCCCCTGTACAACAATGGGGGGAGCCACTGAAATCATATAAAATAATGTTGTTCTCCATATCTGATATCTACCATGTGTTATGTTCCTTGCACAGGTTCTTCGCTCTCCTGCACCGTCTGCTTGGTCCAGAGTCCGCCATTATGTACTGGTAACAATGTCACCTGCGTGCCCGGGAGAGTCTGCGCCGCTACACACACAGTCAACATTGAAGGTGCGCAGCGTGTACTGCGGGTCATTGACTCTATGGGAGACAGTAATGTTCTACTAGTATAAGGGCGGTGACCAATATAACTGTGTAAGTGGCAGCAGTGGTAGTATATGGCGGCTGTATCCATAATGGTAGTAGTAATCCGAGTAAAGACACATATGTGTACTGTGATATACAGTATATGTACATCCTCAATGTGTATATGTGTATACAAGGCCGTGTCCACAAATAATGAAGGCAGGGTCAGATCTGTTACAGGACGCGCACCGACCCCAATGACTGATAATGGGGGAAAGGACTTTATTGTAAAAAATAACATTGGGGCGGTAGTAACATTGGTGGCGGTAGTAGCATTGGTGGCGGTAGTAACATTGGTGGCAGTAGTAACATTGGTGGAGGTAGTAACATTGGTGGCGGTAGTAACATTGGTGGCGGTAGTAACATTGGTGGTGGTAGTAACATTGGTGGCGGTAGTAACATTGGTGGCAGTAGTAACATTGGTGGTGGTAGTAACATTGGTGGTGGTAGTAACATTGGTGGCAGTAGTAACATTGGTGGTGGTAGTAACATTAGTGGCGGTAGTAACATTGGTGGTGGTAGTAACATTGGTGGCGGTAGTAACATTGGTGGCGGTAGTAACATTAGGAGTAGTAGTGATGTATATGGAAAGGATAAACAGCAGTATACAGCAGTAATATCCCCATAGAAATTCTGGTACAGTAGAGGTGATCGTATCAGTATAGGAACAAGGTAAAGTAAAATATGGAGTAACTTATTACTTATTCTTCTGTCTGTATAGATGGGGTAAAGAAAAATGAATTTTCTGGAAGATCTTGTGTCCCTGAGAAGCAGTGTCGGGGTCCGGGGAGCTTCAGCACCTACAACAGTCAGTCCAAGAAGGGGTTCTCATGTTGTTACACTGATAACTGCACCCCATCACTGCCAGTATGTAAGTACCTCCTACTAAATATATACCGTAAGTACCTCCAATAATATATACCGTACGTACCTCCAATAGTATATACCGTAAGTACCTCCAATAGTATATACCGTAAGTACCTCCACCCATATATACTGTAAGTACCTCCACCCATATATACTGTAAGTACCTCCAATAGTATATACCGTAAATACCTCCAACCATATATACCGTAAGTACCTCCAATAGTATATACCATAAATACCTCCAACCATATATACCGTAAGTACCTCCAATAGTATATACCGTAAGTACCTCCATACATATATACTGTAAGTACCTCCAGGAGTATATACCGTAAGTACCTCTACCCATATATACTGTAAGTACCTCCAATAGTATATACTGTAAGTACCTCCACCCATATATACCGTAAGTACCTCCAATAGTATATACCGTAAGTACCTCCAATAGTATATACCGTACATACCTCCATCCATATATACTGTAAGTACCTCCAGGAGTATATACCGTAAGTACCTCTACCCATATATACTGTAAGTACCTCCAGGAGTATATATCGTAAGTACCTCCAACCATATATACCGTAAGTACCTCCATTAGTATATACTGTAAGTACCTCCAAGAGTATATACCGTACGTACCTCCACCCATATATACTTTAAGTACCTGCAGGAGTATATACCGTAAGTACCTCCAACCATATATACCGTAAGTACCTCCAATAGTATATACTGTCAGTACCTCCACCCATATATACCGTAAGTACCTCCAATAGTATATACCGTAAGTACCTCCAATAGTATATACCGTACGTACCTCCATCCATATATACTGTAAGTACCTCCAGGAGTATATACCGTAAGTACCTCTACCCATATATACTGTAAGTACCTCCAAGAGTATATACCGTACGTACCTCCACCCATATATACTGTAAGTATCTCCAGGAGTATATACCGTAAGTACCTCCACCCATATATACTGTAAGTACCTTCACAACTATGTAAATAAGTATACGTACCTCCACCAGTACAGTATATAAGTGTTCCAACAACTCCATCATTTCCTATAAAAAGCTGTAGGAATAAACCTGCCATGTCCAACCTAATTTAAAGGGGAACACATTGACATCTGATGCTCTTGTACAGTATAGGCACAATTGTATTTATAGGATTACTATAGGGTTATTCTGAGTCTTATAGAGTCGCAGTCAGATACGGTAGCCCAGGTGGGAGAGATATCATTACTTAGGACAATGTATCAGTCCATTGGTTTCCAGTAACAATGTGATATATAGGTGATATACATGTGATATACAGTATTAGTGGTGACTTATAGATCTCCATTACAGTACCAGCAGACAACACGAAAAAGAATGGTCGGACTTGTCCAACCTGCACAGCAGATGGTGCGGACTGGTGTGACACTGGGAGGACTATGGAGTGTACTGGAGAGGAGACCATGTGTATTCTGCAGTATACCAATATGTCAGGTATGTCAGGCAAAGGAGGCCAATGCCATGTTCTTAAAGGGATATTACATTCCTAATCCTTATGGCAAGTCTACAGAATACTTTCTCACTTTTGTGTTGCCCTTGCAAGTGTCCAAGACCACCAAGGATGGTGGAATGAACCATTTTCTTGACTTAGAATGTCAATGTACAATCTCTTCATTACTCTAGACCACCAGGGACTTTTACCACCAACCATTTCACTACTCCAGACAGAATCTCAGAAATGGCTCCTGGATACTGTATATAGTCCATGCACGTGATACGTTACAAAGTCCTCAAAGGTTTCCTCATGCTGAGTTGGGTTTTGGTCCTCACTCAGTCTTGGAGATGTTGCCCAGATAGGTGATATCTGATCACCGTGATCCACTATTAGACCTTCTCACCTCCAGTTCTCAAGAAACCTCAACAGATGGTGGATTGACCCTTGGTCATTCTTGTCTTCCACAGGATCTGTATCTAAACAATCCGTCCTTCGTGGTTGTGCCACTCCGACCATTTGCAATATTGGCAATGAATCGCTGATCACTAATGGTATAAGCGTCGAGGTCCGGATTTCTTGCACCGGAGGAAGCGCTGACCTTCACGGTGACTTCTGGTTACAAGTCCTGGTTGGATGGATGTCATGGACAATCTTATCGATCTCTTGAACGTTGGATGGAAAATTGTCTGGGTTTTGGTCTTTATGGCTCATGTGTTTGCTCCAAGTAGATAGAAGTGTCATGTTTGATTTATGGTAGTGCTGGAGAGCTGTGGCATCAAAGATGATGGGGGGGGGGGCACATAGTTTCAATACAAGAGGTCGGTCTATAGGGAGAAGTTATTGTAACGATAAGATAAAGATGAGACTTCTCATTCCTCAAAACTCATAAGAATGTGACACAAATTCAGAATATTCAACAAAATACATTTTGTCCTGCAAAAAATAAGCCCCTATAGAGCTCTATGAAGTGGGCAGTGAAAAACGAACCCCCCCCCCCAAAAAAAAAAAAAAAAATGGCTGTGGAGGGAGCGGTCTTATATTTTTGCAAGCGCCGTTATATAGATGTCCATGTATCGAATGCTTAGAACCAGACGTTACATTTTGCTCACATTATATTTAGAATGTAGCGAATCAATAATGGCGTCCGCATCGCTGATGGCGGTCGGTGAACCCACGTGTCTTATCGCTATACAGTGACAGCTAGGATGCTACCATTAACCCTTTGTAATCCATGAACAACAAGTTCCATGGAAACCGTCAGTCCTATTAATTGCCACCCAGCAATTCTTCACCTTTGTAAATGACTTTGTGTTTCCAGTAGAGATGGACCAACTTTCCAATATCATTCCGTTTTGGGTTTGGCTGGCTCAGGTCCAAGATTTGTTTCAGGTCTAACAAGATTGGCTAGAACTGGAAGTGAAATTATTATCCTCAGGGGTCTGAAATGTTGGAGGCCGAGGAGGTGTAAAAAATAACAAAAGTTTACCCTCACCACTTTTGGGTCAGAATTGGATTGAACCCCTGGATGTAGGACAATGTTCCAGTATACAGAGATCTTAAAGTATATGAGAAATTCGTAGAAGTGTTCTTTGTATTCTGATAAAAGGAGTTGTATCAGGATAGCAAAAACATGGCTGTCCTCTCTCAGAAACAGCGCCACTCCTGTCCATAGGCTGTGCCTGGTATTGCAGCTCTACATTATTAAAGTGAATCAAGCCGAGTGGCAATACCAGAGACAACCCGGGGACGGGTGAGAGGTTTTTCATGCCCTGTTAAGACCCCTTTAAGGCTAAGGCCCCATGGGTTGGAACCGCCAAGCTAAAGCGCTGCGGGTATAACCGCGTCGTGAACGCATTATGGTTCTTCCCGCAGTGCTTTGAACAGAAAGTTCACAGAGGTTTCCTCTTACAATTACATCTATGGGAAAGCCATCGCCGTTTCCGTAGATATAATTGAGATGCTGCGATTTTCAAAACCGCAACATTTTTGGAAATCGCAGTGTGTCTGCGCTTCATTTTTTCCGCAAAGTGGGCATGGGATTCGCATTAATCCAATCCACTTTGCAATTACTGTACAACGCCGCGATTTAGGGCCCTGGCCTAAAAGCGTATCTGGCTTGGATGACCCATATTTTACAGATTTTTAGGAAATTCCAAGATTTCAGAGGGGGGGGGGGTCCTCCATTCAGGAGCCTCCTGTACTAATCAAATTTTATGCAAAGAAGAAAGGGCGTCCCTCACTGTCAATGTTGTTGTAATGGACCTCAGAGTATAATAATGATTTGTGACAAAACTCAAACTTTTCAGATTTGGCCAAACTTCGATTTTTAAAAAAAGAAAAAAAAAACTGATTAATTCCATTTGTTTTGAACCAATTCGCTCTTCTTTAGAACAGACTATTGATTGCGTAGTAAGCTACAGTATGTAATACCGCACAGGCGCCAGGCATTGATATTGCAGTGTATTGGATTAGTGATCAAACCCCTTGGGAGTCGAAAAATAAAAATTTCAAATTCAAATTTTTATTTTTTTTTAAATTGTCAAAATTTCAAATCCCACATACAGAATAAGGGTGCATGCACACTACGTAACGCCGGGCGTGTATGAGAGCCGTACACGCCGGCATTACGGCAGACTGCCGAACACTTCCCATTCACTTCAATGGGAGCGCTCGTAAACGCCGCTGTTACGAGCGCTCCCATTGAAGTGAATGGGAAGTGTTCGGCAGCCCTGCTGTAACGCCGGCGTGTACGGCTCTCATACACGCCCGGCGTTACGTAGTGTGCATGCACCCTAAGAGTCCCTGGTCTAAAAACTTCAAAAAATATATTTTTCCCAATATGGTTAAAAAAAATTAAAAAAAAAATCAAAAGAGCCAAATAGACATTTCATTTATTTATTTATTTATTTATTTATTTTTTTGCTTTCATCTCTCATAGAAATTTGGCTAAAAAACAAATAGGCATTCCCCGAATTGGTATAAATAAAAAATACATCTGGCTCCACAAAAAAAAACAAAAAAAACACCTTATGCATCTCCATTCACAGAAACAAAAAAGAAAAAGAATTAAGATGTCAAAATTTGACGACTCCCAAAAATTTTTTTGCAAAATTTTGAAATTTTTCATACAAAACCTGAAAAAAACTACAGAAATTTGGAGTCTAAGTAATCGCACCGATCCATAGAATGTAATTTCGCCTGCACAATGAACATCATAAAAGCCAAGTCCGTAAAAAAGTCGCACAAACACAGTTTTTCTCCAATTCTACCCTATGCGGAATTTTAAATAATTCCATTAGAAAATACACTGTAGATGCAAAAATGAAGCTCCAATATGGAAAAATATAAGAATTATTGGTTTTGGAACGTTGTCAGTCAAAAACGAAAACGGAGACCTGTCTCAAAATGGTAACACCCAGTTGGCAATTTATTAATACATTTCCCGGAGGAATAACAGAGGAACGGCACGATACAAGGATTTCAGTGAAGTTGTTCCTGAATTGTTATTTCATGCTGAATGGTCCAATACACAAATCGTGAGAATCGCCGTCTCCCCTTTAAGCCGAGATTCCTCTAGCACTGACTTTACTGTTGTTCTATCCTCTGGCACATGTGACCGTCCTCTCCAGACCCCACCCCAGCCCTGTGCACTGACATCTCCACATTCCCTGGCTGGATCTGAGGATCCTCTATCCACATTGTTTCTGCTGCAGATTTTCGGGATGGGGTCGGGGCCTCTCCCTGGTCTTCTATGGCTTCTATCTGCTCTGGTGACCCCCGGTAAGTCTTCTCCACCATGACGGTCAGACCAGTGACTAACCCTGCATGTCCTGTTACCGGATTGGAGTAGTCAGACCAATCCTTTACTACATCTGTAGGATTAGGTGTCACCAACCCTACAACTGCCCCCACTATTAAGGGACCTGGGTTATCCCCAAATATTGTCCCTACAGAACAACCTATTACAGCCCTGAGGACATTGACAGATCCCATGATGGTTCTGGACTCTGCGACAGGAAGTGTTGACGTAGGGACACGGAGGTTAAGGGCAGTAGTGGGTACTGTGATGGTATTGTATAGCATGTATTCTGGTGCAATGTGATAACTCAGAGGGAGTAAATCTATCTGCAGTCCTATGTAAGACTGAAGATAAGATATTGCAGTTTTGTGATCGGCTCTGCTACACGACAAACTCAGCACTGCTGTGTCAGTAAAGAAAATGTCACATCTTAGCTACAGACAAAGCTCTGAGATTATTGTACATTATAATAGCCAAGGTAAGGAAATGCACCTGCAGTCCTATGTAAAACCACAGATAACGTACAAGTAACAAACTCAGCTCTGCTACACCGCTGCACTATACTGGCTCTTATAGTCTTGTATTAGTATCTGATGGGGGTTGTAGTACCGCTCAGTCTGCTGTAATCCTATATTGGGAGTGACAGTCATGCTGGGACAGAACTTTCCCCACGCCCTCGCCCTGACATTGCTCCCACACCCCAATGTCCTGGAGACCAAAACAAACCAGTGACGACAAATGTGTAGAACAGATGTTTCCCTCCCATGATGGTTGTCAGAGGGCCAGGCTGGACTGGAGGCAGCGGAACGTGTCTGTATACAGAGTATATACTGTATACTGTGCAGAGGAGGAGCTGTATTCTGGATCTAGAGTCTGTGTGTGATAAGAATACAGATATTATATGAGGGACGGAGGGGGGAGAGAGGAGGGGGAGGAGGGGTGCGATGCTGCTGTGATACTCTGCAGGAAATCCCCAGCCTGTAGTGTTACTATATTAGTATACTACATTAAGGTAGATAGATGAGATGGAAGGAAAGATGGATAGATAGATAAGATAGATAGATAGATAGATAGATAGATAGATAGATAGATAGATAGATAGATAGATAAATAGATAGATAGGAGATAGATAGATAGATAGATAGATAGATAGATAGATAGATAGATAGATAGGAGATAGATAGATAGATAGATAGATAGATAGATAGATAGGAGATAGATAGTTAGATAGATAGATAGATAGATAGATAGATAGATAGATAGATAGATAGGAGATAGATGATAGATAGATAGATAGATAGATAGATAGATAGATAGATAGATAGATAGATAGGAGATAGATAGATAAATAGATAGATAGATAGATAGATAGATAGATAGATAGATAGATAGATAGGAGATAGATAGTTAGATAGATAGGAGATAGATAGATAGATAGATAGATAGATAGATAGATAGATAGATGGGAGATAGATAGATAGATAGATAGATAGATAGATAGATAGATAGATAGATAGAAGATAGATAGATAGGAGATAGATGATAGATAGATAGATAGATAGATAGATAGATAGATAGATAGATAGATAGATAGATAGAAGATAGATAGATAGGAGATAGATGATAGATAGATAGATAGATAGATAGATAGATAGATAGATAGGAGATAGATAGATAAATAGATAGATAGATAGATAGATAGATAGATAGATAGATAGGAGATAGATAGATAGATAGTTAGATAGATAGATAGATAGATAGATAGATAGATAGATAGATAGAGGGTCGGACTGGGGTGCCTAGGGCCCACCAGTGGGATTATTTTCAGGGGCCCACCCTACTGCCATATGTAATATCGCCCGTCCAGTTTTTGCCATTATACATGTTTAAAGTGCACTTTCATGCACAATACAGTGTGCAAAACAGCTATGGCTACACTACTACTTCCTTCATGCAACCAAAGATCGCAATGTCCCTTTGGGACTCTTTCACATTAGTGAATGGAGCCGCATTGGGTCCCTCAGGTTGCAATGTGACTTCATTCACTAACATGAGTGAAAGAATCACAGGGCGACACATCTTTGGTTGTATGACAGAAGTTATAGAGCAGCCATAGCCTAATGCTAGGTTCACAACAGGGGGCGGGCCCAAATATCTAGGGACATTCTCCAGCCGGCCATTTTCATGTACCCTCACCCAGTGGTGAACCTAGCCTCTCTGCAGACGATCAAAAGACGCTCCCACCCACCCCCACCCCCCGTATTGAATCCGGGGGGAAGGGGGGGGAGTTGTTCATCTTTTGATCGTTTGCCCCAGACAGCAGGGGAATTTGGGGTGCTAGCAGTACCATTACAATAAATTACAATATTACAATAAATACAATGCAATGTGATATTTTGTGCAGTAATACTCACAGGAGACGTCTTCCCACATTTCCCGTCTCTTCCCTTTGGTTTGCCATGACCACTTCTTCCAGCTGTGACTTGACTCTGTAAAGTTTAAAACACAGACATCTTTGACTCCTCACTTCTCCAGACACCCGACCCCTATAGATATATACACAGTGGGGCAAAAAAGTATTTAGTCAGTCACCAATAGTGCAAGTTCCACCACTTAAAAAGATGAGAGGCGTCTGTAATTTACATCATAGGTAGACCTCAACTATGAGAGACAAAATGAGAAAACAAATCCAGAAAATCACATTGTCTGATTTTGTAAGAATTTATTTGCAAATTATGGTGGAAAATAAGTATTTGGTCAGTAACAAAATTTCATCTCAATACTTTGTTCTATATCCTTTGTTGGCAATGACAGAGGTCAGACGTTTTCTGTAAGTCTTCACAAGGTTGGCACACACTGTTGTTGGTATGTTGGCCCATTCCTCCATGCAGATCTCCTCTAGAGCAGTGATGTTTTGGGGCTGTCGCTTGGCAACATGGACTTTCAACTCCCTCCAAAGGTTTTCTATAGGGTTGAGATCTGGAGACTGGCTAGGCCACTCCAGGACCCTGAAATGCTTCTTACAAAGCCACTCCTTCGTTGCCCTGGCGGTGTGCTTTGGATCATTGTCATGTTGAAAGACCCAGCCACGTTTCATCTTCAATGCCCTTGCTGATGGAAGGAGGTTTGCACTCAAAATCTCACGATACATGGCCCCATTCATTCTTTCATGTACCCGAATCAGTCGTCCTGGCCCCTTTGCAGAGAAACAGCCCCAAAGCATGATGTTTCCACCCCCATGCTTTACAGTAGGTATGGTGTTTGATGGATGCAACTCAGTATTCTTTTTCCTCCAAACACGAAAAGTTGTGTTTCTACCAAACAGTTCCAGTTTGGTTTCATCAGACCATAGGACATTCTCCCAATACTCTTCTGGATCATCCAAATGCTCTCTAGCAAACTTCAGACGGGCCCGGACATGTACTGGCTTAAGCAGTGGGACACGTCTGGCACTGCAGGATCTGAGTCCCTGGCGGCATAGTGTGTTACTGATGGTAGGCTTTGTTACATTGGTCCCAGCTCTCTGCAGTTCATTCACTAGGTCCCCCCGCGTGGTTCTGGGATTTTTGCTCACCGTTCTTGTGATCATTTTGACCCCACGGGGTGAGATTTTGCGTAGAGCCCCAGATCGAGGGAGATTATCAGTGGTCTTGTATGTCTTCCATTTTCTAATTATTGCTCCCACAGTTGATTTCTTCAATCCAAGCTGGTTGCCTATTGCAGATTCAGTCTTCCCAGCCTGGTGCAGGGCTGCCATTTTGTTTCTGGTGTCCTTTGACAGCTCTTTGGTCTTCACCATAGTGGAGTTTGGAGTCTGACTGTTTGAGGGTGTGCACAGGTGTCTTTTTATACTGATAACAAGTTTAAACAGGTGCCATTACTACAGGTAATGAGTGGAGGAAAGAGGAGACTCTTAAAGAAGAAGTTACAGGTCTGTGAGAGCCAGAAATCTTGATTGTTTGTAGGTGACCAAATACTTATTTTCCACCATAATTTGCAAATAAATTCTTACAAAATCAGACTGTGATTTTCTAGATTTGTTTTCTCATTTTGTCTCTCATAGTTGAGGACTACCTATGATGTAAATTACAGACGCCTCATCTTTTTAAGTGGTGGAACTTGCACTATTGGTGACTGACTAAATACTTTTTTGCCCCACTATATATATATATATATATATATATATATATCTCACAGCAGCCCCTGCAGCCTATATTATGCCCCACAGTGGCACAATAGACTGTGGGGCATAATAGAGGTTACAGGGGCCACAGTGAACCCTTCAAGCTCTATTATGCCCCACAGTTGCACACCCAGGAACTATTATTATACTCAGGGGTCTTTTCAGACCCCCGAGTATAATAATCGGAGCCCCAGGGGAGGTGAGGGAACATAATAAACACTGTTACCTCTCCGGGATCTGATGTTACTCCTAGCAGGCTTCGGGCCTATATGGTAATGTGTCAAATGTCACGTGGTCTGGGATATTACCATATAGGCCCAAAGCCTGTGCTAGCAGTAACATATAGGCCCAAAGCCTGTGGTAGCAGTAACAGCCAACATGTTATTACTACTACCACAGGCTTCGGGCCTATATGGTAATATTTCAGACCACGCAACGTCTGGGCAATACCATATAGGCCCGAAGCCTGCTTGGATTAACATCGGATCCCGGAGAGGTGAGTAACAGTGTTTATGTTCCCTCACCTCCCCTGGGGCTCTGATTATTATACTCGGGGGTCTGAAAAGACCCCTGAGTATAATATCAGTGGCAGTGGGATCGCGGCCCGGCCCGGGCATATTCACTACCGCCCGCCGTGGCCTAAAGTACAAGGGGAAGCGGGGGCGGCAGTGAGCAGGTCCGGGTTGGTAAATAGGCCGCTACCTGCTGGTAGATACTCCAGCAGGCAGCGGCCTATTATAAACCAAAAAAAGAGTTATACTTACCGACCGACCGCGCGCTGCTGCTCCCACTGCCGCATCCTCTTCTCTCACAGGACGTCTGTGTATCAGCGTAGGTGGCGTGATGACGCCGCCTACGCTGATACATAGATGGCTGAACAAGCGCAAGGAGAGCGGTAGCTCTCCTTGCGCTGGTTCTTAGGAAAAAAAATTAAAAAAAATTGCCCGGTCTTCCGCCCTAAGCACCTCCCCTAATCCTGCTCTGACCTGGGCAGGGGCCCGATTGGAATGTCAGGGCCCTGATCGGGCCCTTAACCATCCTGATCCAGCCCATTGATGATCGGGCCCCTGCCTATGCTAAAATGAGCAGCAGTATAGTCGGGGCCCGGGGCCCACCGGGGGATTCCCCGGTGCTCCGGCATGCCAGTCCGACCCTGGATAGATAGGAGATAGTTAGATAGGTAGATAGATAGATAGATGATAGATAGAAGATAGATAGATAGATAGATAGATAGATAGGTGAGGGTGAGGGTGATCCTAACAGTATTGGGATTGTATATAGTATGGTATATATTAGGGGACACCCCCCACCCCTACCCCCACTAGATAGATAGAAGATAGATAGATAGATAGATAGATAGATAGATAGATAGATAGGAGATAGATAGATAGATAGATAGATAGATAGATAGATGATAGATAGATAGATAGATAGATAGATAGATAGATAGATAGATAGATAGGTGAGGGTGATCCTAACAATATTGGGATTGTATATAGTATGGTATATATTAGGGGACACCCCCCACCCCTACCCCCCACTCATTGAGTTGTTTTCTGTCCCCTCACAGGTGACGCTCTGTCCTGCAAAGTGTGTACAAGCTCAAATGCCAAATCCTGCATTGCCTCCAGCGTGGTCTGCCCTGAGCATCATGTCTGCGCCTCCTCGTACACCCTGACAAACACACGTATGATACTCTACACTATACACTCTATGATATGTATTATGCACATTTGTATTTATTTTGCTTACTTCTGTAGCACTATAATATTCCGCAGCGCTTTACAGATATCGCTTTGTTTGTAGATACTGACATAGTCTAATTCATCTTTCTTCAATTTCACTGTCTTAGTGTCAGTCTTCACTTTATTTCTGGAATTCTATTCATGAACCAGGAGGATCTGCATTAACTCCTTACAGTTAGAGGAGTGCTGTAGTGCATGGAATATCATCAATGGCTTCAGAATAGTAGGACCCTATTCTGGGATATACGGATTGTAGTTCCACTTTTAGTATCTTTCTTATCCTCATTGATATCTTGCCCCTTTATTACAGATGAGACGATATTCTCCATGTTATGTGCTCCCAAACATCACTGTGACTCCCCCGGGAGTATCAGCGCATCTAATGGCAGAATCCGGAGAAGCACAACCTGCTGTTACACGGATAACTGTACTCCCCCTACCCCAATATGTAAGTATCACCCACTGACCTTTCCTGTTGGCTGTATAATTCCAGATATGTCACAAGATGACCAACTTTTTAAGGCAACATGATTTTTGATTTTGTGATACTCTGTCACAAGACGGTTTACTATGTGTGTGTATATGTGGCCACCCAGTGGTTGTGTTGTGTATTGCAGCCTTAGTTTTTTTTTTGTTTGTTTGTTTTTTATTATTTCATTTTTTTATTCATTTATTTTTGTTATATTTCAGTGCCTGATGATAATTTTAGACCAAACGGGTTGACCTGCCAAACCTGCCTGTCTTTATATTCCAAGTGGTGCTACTCTAAGCACACCATAGACTGTATCGGGGAAGAAGACGCCTGCCTGCTCCAAACCAGCGAGTATTATGGTAAAAAAAATTCCTCCTTCAACCATTTATCTTCATATCTTGACCCAAACATGTTCTCATGGTCACCAAAGGTCTTGACAGTGGGAGCAACTTATTAAGATGAGTTTCTGATGTCGGCCTTCAGACACATTTTGGTAGGCATTGACCAGTTAGTAAATCTCGACCAATGAGCCAAGTTGTAAGGAGCCGTGGTCTACAAAGGAACTAGCCAAAAACAAAATGGTGCCCCATCTTCTGGTGATGGTCCATGCCATCAGGACTTCATCCTACATCATTGGAACTTCACAGTAATTCACCCCACCATTCCTCATGGATCAACCCTTCCATGTTTTTAGAAGTAGTTACATGGAGGCCTTCCATTGTACATTCATCCATGGTCAAGAGGGAACTTCTCACCTTGCTTTCCTAGTGGACCTTTTGTTCTTCAGCTGTTACAAAACTACTATTCCAAGCTGTTTGGTAGTTGTAGTATCACAACAGCTGGAAAGCCAAAAGTTCTGGTCCATGGCCTCATGTCTTAGAAAAGAAGAGAGATTGTAGCCAAAAACAACATGGTGCTCAGCTCTTGGTGATGGTCCATGTCACCAGGACCTCATCCTGCAACATTAGAACTTGACAAGAATTCCCCTTACCACTCCTCATGGCCTTCACGCTTATTCATCTCCTTGTAACAGGAAAACCCAATCATGGACCAACCCTTCTCCATGATTTTAGAAGAAGCTACAGGGTTTTCCTCCAGGGTGCATTCATCCATGGTCAAGAGGCAACTTCTCACCTTGCTACTCTTGTGAACCTTTGGCTCTTCAGCTGTTACAAAACTACAATTCCAAGCGCATTGGTGGTTGTAGTTTCACAACAGCTGGAAAGCCAAAAGTCTTAGTCCATGGCCTCATATCTTAGAAAAGAAAAGGGATTGTAGCCAAAACCAACATGATGCTCCAGCACTTGGCACTGATCCATATTAAGATCCTGTCCTAAAACATAAGAATCTAGTAGTAATTCATTCCCAGCTCTCAGGCTGTAAAAAGTTTGGGGTTGCATCACCTCTCGTGCTTAAGGCTATGAAAAGGCCATGAAGTGACCTCCTCGCACCACCACCAAATAAATAGGACCCCAAGCCGCCCCGTCAGCATTCCTATTGATAAAAAGTTTAATGTGAACATTTCCACCAAAGGTGACAATGATCTACTCAAGGTGGACGAGCAGCCAAAAACAACACGGTGCTCCAGCTCTTGATCTCTTGATGCTGGTCCATACCACCAAGATCTCATACTAGATACCTGGCAGTATCTCACCACCACCTCTCCTGGCTTCAGAACAGATATTACCTCCCTGCAATAGAGAAGACTCAACCATGGGCCCAGCAAGTCATTGGTTTTCCTGTAGTGTTCCAACCCAATCTAGTAGATGATGGTCCAAAACCAGGCCCCTTTGCTCATCTCTAATTGGGTATTTCTAATCCAGGGATTTCTAATGATGCCATTTTTGTTTTCTTGTAGCCCCCATAAGGAGGTCCGTAGCAATCCGTGGATGCGCCACTAGAAGCATTTGCTCTCTCGGCACCCAGTGGATACAATTCGGCACCCTAAAAATGAAGTTCAAGTACTCATGTCTCTTCAGTGGAAGTGGCTGGAAACATGGCGGCTTCCTCACTCCCGTTACTATTGCACTCGGGCTAGTAACATGGCTGTGTTTCTGGTCACAAACATGACAATAACGTTAGATTAAAAAATTCTAAAAAAGTGTGAACATGGTCACAGAGAATATAAAGAGTATATGAAATCTTATTATATTATATAGTATTATATTGCCACATAAGATAGCTATATCTCCACTTGACATGGGTGAACTTCATGTCTCCGGGATGACGTCAGCAGCCTTAAGGACTGCCGAGGCATAATCATCCAGGGTGCATCAGAGTCATAGCCTCAGCAGGGACCTGGTGGCCCCTAACCTCACCCAGAAGGCCAGAAAAAGCTGGAAGACATTGAGGAAAGAAACAATTGTGGAAATTCTGTATTCTGATCAGTTCCCTTTCCAACTGGGGGAAGGGTTTAGCCATTGAGATGAAGCAAAGAGGGGGAGGCTCCTGCTGCAGACAGACACATGACAGTAAGGATGGAGGATATGAATGATCTCCTGACACACATAAATAAGATTTCTTTGCACATTTCTGTGTTATTCTTAATTTGTCCTGTGGTGGCGCAGCAAGAAAATGGAACAACAGATTTTTCCAGTGTATTCCTTGAGAGCCCAGAATATAATAGGCCCACGGGGAAGTCACAAAAAAAAAGCGGCCATACTCACCTTCTTACCCCTTTTGTACCTACTTGCAGTGTGCAGTGCATTATTTCACTCTCTTCGGTGACAACATGCGCTCGGGGTCACCTCAGAGGATTGTGATGGGAATCAGTAGTAATATGGGCATGTGAAGTATATGCCTCAGTGGTGACACTGGACGCATGACATCATCAGGAGAATGCCGGACACAGAGAGAAGGCCCAAAAGAGGTAATGGAAGGAGAGTATGGATGTTTTATATTTTTGTCATCATCCTTGGACCTCTATTTTGCCTAATAGATCTAGAAATTAGATTAGTTTGCTAGGAGTCCTAAGAGTATTCTACACTATGTTTTATAGATAGGTTCCTAGTAGCCCTAAGAGTATTCTACACTATGTATTATAGATAGGTTCCTAGGAGCCCTAAGAGTATTCTACAGTTTTATAGATAGGTTCCTAGGAGCCCTAAGAGTATTCTACACTATGTATTATAGATAGGTTCCTAGGAGTGCTAAGAGTATTCTACACTATGTATTATAGATAGGTTCCTAGGAGCCCTAAGAGTATTCTACACTATGTATTATAGATGGGTTCCTAGGAGTCCTAAGAATATTCTACAGTTTTATAGATAGGTTCCTAGGAGCCCTAAGAATATTCTACAGTTTTATAGATAGGTTCCTAGGAGCCCTAAGAGTATTCTACACTATGTTTATAGATAGGTTCCTAGGAGCCCTAAGAGTATTCTACACTATGTTTATAGATAGGTTCTTAGGAGCCCTAAGAGTATTCTACGCTATGTTTTATAGATAGGTTCCTAGGAGTCCTAAGATTATTCTACACTATGTTTTATGGATAGGTTCCTAGGAGTCCTAAGAGTATTCTACCCTATGTTTTATGGATAGGTTCCTAGGAGTCCTAAGAGTATTCTACCCTATGTTTTATAGATAGGTTCCTAGGAGCCCTAAGAGTATTCTACACTATGTATTATAGATAGGTTCCTAGGAGCCCTAAGAGTATTCTACACTATGTTTTATAGATAGGATCCCAGGAGTCCTAAGAGTATTCTACACTATGTTTTATAGATAGGTTCCTAGGAGCCCTAAGAGTATTCTACACTATGTATTATAGATAGGTTCCTAGGAGCCCTAAGAGTATTCTACACTATGTATTATAGATAGGTTCCTAGGAGCCCTAAGAGTATTCTACACTATGTATTATAGATAGGATCCTAGGAGTCCTAAGAGTATTCTACACTATGTATTATAGATAGGTTCCTAGGAGCCCTAAGATTATTCTACACTATGTATTATAGATAGGATCCTAGGAGTCCTAAGAGTATTCTACACTATGTATTATAGATAGGTTCCTAGGAGCCCTAAGAGTATTCTACACTATGTTTTATGGATGAGGTTCTAGGTGCCCCAATAGTGTTCTAGACTATATTTTAAGCCATTTCAAGGTGTGGCTCAGACCAAAAACAAATCTTGGATACGTTCCACCCGAACCTGAAAATAATAGAATCCTAGTTTGTTGATCTCTTCCTCTAATGCACCAATGCCTAATTTATCGCCATCAAGAGAAGAACTTGTGACTGTGTAGCTGTTCACACCTGGGGAAAGTAATCTATAACTGATACATTGTCAAGTTGATGGCAACCACAAGCTGCTACCATGTATAAACCGTACTGTGACATTGTATATAGAGGGAGGCGTTTCCATGACCTCCGTCACATAGCTCTAAAATCTGAACTGAAATCTGGACTAAAGGTATTAGAGACAAAGTTGAAATTGTAAAAATCTACACTGATACAATCTATAATGATACAATCTATAATGACACAATCTACATGGGATCATGAGACACTTTGTAACTACTTGATATGTTTTGTACAATCCTCACATGACGGACACTTCTCTATTTATGTCACTGAAGCTCAATAAAAATAAGCATTGCTGATATTCTGTTATAACCGAGCATTGCATTATGGGAGCTCAGAGGAAGGTTACAAAGAATTAACAAGAGGTTTTCTGGGATTTACGTATCAATAACCATTCCTTAAGTTGTGGTCAGTGGGGGGGTCTGATACTCAGGGCATCCACCGATCAGCTCATTCACATTCATTTGTAACATGGACTGTGTGCAGCTTATTCCCATTCAAATGAGTAGGATAGAGCTGCAATAACAAACATAGCCACTATGCCATCCATGTAGAAGTGAAATGTTTTTCCAAATTTAAATAGATAAATATTTTGCAGATCTCAGTGGTGACATCTGTTGTCTTGAGGAGTTGTCAATGGATATGACCATGACTGCAGGAAATTTCTTTGATGTCCTGATGAAGTCCTTATTGTGGTCAGGTTATCTTCTCATACATGTAGTGTCCTCCTGATAACCAGCCAGGATGTCCTTATTGTGGTCAGGGTTAGAGATGAGCGAACACTAAAATGTTCGAGGTTCGAAATTCGATTCGAACAGCCGCTCACTGTTCGAGTGTTCGAATGGGTTTTGAACCCCATTATAGTCTATGGGGAACATATACTCGTTAAGGGGGAAACCCAAATTCGTGTCTGGAGGGTCACCAAGTCCACTATGACACCCCAGGAAATGATACCAACACCCTGGAATGACACTGGGACAGCAGGGGAAGCATGTCTGGGGGCATAAAAGTCACTTTATTTCATGGAAATCCCTGTCAGTTTGCGATTTTCGCAAGCTAACTTTTCCCCATAGAAATGCATTGGCCAGTGCTGATTGGCCAGAGTACGGAACTCGACCAATCAGCGCTGGCTCTGCTGGAGGAGGCGGAGTCTAAGATCGCTCCACACCAGTCTCCATTCAGGTCCGACCTTAGACTCCGCCTCCTCCAGCAGAGCCAGCGCTGATTGGCCGAAGGCTAGCCAATGCATTCCTATGCGAATGCAGAGACTTAGCAGTGCTGAGCCAGTTCTGCTCAACTACACATCTGATGCACACTCGGCACTGCTACATCAGATGTAGCAATCTGATGTAGCAGAGCCGAGGGTGCACTAGAACCCCTGTGCAAACTCAGTTCACGCTAATAGAATGCATTGGCCAGCGCTGATTGGCCAATGCATTCTATTAGCCCGATGAAGTAGAGCTGAATGTGTGTGCTAAGCACACACATTCAGCTCTACTTCATCGGGCTAATAGAATGCATTGGCCAGCGCTGATTGGCCAGAGTACGGAACTCGACCAATCAGCGCTGGCTCTGCTGGAGGAGGCGGAGTCTAAGATCGCTCCACACCAGTCTCCATTCAAGTCCGACCTTAGACTCCGCCTCCTCCAGCAGAGCCAGCGCTGATTGGCTGAATTCCGTACTCTGGCCAATCAGTGCTGGCCAATGCATTCTATTGGCGTGATGAAGCAGTGCTGAATGTGTGTGTTTAGCTCAACTACACCAGTGGAGTAGTTGAGCTAAGCACACAGATTCAGCTCTGCTTCAATGCATTCTATTAGCTTGATGAAGCAGAGTGTGCACAAGGGTTCAAGCGCACCCTCGGCTCTGACGTAGAAGAGCCGAGGGTGCACAAGGGTTCAAGCGCACCCTCGGCTCTGACGTAGCAGAGCCGAGGCTGCACAAGTGTTCAAGCGCACCCTCGGCTCTGACGTAGCAGAGCCGAGGGTGCACAAGGGTTCAAGCGCACCCTCGGCTCTGACGTAGCAGAGCCGAGGCTGCACAAGGGTTCAAGCGCACCCTCGGCTCTGACGTAGCAGAGCCGAGGGTGCACAAGGGTTCAAGCGCACCCTCGGCTCTGACGTAGCAGAGCCGAGGGTGCACAAGGGTTCAAGCGCACCCTCGGCTCTGACGTAGCAGAGCCGAGGGTGCACAAGGGTTCAAGCGCACCCTCGGCTCTGACGTAGCAGAGCCGAGGCTGCACAAGGGTTCAAGCGCACCCTCGGCTCTGATGTAGCAGAGCCGAAGGTGCACGAGAACCCTTGTGCAGCCTCGGCTCTGCTACATCAGAGCCGAGGGTGCGCTTGAACCCTTGTGCACACTCTGCTTCATCAAGCTAATAGAATGCATTGGCCAGCGCTGATTGAAGCAGAGCTGAATCTGTGTGCTTAGCTCAACTACTCCACCGGTGTAGTTGAGCTAAAACACACATTCAGCACTGCTTCATCACGCCAATACAATGTATTAGCCAGTGCTGATTGGCCAGAGTACGGAATTCGGCCAATCAGCGCTGGCTCTGCTGGAGGAGGCGGAGTCTAAGGTCGGACCTGAATGGAGACTGGTGTGGAGCGATCTTAGACTCTGCCTCCTCCAGCAGAGCCAGCGCTGATTGGTCGAGTTCCGTACTCTGGCCAATCAGCGCTGGCCAATGCATTCTATTAGCCCGATGAAGTAGAGCTGAATGTGTGTGCTTAGCACACACATTCAGCTCTACTTCATCGGGCTAATAGAATGCATTGGCCAATCAGCGCTGGCCAATGCATTCTATTAGCGTGAACTGAGTTTGCACAGGGGTTCTAGTGCACCCTCGGCTCTGCTACATCAGATTGCTACATCTGATGTAGCAGTGCCGAGTGTGCATCAGATGTGTAGTTGAGCAGAAATGGCTCAGCACTGCTAAGTCTCTGCATTCGCATAGGAATGCATTGGCCAGCCTTCGGCCAATCAGCGCTGGCTCTGCCGGAGGAGGCGGAGTCTAAGGTCGGACCTGAATGGAGACTGGTGTGGAGCGATCTTAGACTCCACCTCCTCCAGCAGAGCCAGCGCTGATTGGCCGAATTCCGTACTCTGGCCAATCAGCACTGGCTAATGCATTGTATTGGCGTGATGAAGCAGTGCTGAATGTGTGTGTTTAGCTCAACTACACCGGTGGAGTAGTTGAGCTAAGCACACAGATTCAGCTCTGCTTCAATCAGCGCTGGCCAATGCATTCTATTAGCTTGATGAAGCAGAGTGTGCACAAGGGTTCAAGCGCACATCAGAGCCGAGGGTGCGCTTGAACCCTTGTGCACCCTCGGCTCTGCTACATCAGAGCCGAGGGTGCGCTTGAACCCTTGTGCACACTCTGCTTCATCAAGCTAATAGAATGCATTGGCCAGCGCTGATTGAAGCAGAGCTGAATCTGTGTGCTTAGCTCAACTACTCCACCGGTGTAGTTGAGCTAAACACACACATTCAGCACTGCTTCATCACGCCAATAGAATGCATTGGCCAGCACTGATTGGCCAGAGTACGGAATTCGGCCAATCAGCGCTGGCCAATGCATCCCTATGGGAAAAAGTTTATTTCACAAAAATCACAATTACACACCCGATAGAGCCCCAAAAAGTTATTTTTAATAACATTCCCCCCTAAATAAAGGTTATCCCTAGCTATCCCTGCCTGTACAGCTATCCCTGTCTCATAGTCACAAAGTTCACATTCTCATATGACCCGGATTTGAAATCCACTATTCGTCTAAAATGGAGGTCACCTGATTTCGGCAGCCAATGACTTTTTCCAATTTTTTTCAATGCCCCCGGTGTCGTAGTTCCTGTCCCACCTCCCCTGCGCTGTTATTGGTGCAAAAAAAGGCGCCAGGGAAGGTGGGAGGGGAATCGAATTTTGGCGCACTTTACCACGCTGTGTTCGATTCGATCATGGCGAACACCCTGATATCCGATTGAACATGTGTTCGATAGAACACTGTTCGCTCATCTCTAGTCAGGGTATCTTCTCATACATGTAGTGTCCTCCTGATAACCAGCCAGGATGTCCTTATTGTGGTCGGGTTATCTTCTCATACATGTAGTGTCCTCCTGATAACCGGCCATGATGTCCTTATTGTGGTCAGGTTATCTTTTCATATCTTTTCATACATGTAGTGCACCTGCCTGATAACCTGGACACAATAAGGACATCATGGCTGAGTTTCTGACCATAGAAAGATTGTGAAATCATAGTCGTAACCATTGGACAACTCTGTTGCGGAAACTCAACAGAAAAAAAAAAAACATTTTACATTTCCAGCAAAGTGAATGAGATTCTAGCTACGGAAATTTTTTTTTGCTATAGAGCAGAATGGAAATGGATTTTTTTTTCCAGATTTTTGGAAAATTTTAAGTTATTTTGAACCCAGCCTCACTATATGGTTGTTTTTGTTCCATTTTATTTTTTTTAAAAAAAAAAAATAGACTGTATATAAACAAATGGAAACTTTTTTCAGCATTGAATCATTTTTGGAAAATTTGAAGTTATTTTGAGCCAAGACACGCTACGGTTTTCTTCATGGAATCCAAATAATTTCCATCAAATCTAAAAATAATCGCATGGCTGTTAATAACTGGGGTTGGAGTAATGGCAAAAATTTCTGTTCTCAGAAAGGTTCTTTTGTGTGCAAGTCAGTTGGGATATCTGACTGGAGATGAATGGTATTCTTCAGAGGCATAATTGGAATCTTCATGTGTGGGAATGGACATTAAATGTCAAACTTTAATCTGACTAATAATGGCGGCATTTGTTTCTTATCCAAAAATTGTAACTATTCCCACTCATTTCCCATCCTCGTCTCTGTCTTCGAGCTCTGACCCCTTGGTAGATAGGGTTGAGCGATCGGGTTCAGAAAAGATCGGTGAGCAAATTTCACGATCGGTATCGGATGGAGAATGATCGGAAATCAGATTTTCAAATCGAGTCTCAAGATCGGCTGAACCCTAGTAGATCGTTAACTGAATGGCTTCACGGTAGGTAGTCTCCACCAAGGACCAAGGCTAGACCATTCAAAATTTTACTTGGAAATCAAGGCCAAGGTTGAGGAGATGATGTTGACCCTTTGTCTGTAGAGAAGACATCCCCTCCTAATCTTTTCTTGCTATCAATGCACACACAGGACAAGTTGAACCTATAGGACATGGATTTTAGTCACTCTAAAGACCTTTGGGACTATTAGGTCAGACCCTTGGTGGCCCGAAGGATGTAGTTCTTCTAGTGCCGAGTCAGTCCAATCCAGTTTTTGGCTATGGGTGGATTACCAAAAATTCTGGACCGTCTGGTTTTGGTTTATAAGAACTTTACATCACTTCCTTCTTAGCACTTTTATGGAAATCACACGCCAACGTAATTTTAGGTTTTTCAAATTTTATTTAGATAATGTATGTGCGGAACGTCAGACCAGAAAAATGTCAACAAGTCAACAAGGAAATCATTCAGCAGATTAATAGAAGCAAAGATGAAGATTCGTCATGAGTCTGTGATGGAGGGTAACAGTAGCACAGCAAACACTCGGTACAGTAGAAGCTTGTGACCCCCCCCCTCCCCGCCCCATGATCTATTGAAGTCATCTGTTATTATAGTCCTCGTAGTTGTCCATATTCGAGAGAGTGGAAGATGGAGTCAGAAGACGTCCCGTAAAAATTACCGGACGTCTACTACTTCAGTAACTAAATTTTTTTCTTTTTTTTTCACTAAGGATCGTCCAAATTTGTTTTTGTCTCCTAGGTCCCCCTCACCCGACGAATAACTAAGATGAAAATTTCATTCTAAGTATAAAAACTTTCCCTAAAAACATAAAAAATTTATGTCAACTCACAACATCTCAGTCAGTAGCAAATGCTGAATTTATGAAAAGGCACAAGGCATTCCAGAAAGGGAAAAACGTTCCATGGGTCAATGGTTTGCAAATAGCGAGAAGTGTAACCTATTGTTGGGTCTGGATTATTTGCCGGTGTTGAGGTTTAGAGTAACATGGATATACTGGGGTCTACTTAGACCCCAGAGTACAATAATCAGGTGCCAGGGAGGGAAAATAAAAATATACAAAAACCTTATCTTTATACTCACCTTCCTTGGCATCATTTTCTATCCCAGATGTCGCTGGCATCTTCCGACCTTCTCACTGACATCAGGGGCACCGGGACAATCCAGTGACCTGCTGGTATGTCAAGGACGTCTGGGAAAGAAAACCTGATAATTGGCGGAGTAAATTGCTTTTATTTGTATGAACCCTCCCTGACCTTCTGAAGAAACCCTAGAGTACAATAATAAGTCATGGGTGGTAAACCCAAAAATTTGAAACCCAAAATTAACTGTTTCATGCATCTCAGGTGTGGTACTGTTTCTGGAAGAATGCCACAATGTTTTCTTGAAACTAAAGACTTAACCCTAAATTTTTTTGGGGGGGTTTAGGATTATTGATCAACCTAATTTTATATTATATTTTTTAATATAAATTTAAGTTTTTTATATTGTGAGATTATGGGGTATAATGTAGGTTTTTTTAGTGTTCGGATGAGAGGTAACCATGCCTGTACCTACTTTGAAGTACAGAATATAGGGCTATTAAGTTTTAGGGTCAGCATTAACCCTTACTATAGCCTTTTTGGATTAGCGTCAACCCTACCAGTAGCTCTGCATTATAACACAGGGCATAAGGTATGGTAATAAGGTATACGGATAGGATTATGGTTAATAGAAAATCTTAATAGTATCAATAAGTATATCAATAGAGTATAGTGACTGGTCTGCTGTAATTTTGACTTGCATGCTCATAGTCCAATATCTTTGTCATGGTATCAACACTATTGGAGGCTGAGGGCTATATGGGGCCATAGCAGACATGTATACAGTAACCTGCAGTGAAGTCTTGTCTCATGCACAGCATATTCATACAGTGTCAATGCACACAATAAAGTGCTTAAGGTTAGAAAACAATACAAATAATGATAACAATGCTAGTAAATGTTGTGCTCCCACTGCCCCAACCTGCAAAAAGTTGCATACGCTCAGATAACAGCGGCAAGGTTTAGGATTGTAGAGCCCCGCCCACGAGGAACGGGCTAGATCAGAAATTTGGAGGAGATTGCAACAGTTAACAGCAAGACGAGGAAGCTGGAATGAATGTTGGGGCCGTGGTTTGAACATCTGATCTCTGTATAGAGGCTTACGGACCCGTAATTATGACTTTGGCTTCCAAGATCACAAATCGCTTTCGTTCCGCACCCACGGAAAGCATTTTTGCTGTACTTTGCCCCTGTAAAAAGTAAATATTTGATTAGTTTCATTCTATTTTAGGTGTATAAGAATAGAATAACATGTAACAATATTGTAACCACACAATTCATTGCTGAGTCTGTCCTGACCTATGTTCTTTTTGGTAAATGCTATATATACATACCATGGGCGATAAGCATGGGCGGGTCTAAGTGGACAGTACAAAGTGGTGACTCACAACAATTTTTTTTGCCTTCTTCTGGATCAACACAATAATACATGGACAGGATTCTCATCTCCAAACAGTATTGATCCTAAGTTACCTGAATATAAGTGACTCATGAAAATACATTTGTTTTCTTGTCCGGTGCAGTCAATTTTTTCTTTAGTTAGACACCATGTGGAGTCGTGGGCTGTGCAGCTGGCACAAGAAAGTCCATTCCTACGTCCATCATCAAGTGGTACTGGAAAAGGCAAATAATTGAAACAATTAGGCATGTAGTTGTGGCCCTGTAGATAATGCAGTATAAGGGCCCTTGGCCATATTCATTCCATACTTACAAAAATTGGGGGAATTTTTAGATGGGCCTCCTAGCTATGAATAGGATCGTTGAGCCTCAGGCCAGTTCTAACAACCAATGTCGGACAGGCCCACTTGAGTACCTAAGGAGCCTCCGGTGGGCCAAGGTTCTAACGTAGTGATGGTTCTGCACAGTGGCGTAACTAGGAATGGCGGGGCCCCGTGGCGAACTTTTGACATGGGGCCCCCCCGACACCGAAGATCTCGACCGAGTCCCTCCAACGCATTCCTGCACGCTCTATTATGTTCCATAGTGGCCCCTGTACACAGTATTATACCCAATAGTGGCCCCTGCACACAGTATTATACCCAATAGTTGCCCCTACAGGACTAAATACTGTCACGTCACCCGCTGACCGCTATACCAGGACAAATTGTGGATAAAAAATCTGGTCATGTGCATTATAATTTAGTAACTCCATGTGCCTCATATTACTAGCAGTCAACCCCATCATCTCCCTCACATTAACCCCTGTGTGCCTCACCATAAGAGTTACTGATATGTGAGAGACATGGAGGTAATAATAAAGCATCTTCATTATTATTACCCCCATATGTCTCACATATCAGTAACTCTTATGGTGAGGCACACAGGGGTTAATGTGAGGGAGATGATGGGGTTAACTGCTAGTAATATGAGGCACATGGAGTTACTAAAACACAAGTAATCACCCCATATGCCTGACATTAATAAGTAACCCCAGTACGTACCTGTGTAGCTTTAGTTTCATTTTCCTTCTTCCTTTCGTCCTCCAGTGCAGGACGGCAGGAGCTCGGCAGGGATAAGCCCCGCCTCCTGGGCTCTCCTCAGCCCTCTCATTGGTGGGCAGAGGACAGCAGAGAGAAAGGGAGGGGGGGGAGAGAGGGGGAACGTCCTGAAGTGCTGAGAGGAGCCAGACCTGCAGCTCCTGTGTCTCAGCCGTTGCTGCAGCTTCGGGGCCCCCTGTTGGTGGAAAGTATTCCACCAACAGGGGGCCCCGATCATTATACTCGGGGGTCCGAAAAGACCTCCGAGAATAATGATAGCAGCGGTAGCAGCTGTCACCGGGCCCCTGATGTCCCGGGCCCTGTGGCAGCTGCTACCGCTGCTATGGTGGTAGTTACGCCACTGGTTCTGCACAAGACACCCAAGTTGAAATGGTAGACTGGGCTACTTCTTAAGGTTTGGGGGGGCTCAGAGAACCATTCAATCTAATGGACCCAAGAAATCTCAGTCCATCATTGATGACAACTTTTAGGAACCTACATATCACAATTTGTGTTTATTTAGAAGTGAAGGGGGAGTATCCAAAACCAGAGAGAAACTGTCCCCAGGAAGAATCCTCTCCACCCATCAACTCCAGACTAGTGGTATCCAAGCTTGGGCCTCCAATCTATTTTTTGTCATTCACTTGACTTACTTCCCTAAAACTGAGTTTTTGCATTATATAAATTCCTCAATTCTACATGAATTAATTAATTGCACCAAAACCACCATCAGATGGGAGATATCCAGCACAAACTGCTGCTACCACCCTCCATACTGCAGTCCCCCATCATTACTGTTCCTGGGCCATGTGGTAACATAGGTTTAGTGGGACTGACTTCTTCCCTGCATTCCTCCAATGAGTTCCTGCACTTGCAATACTATGACTGGCCACATGGTGAGCTGTTCATATCATGATTTACTTTCATCAGGCTCTATAATGTCCTATATCTCACTATGTACACAGTAAAGAGAGGGAACTCAAAGAAAAGGCCAAAATGGATCCTCTGTTATAAAAATGGGACAATTCAACTCTGGGTTTTTTCTTTTAAGGGTTCCCTTGTGGCTCTGATCTGTTCGCTTCTAAGGTATAGATTATATTCCCTTGGTATGTATCAACTATGAGAATGTGAGAATAGAGTAAAGTTCTGGAAAACACATACACCACATCCAATGATAACGCCCATCTGGAACTTACATGCGGGGCTAGAAGGAAAGCAGGAATCGGTATAACAACAGGATGTTGCCGTCTTAACTTGTCCTCTTTGATAACCGATGGTCCCAGATACTCCACATACGTTTCTTCTTTCGCAAGACCTGGTGAATGTCTTTGTTTGCATCCCGTCTGAGAAGGACAGAAGATATACATGAAAAATTCAACCAAGCTTTGGGCCAAGGATGAAAATTGTGAGGCCACCCAGTATTACCAGTGAAAAGATCTGCTGTCTTTGTTTCCTTCTCCATTTATTAGGCTGCTTCCTCCATATCTTCACTTAGCCTTTTTGTTTATATGGAGTCCATCTTTGTTTTTACTGTCTATGGAGAGGGGAGGGGGAGGCTGTAAATGGATTTCTCGCCTCACTCTGTAGCACCGTCCTTTCTTGAAGACACAGCAGTGTCACAAGAGCTCTCTCAATCATAATGTAGCAGATTTGTCTTTTCCAGCAGCCTACTCCTCTTCCTCCCTTCTCCGTAGAGTTCTATGTAAACCACAATTCAGCCTGATAAGTGGAGAAGGAAACAGATTTAATGAATAAGATATATTACAAAGTTTCTTATATTCACCTGTACTATTCATTCATGAAATTTGGTTTTATAATCGGAGGTACACTTTAAAATAAAACTCAATACAGGATGAAGACTTCACTTTCCGCAATGCAAATAGACCATGAGCAGACCATGTGCAGGCACTGAACAAGCAAGGGCTGTTGGCAGATGTTTGCTCGGAATCCTACACAACTGTGAAAGCAGCTGTAATGTAATACAATCGTAGACTCCTACTAATATTATAAAGGTGAATGTATGTGTGTTTGTATGTTTGTGGGTTTGTGTGTTTGGATGTTTGTTCCTCAATCACACCTACACGAGCGAACGGATTTGTCTGAATTTGCGCACATACATACCTTGGGTCCCGGATTGAACGATAGGCTACATGGAATTCCCATATACCACCGCAATTCACTCCCGTGACTGGTGCTTTTCACTGTTGAATTCGCTGCAGGACCTGGGATGACACCATCCCAGCCCTTTCAGCAGCTCACCTGGTTGGGTGCTGCTTCTCTATGTGGGGGGAGCTATCGGCCGGCCGCCGTCCACAAGAACATGGCGTCTCTCAGAGGTCCGGAGCGTCCTGAACATACTCTGGGGCAGTGACAAGTGCATACACTGCCCCGCCTGTGTGGCCTCACCACGGGCCCTCAGTGCTCTGCTGCGGCTCTGGAATGCCAGTTCGGCCAGCTGTCCCGCAGCGGCTGTGGTCTCTCGGGACACTACAAGTCCGTCGGGGATGTCGGCACTCTCATTCGCCCGTGGGATCAGGCCTGTGATGACAGGTGAGTTGGGAGACTTTGAGAAGGAAGACGGATGGGATGTTGGGGGTGAGGAGTTTGCCAGTCCAGTGAGAGATGCGGGAAAGAGGGGCCTGGGCAGGTACACCCAGAGGCCCCTGGGAGGGGGACGGGGACAGGGCCACCACTGCCCCCACAGATGGCATGGGGCCACATGGCTTGCATAGGCACCCCTATAACGTTGGTGCACGGGAAGCCCGGGGTGTGGTGAGGCCAGGGCCACAGGTTGGTAGGGGGAAAGGGGACACACGGTCGGCAGGGCCTGGGGGGGGGGAGGGGGCATGGGGTAGGTAAGACGGGGAAGGGGGCATGGGGTGGAGGGAAAAAGGGGGCACAGGATAGCTAACACGGGGGAAGGGGGCAAAGGGGCACGGGGTAGGAGGAATGAGTGAGCACATGGGGGAGCGGGTTGGGAGAAAGGGGGTTGGCGGGCGCCAGGAGGGAGAGGAGGAAGAGAGATCCAGCGGGACGCAGGGTAAGGCCCAGGGATCCATGTGCCCACAGGTGTAGGAAGGGCCCGCTGCGGACACAAGGCAAAGGAACAAGCCTGCGGGGCACTCCAGGTGGGTCGTGCAGGGGGTCAGGGTTCCACGGACGAAGTCACGGGTACTGCTAGTATGTCTATATGTCAGACACCTTCTGCTGAGTTTCTTAATATAATCTTGCCCAAAAGAAGCAGCAAATTTATCTACCCATAATGGTGATGGTGCTGGTGGAGGCGCACACATATTCCTTAGGACAGGGTCTTTCTTCTCCAGTGCAGGACAATTCTCCTTCCGCTCTACAGACAAAACATGTGATACATTGACCTGAAAGAGACAAGGATGAAGCTTTAAAAGACTCAAACGGGTAACGCGAGACTCCCAGACCCAGTGAAAATCTGTAACAGGACTCCCATCTACCATGGCACATGGTCACCTCCAGGACCTGAGTATGACTGCACCTTGTGCCCCCCCAACCCCTTAGTCCCAATAGGACTATATACCAGTATTTCCTTGTATACATTGAAGCATGCTTGCCAACCTTTAGAAAAGTTGGAGATCTTCCGACTAAGCAAGCCATTCCCTATCCATAGGATCTTCCATTTAGGACCCTCATCTACAGAAGTGACTAGTCCGAAGAACGACTACAGAGATTGGGAGGAATTTACAGTTCGAGACTGTCAGAGATGAGAGAACTGGTTCATAACAAGTCAGAGTTATTAGGAATTTTCCAAAATTTTTCGGGTTCACCATTCATGAGTCATTATTATGGTGTGGAGTCTCTACAGATCTCAGAGTATAATATTCAGAGGACTCAGGAAGGTGACAGAACGTAACAAATACTCATACAAAGAGGTTAAAGAGGTTTTTTCCACTCACAAAATTGGGGATGTGTCCGGTCGTTGGAGGCCCAGTCATTGGGACCTCCAGTGATCATATAACCAGGGGCCCCTAAGTGCCCCATGTGAGTGTCCCGGGCCCTGTGGCAAATGCTACCGTTACTACCCCGGTAGTTATGCCCCTGACAGTCACTGTTCCTTATAGGTCTCACAATCTACATACCCTATCAGTATGTCTTTGGAGTGCAGGGTCGGCCATCAGGTAGGTGACGGATCGAGGGGTAGGGGGTCGGGTGTGGGGGTAGCTAGAGAGTGACTTTATACTGTGTCGGGCAATTGAAGGGGGACAATATAATGTGGCCGCATATCATATTTGGGTGACTGCAGGGGCATTATACAGTGTGGGGGCACAAAATGAAATGGATGGGTATGGAAGGAGTCAAAGTAAAGTGGGTAGGGATAAATTTGGTTTGGCGCTCATGGCGTACCATACATTCTGTCCTTCTTTCTGTTTTTTGAAAGTTGATAGATATGGCATTTTACTGTATGGGGAGCACTAAAGTGACAATATACTGTGTGGGGGGGCACTAAGGTAGCCTTATACTGTGGGGGGCACGAAGGTAGCATTATACTGTGTGGGGGCACTAAGGTAGCAATATAGTGAGTGGGGGGAACTAAGGTAGAACTATAGTGAGTGGGGGGCACTAAGGTAGAACTATAGTGAGTGGGGGGCACTAAGGTAGAACTATAGTGAGTGGGGGCACTAAGGTAGCATTATACTGTGTGTGGGAACTAAGGTAGCATTATACTGTGGGGGCAATAAGGTATTATAATGTGGGGGCACTAAGGTAGCATTATTCTGTGTGGGGGCACTAAGGTAGCACTATAGTATAAGTGGGGGGCACTAAGGTAGCATTATACTGTGGGGGGCACGAAGGTAGCATTATACTGTGGGGGGGCACTAAGGTAGCAATATAGTGAGTGGGGGGAACTAAGGTAGAACTATAGTGAGTGGGGGGCACTAAGGTAGAACTATAGTGAGTGGGGGCACTAAGGTAGCATTATACTGTGTGGGGGAACTAAGGTAACATTATACTGTGGGGGCAATAAGGTATTATAATGTGGGGGCACTAAGGTAGCATTATTCTGTGTGGGGGCACTAAGGTAGCACTATAGTATAAGTGGGGGGCACTAAGGTAGCATTATACTGTGGGGGGCACTAAGGTAGCATTATACTTTGGGGGCACTAAGGTATCATTATAATGTGGGGGCACTAAGGTAGCATTATTCTGTGTGGGGGCACTAAGGTAGCACTATAATAAGTGGGGGGCACTAAGGTAGCATTGTACTGTGGGGGGGCCCTAAGGTACCATTGTACTGTGGGGGGGCACTAAGGTACCATTATAATGTGGGGGGCACTAAGGTAGCACTATAGTGTGGGGGCACTAAGGTATCATTATACAGTGGGGGGCACTAAGGTAGCATTGTACTGTGGGGGGCACTAAGGTAGCATTAGAATGTGGGGGGCACTAAGGTAGCATTATACTGTGTGGGGCATTAAGGTAGCACTATAGTGAGTGGGGGCACTAAGGTAGCATTGTACTGTGGGGGGGCCCTAAGGTACCATTGTACTGTGGGGGGGGGCACTAAGGTACCATTATAATGTGGGGGGCACTAAGGTAGCACTATAGTGTGGGGGCACTAAGGTAGCATTATACTGTGTGGGAGCACTAAGGTATCACTATAGTGAGTGGGGGGCACTAAGGTAGCATTGTACTGTGGGGGCACTAAGGTAGCATTGTACTGTGGGGGCACTAAGGTAGCATTATACTGTGTGGGGGGCACTAAGGTAGCACTATAGTGAGTGGAGGGCACTGAGATAGCATTATATTGTGTGGGGGTGCTAAGGTAGCATTATACTGTGGGGGGTACTAAGGTAGCATTGTACTGTGGGGGGCACTAAGGTAGCATTATACTGTGGGGGCACTAAGGTAGCATTATACTGTGGGGGCACTAAGGTAGCATTATACTGTGGGGGCTCTAAGGTAGCATTATACTGTGGGGGCTCTAAGGTAGCAGTATACTGTGGGGGGTACTAAGGTAACCTTCATCTTCCCAATGATGTCCCTTAAGCACTGATATATTATCAGTATCTGAAAAGACGCCAGATTATAATAATTGTTCATGGTTGGTCCACAATGGAGCATAATACTGTGTGCAGGGGCCACTATGGGGGATAATACTGTGTGCAGGGATCACTATGGGGCATAATACTGTGTGCAGGGGCCACTATGGGGCATAATACTGTGTGCAGGGGCCACTATGGGGCATAATACTGTGTGCAGGGGCCACTATGGGGTATAATACTGTGTGCAGGGGCCACTATGGGGGATAATACTGTGTATAGGGGCCACTATGGGGCATAATACTGTGTGCAGGGGCCACTATGGGTATAATACTGTGTGCAGGGGCCACTATGGGGGATAATACTGTGTGCAGGGGACACTATGGGGAATAATACTGTGTGCAGGGGCCACTATGGGACATAATACTGTGTGCAGGGGCCACTATGGGTATAATACTGTGTGCAGGGGCCACTATGGGGGATAATACTGTGTATAGGGGACACTATGGGGAATAATACTGTGTGCAGGGGCCACTATGGGGCGTAATACTGTGTGCAGGGGCCACTATGGGGGATAATACTGTGTGCAGGGGCCACTATGGGACATAATACTGTGTGCAGGGGCCACTATGGGGGATAATACTGTGTGCAGGGGACACTATGGGACATAATTTGTGCAGGAATGCAGTTTGTGCTGGTTGGGGCATGTGAAATGTTTGTCTGGTGCCCAGCTATTCCTAGTTACACCGCTGTCTGCAGGCAACAAGGCTGATTGCTGATTCCAGCTGCTGTTGTTGTAAGGCTATGTCTATAATGAAGAGGCCAGGAGACAAGGAGGGAGGGCATCAGGTATCTGCAGTTTAGTATCCCTGCTGTGTAAAGCTCTGAGTGATAAAACTTGCTGCCTGCAGCCACCACTAGGGGGAGCTCAGTGCTTAGGATTTATTTCAGCAATCGTTGAACTCAACATCTCCCCCTAGTGGTAGATGCAGAAAAACGAATGTGAAGGATTGGAAGCAATAAGAGATCAACGCCGATCCCCCTCCTCCCACAGGCCCCATAGCAGCTGTAGGTACAGCGGAGATGTTGCACGGATGGAGTGCACAATAAGCCCCTGCAGCAGATTTCTGGCCTTGACTATTCATTTTCATCCAGGACCAAATGGAGACTGATCAGATGTAGCAGAGCTGAATGTGTTCATCTCAATATAAGTTATAGGACTTCACATCTTACAGACTTCCCCTTTAAATCTTAAAGCGTTAAATGTAAACTCAATCTCTGCTCATCTGCATACATCAGCATCATGTCGATTGTATATTCATTAGCTTAGCTGCACATCTGCAGAGGGCGGATTAGAACAATAGACTGTAATTTACTAAATCTCCCAAAATTAATGCAGATGTCATATCAGAAGAGAAAAGACTAAGTCAAGGTCCGGGGATGACAATGGGGGCGATTATGGAGCAGATGGTCCGAACTTATTGTGGTGCAGCAGTCGCTGAGGATCTACAGTAACATGGGACACAAGAGAGTGTATACAGGGACAGTATATACCAGCTATATACAGGGACAGTATATACCAGCTATATACAGGGACAGTATATACCAGCTGTATACAGTGACAATATATACCAGCTGTATACAGTGACAGTATATACCAGCTATATACAGTGACAGTATATACCAGCTATATACAGTGACAATATATACCAGCTATATATACAGTGACAATATATACCAGCTATATATACAGTGACAGGATATACCAGCTATATACAGTGACAGTATATACCAGCTATATACAGTGACAGTATATACCAGCTATATACAGGGACAGTATATACCAGCTATATACAGGGACAGTATATACCAGCTATATACAGGGACAATATATACCAGCTGTATACAGTGACAGTATATACCAGCTATATACAGTGACAGTATATACCAGCTATATACAGTGACAATATATACCAGCTATATATACAGTGACAATATATACCAGCTATATATACAGTGACAGGATATACCAGCTATATATACAGTGACAGTATATACCAGCTATATACAGTGACAGTATATACCAGCTATATACAGGGACAGTATATACCAGCTATATACAGGGACAATATATACCAGCTATATACAGTGACAATATATACCAGCTATATACAGGGACAATATATACCAGCTATATACAGTGACAGTATATACCAGCTATATACAGTGACAGTATATACCAGCTATATACAGTGACAGTATATACCAGCTATATACAGTGACAGTATATACCAGCTATATACAGTGACAGTACATACCAGCTATATACAGTGACAGTACATACCAGCTATATACAGTGACAGTACATACCAGCTATATACAGTGACAGTACATACCAGCTATATACAGTGACAGTACATACCAGCTATATACAGTGACAGTATATACCAGCTATATACAGTGACAGTATATACCAGCTATATACAGTGACAGCATATATCAGCTATATACAGTGACAGCATATACCAGCTATATACAGTGACAGCATATACCAGCTATATACAGAGACAGTATATACCAGCTATATACAGTGACAGTATATACCAGCTATATACAGTGACAATATATACCAGCTATATACAGTGACAGTATATACCAGCTATATACAGAGACAGTATATACCAGCTATATACAGTGACAGTATATACCAGCTATATACAGAGACAGTATATACCAGCTATATACAGTGACAGTATATACCAGCTATATACAGGGACAGTATATACCAGCCATTTACAGTGACAGTATATACAGCTATATACAGTGACAGTATATACCAGCTATATATAGTGACAATATATACCAGCTATATACAGTGACAATATATACCAGCTATATACATAGAATAAAACAGTGCAAATTTTTCACCCAACTGACTAGGAGTCTAGGCTGAAGAGTATAAACCCTTAAAGGGATCTTCCACTTTCCTATTGACTTTGTGTTACAAGGACCCCTGGCAGATCACAGCATCCTAATAGCAGGACCCCCAGTGATCCCCCTCCCCAGTAATCCACCAAGGCACTCAGGTAAAAGTGCTCAACTCCCCAGTAGCGCCACCACAGAACAAATGAAGCATTGCACTGTTATTAATAAAAATCAACAAGCTGTTTCTGCAATTCCGGATCCTCCAGAAATTCTACTTAATTAAACCACATTTGATCGTCTCTTACTGTAAAATGAAATGGATTTTGTAAGAACACAATTATGTAATGTTGCAGACAGATGCACCAGGCATTGCAGTACCGGCAGTGTCCACTAGGCGCGTGTGTCATAAATCAGGCAATAGGTGTGGCCTTGCTACATCCTGGGCAGCTGAATATCTTTACACTGAAAGTTCTAGAATGGACTTTTACTCTTATTTTGGTTAAATGAACCTGGTCAGGCAACAAGAGGTTAAAAATCTAGCCCATGATGTTGCCTTATTGGTGTATCCCTTTAAGCACGTATAGATATAGCAGAGCCGAAGTCGTCCTGTTTACACGCTACGTCAGACCGGTAGATTTACCTGCAGTCCCATGTAACTTTGCTAATACGCCCAGCTCTGCTACATCTGCAAGCTCGCTCCTGCCCAGATCTGTCTGTACAACAAGATATCCCAGACAGGGTGCTGGAATTAAAGCATCGCGGCCAATAACATGAAATAGCAGAGCTCACTCACACCCCTTCCCTGCCCTGTTTGGTGCAGTCTGTGCAGAATACTGCAGAACAAGGCTGGCTGCACCGAGCATCTGCAGGATAGCAGCAACGAGAGGGGACGGGGGTTGTGATCACACAGCAAAAGCTAAAAATATAGCAGCAAGGAAGACACAATGTATCAAGGTGCGGGATTCCGGAACAGAAGGGATGTCAATAGAAGAGATACAAATTGTATACAAAGTATCAAAATGATAATAATAATAATAATAATAATAATAATAATAATAATGATGGTGTAGTAGTAGTGGTGATGATGAGGAAGATGATGATGATGCAGGTGGTGATGATGATACACTTACATACAAATACACACAGACATTATATATATATATACACATATCCCCTAGACGTCCCCTTACCCACAGACACGAGGCTGGACAGGATACAGGTCGCCAGGATCAGGGAGCCCATGGTGAGGAGAGTGCGGTGCAGTGCAGGGCTCCGGCAGCCTGTGGGACACGAGAAGGAGGACGGAGCGATGTCTGATGGGAGGGAGGATCCTGGAGCAATTGGAGGAATAAAGATGCAAGAACTTTAAGACTATGAAGCCAAAACATGCCCAACCCAGAGTGTCATTCATTCGATTAAAGGAACCCTTCACGAAAATGGACAAAATTCAAAAACAGTCCCCCCGCCCCCCAAAACAAAAATTCTTCTGTCATTCTCTGTCAAATAGAGAAAAACCAGTGGACCCTATTGTAAGTGAATGGGGTCTGCCAGGGGCCATTGGTGTAAAGAGCATTGATAAAACAGTTCCTTGGAAAGCTGGGTGGCTATCAACATGGCCACCATTGCAGACTCACAAATGGCAGGGATGGACTATCGGCTCGCGGTTGTGTAACCAAAGCATAGTTGTCAACTTTTACACGTTGGCCCCAGGGGACTCGGAGCGGTCCAAATCCCTACCTCATTTGGGGGCATGTTAACCCCTTTTTTATGTGTGTCACCCCCAGTTTTTTGTGGGCACCAGATGTCTTTTTTTGTGATGTGACCAGCCCATAAAGGTTCCACATCATATAACAGAGAGCTGCTGGACCAGGAAAGTTGTTAACCCTTCTGAGACAGCATGGGAGCCTCACGGGTGTTTTGGGATAGTGGACAAGTAGAACTAAAGGCCCCCTGGTCCATGCTGAGTTCTGGCTCCTGGCACAACTTCTCCTCAGCAACGTCCCATCCGGACATTTTAGCAACATTGCAACATTTACATTTCCCTTTTCTCCTCTCCACTTTTGCCATTAAAGTATTCATTTTCTCCTTTCTGTCAGTGGTAGGCTGTGTATGATAAATCTTCTCACTCCAGTGCACCAGAGGCAGGGATGATACATTTACATTTCCCTTTTCTTATCTATCTCGCCCAGACCGCCATGAATACTTGTTCACGACATGTCTGTATACACAAGCATCTCATTATTCCCGTCCCGTCAGTGCCCCCACATTGTAATGCCCCCACATAGTAACTGTGACCCCTTTTGTGTCATTGCACCACTCAGAACTATCCCTCTTTTATTATATACCTATTTTCTGCTACTTTGGCCATTAAATGATTAATGTTCTCCTTTCTGACAGTAGTAGGCTGTGTATGTTAAATCTTCTCACTACAGTGCACCAGCGGGCAGGGGTGATACATTTACATTGCACAGATTGCCAACCATCGAAGGAGATCAGACAGGAGCTCTAAGAAGTTTATCCAGCCCCAGTGTGTTGGGAGCAGGGGGACGGGGGGCCCTGGCTTATGGACACAGTTGCAGCAGCGACCCCTATACTTACACCAGGGATCATTTCTATATTTCTACTTACTAAGGTAAATATGTCATCCACAAGTCTGACTGAATTCAGTAATAACTTGTACAATGTACAAAAAACCTAACCTCTGGAAACCATCAACATGCAGAGCCGACCCTTCACACACCCTATCCTTAGGAGTGGTCAGGGGTCCAACACCCAGACCCCCAGCTATTTGAAGAATCTGCAGCCTTTGGAGTAATCGGAAAGAACAGCGCCATATATTATATTGTGTCTGTATTTGGTATTGCAACTCAACCCCAATCCAGGTCATGGAACAATGGACTTGACGTCACATGATCTGTGAACCTGAAGCTGACCTGTCCTCCAGGGTCCCGGGCCTTGTACCCCCAAGGTCATTCAATAGATAACCTATCCTAAGAAGTCCCAGAAAACCCCTGTAGGCCGGGGCCTCACGGGACGTAACGCCGCGATTTGCCCACAGCGGAAAAATCGCGGCGTTGTACAGTGCAGGCAAAGTGGATGGAATTCATGCGAATCCCATGCCCACTTTGCGGAAAAGATCGCAGTGCGGACACGCTGCGATTTGCAAAGCTGTTGCGGCTTTGCAAATCGCAGCATGTCAATTATATCTACGGAAACGCCGGCGGCTTTCACGTAGATATAATGTTAAGAGAAAGCCCGCGGAGGAAAACTCGGTGAACTTTCTCTTACAAGTGCTGCGGAAAGAACCGCAATGCGTTTACGCCACAGGGCCTTAGACTAAAACCTCATAGCACTCAGAGTACTAAATCGAAACACATAAAATGAATACCAGATCCAGGAACAGCAGCTTGTTGATGGTTTCCAGATATCAACAGGAATTTCCCAGCAGTGCAAATGGACTAAAGCTCACTTGGAATTGGTAAACATGTAACAATGTCCTATAACAATGATACGTTACAATGTCTATGGAGATTACTAAGGGTGGAGGCCTCCTTTAGCCAAAAACTATAAATACAACTTTACTTACTGTAGAAGGATAGAAAGTTCCAGATAGGAATTCAGCAGTAGAGACAAGAGCTCAGATATGATCCGGAGTCCAGAAATACCCCATAATGGCCCTCTCCGGCCCACACTGACACCCCGGGGTATATATGTATACAGCTCCCGCCTTGAGGTATTCCAGAGAATAGTCAGCGGGCGCAGGTCATGGTGGAGGGTTCCGAAAATAAACCTGATATATTGTATCATGTGACATTGTCGCCTGCGAGAGGTCCAGGGCTGCAGCTGCTTTGAGGTCAAGAATAGGATTTGAAAGGGGGAGGGTGTAGGCGAGGTCTGGACCAGCATGTGCAGGACTACAACTCCCATCATGCCCTGCCTGTACCCTGTGACACTAAGTGCAGGTGTCATATAATAGGCGCATAATATACACAGAAGAATTGTTTCATTCCATCGTCTTATGAGGAGAGACAGGAAACGTGGCCGAGTCCTATCGTAGAGACCCTTGTCCCAGTGGCTGAGGTCAATGGAATCGGAGTCTGTCCCTCAGTCCAAAAATGTCAGGAATGAGTCAAATCTGAGAAATGAGAGAAAAGAACATTAAACATATAACATCCACATATAAGAAAAACCGCCACATTGTATTGACACATTGTAATTCTGGGATAGGGGCGCAGGAGGTCTATGTAAGGAAGGGGGTCTTATAATTATAGATCCATAAGTAAAATACTGTATATGTCATTTATAATGTGCACTAGATGATCTTTGAATTATATTAGTTGAGCAGTGTATAGGAGTATTATATGAGAGCTATATAGTATTATTTGTGCACAGCAGTGGCATAACTAGGAATGGCCCCGTGGCGAACTTTTGACATGGGGCTCCCTCCAAGAGGGGTATATGGGCGTGCAGGCTGTTTGTGAATAAGAGGGTGACGTGGGGTGCAGGGTGTGTATAAGCAAGGGGGGAAATGGGGGTGCAAGCTGTGTGCGAGGAAGAGGGTGATCTGGAGGGGGGAACCCCCATTCCACCAAACTCTTACTCACCCACAGCCTGCACTCCCATCCCCCCTCCTTGCTCACACACAGCCTGCACACCCATTCCCTCCTCTTGTTCATATAGGGCAGAATGGGGGGTGCAGAATGTGTGTAGTAGGGGTACATGGGTGTGCAGGCTGTGTGTGAGAAAGGAAGGAATAGGGGTGCAGACTTTCTCACATACAGCCTGCACACACATGTACCCCTCTTCCTCACAACCTATAACCCATTCCGCTCAGGGATGTACTATGCATTGGAAAACAACCCTTTAAGTAATCCCCTACATAAAAATATGGTGGGTCAAGCGTGGTGACCATAAGACCATATGGCCCATATGGCCACTAGAAGAGTTTTATCTGAGATCTACCTCGAATAATGAATCTAAGCCCATTTAAGATACAACTTAAGGATGGTTTAAATTGTATCTTCAAATCCAATAACTCAACCATGATAAAAGATATGAGATGAGGCAAATAGATCTTTGAAGAATTTTGGTTCCTTCTTCCTCTGATCCTGTGTTACGGTTCTGTGTATATATATATATATATATATATATATATATATATATAATTTTTTTTAAACTACAGAACCTCTTAGCTGTAGAACACTACAGCGAGGTCCACAGGCCCAATGATGGGCGGATGTATGTCTGAACTCAATGTGAACTACTGCAAAGACACTGCAGCCTGGACTAAATGTGAATTACTGCAAGACACTGCAGCCTGAACTCAATGTGAACAGTGTGTACTGTGCAACACTCCATGTGAACAAGGTGCAACTAAAACCCTGCCAGTTTAGCTCACCAGGTGCACCAGTACAAGTGCCAAGGGTTAACACTCACCCCAGGCCAGCAAACACACACACTTACCCCTGCGACAGCTAGGGGCCACCACAGAAGTCTTAGAATATTCTCCTGCACACAGCTTGGAGTTACCAGGGGAGTTTGCATGCTCCGACACACAGCTTGGAGCCATCACACACCCATGCTCCCGCACACAGCTAGGAGCCATACATGAGGTCAGACAGTACACATAGGCTATCTCAGAGACCATACCTGCTGCAGATCTACAAGCTGGAACAGCGTCTACCGCTCCTAGCCCTGGTGTAGATCTAACAGTTCAGGGCTTACAGGTCCTACCTAACAGCACCCAGGAGAAGCAGAGGAACCCCACACAGAGGCCTAGTCTAACAACCTGCCTGAGTACTGGAGCCTATCCCTGACTACTGTCATTCATTCCATGGAATTTGAGGAAATTTTAGACAAAGAGTGAGTACCCGGCAAGCGTCAGCTCACACTATTTAAAGGAAAGTCCCCGCCCAATAGGGGCGGTAGTGATGACCTCACTGCTCATGCTCAGTAGGGGAGAAATGGCACTTAGCTCGTGAGCAGCTCCAATAGGTCTGAGCATGCTCAGTAAGGTGAAAGCTGGATGGATAGACTGACCCGCAGGTGGCACTGTGCACTATGATAGCAACCTGCAGGACCCAATCCTAACATCCTGTTGAAGAAAAGGGGCATCTTTCATATAAAGGCAACATTTGAACAGGTCCCTGGCATTCCTGTAATGGATATATGTGCTGACCCCCCCCCCCTCCCCCTCCCCAACCAACGTTAAGATAGATTGGCATATGAGAGATTGGCATACACAGTGCGCCCATTGTGGTCCAAGAAGCCTAATAGTAAAAAAAAAACAAGTGTGAAAGCAAAATAATTGTGCTAATGAATTAAGTGTAATAAAGAAAGATCTGTACAAGTCATTAAAAGCATAATAGCACCCATATGAGGGATAATTGAACATAGGGTATTGACAGAAGACGTGCTCCATTTGAAGGACCGGACCATTCATTTCCCGAAGGTAGAAAGGACTTTCAGAATCAGTGGCTATAAGAACACATGCAATGGCTACCAACAATTTGCTTCATTTTACCATTCCATGTCAAAACAGGGAGACGTTCCACCTTTTCCACCATGGTCATCTCATGGGTCATACATGTACTTACCATTTAAGATTCCCAAATGTAAATTTTTGATTTATTCACATGACTATAAACACAGGGTTACCTACAAAATGTCATTTCCAGGGCAAATAGGAATACCAGAGACAAAGAAGGTGACCAACTGCAGCCCAAAACATCATCCATGAGAGTCAAAGGTGAGAATTATCATCTTTTTTAATAAGCCGTAGGTGAATCTCCAAAATATTTTATAATTTTGGGCTATGTTAGGCTTAGATACATGACAGATCTTACATAAGCCTCTACCAATAGGACAAACTGTCTTACAGTCACTTCCCTCGTCCCACCATATCTTTAGGTGGGAGTATCTGCATGAAGAGCTCTTTCCCAACACTTGCCAGTTTTTGACTCCCACGAAAACATGTTGCAATCTTATTAGTTTGGATCTCCACACACCTAAATGGTGGTCTCTCCCCAAGGAGTGACGATATCCCCCTAACCCTGTCTAAGCCTCTCTCCTCTACAAGGTTAGTCTTCTCTACACCCGGCTGATGAGATGCAATAACATCGAAATGGCCGTCCTCGGTTGAGAGACTATACCTGGTAATAATCCCAGAATCATTGCAAAACAAAGGCCTCTTGGAAGATCGAGCATGATGCTAAAGGGAGCAAATCTTTATTGGACTAATCACTGAGATTCTGTCTTCCTAATTACATCAGGGAAGACAGGCTTGCACATTCCAGTGAGCGCCCTCTATTGGTTTGCAACGCTGAGGCACCTGACATCCTAAACAAATTTGCATATTCTTCCCATAGTTTGGATCATGGGAAGAATATGCAAATCTGACTTCCATGATGTAATTAGGAAGCCAGTGCCTCAAGTATGCACACCAATAGAGGGCGCTCACTGAGAATGTGCAAGTCTGTCTTCCATGATGTAATTAGGAAGACAGCGTCTCAGTCAAGCAAACCAATAGGGGGCACTCCCTTTAACATCATGCCGACCTTCTCAGAGGCCTTTGTTTGCAATGATGTTGTGATTTTACCAGGTACAGTCTCTCAGCCAAGGACAGCTGTTTCGATGTTCTTGCATCCCGTCAGCTTGGCGCAGAGAGGACTGACATGGCAGAGGTGAGAGGCTATCATGGAAGATAGACTTGCTCATTCTCAGTCAGCGCCCTCTATTGGTGTGCATACTTGAGGCACCGGATTCCTAATTACGTCATGGAAGTCAGATTTGCATATTCTTCCCATGTTCCTTTGCACAGTGGAGCGCTCATAGCTTAATAAGACTCCACACACCTAAATGGTGGTTCTCTCCCTATAGTTTGGATCAGAAATTTTATGTCTATTACACAACAAGATGCAGATTTTATGTCATTGTATCTACAAGTCCGAAGGGTTTATTAGTGGGCCAGACCCCACTGTAGAAACATATTCGAAAACACATTTCTATGATCAACCTAGCAGATGGACACAGGAATAAAAAAAGAAGACACTCACATTGGTTACCTCATCTTTGTTGGACCACCATACAGATAAAAAACAATTCCTTTCTTCGTAGTAAGAGTAGATGTACAAATTGTACATAGCCATGGAAATTGATATCATTGTGTAAGTTCTCCACATCTCGTTTGCTTTCTTCTTCTGTCTTTTTTCTATCACTGCTCCGTCCATATCTGGTGGTCTCCACTAGTCCTCCGCTCACATCAGCAGATTTATTTCTTCATTCCTCGGTGTTCTTGTTGTGATATACTGGAGGATCCCAAAGATATACATTGGCGATAACCTACGAGATGGACTCAACGCTCATATAGGATGACTCTCTCCTACAAGGGTCCCATATTTGGGTAAGTTTTCCATATGGGTCAGCTCTTGGTATGGACGTCTACCCTTGGATATCTACAGTATATCATCTCTATATGGAACTCTTTATATGCTTCATACTCTTATCAGACTCCTATCTCTTTGTGGTCTCAGGAAGCCATGATGGACAGTCTCCAGGGAACCCACCATGTGTTCTCTGTATTATAGTGTATATTATGAGTATAATTCTACTGTTCTCTTTGAACAATCCATTTCCTAAGTCATGTCAAGTTCTATACATTAGGAGATATATTATTTAGCTGATACACTGCTTTTTACTATCTTCTCTTGAGTGTTTGGCTTCCATTAGGAGATCCATTGTTAGACCATTTGTATTGTAGAGATGGGAATGTTCTGCAGGCTTTTAGTAATGTAACAATTCATTCACAATTGTGTATCTGTTCACCTTATCCCATGACATGGCGGCAGGGTTCCAAACACCCGCTCATCACTTAAGCATATGTGACGCTGGATAGAACTTTAAAGGGGAACTCTGCTTCCACTCACTTACCACACCAGGCTACAAAGGAGTGATACGACCCCTTTATATTGCCAAATCCACACCAATGGCTCCCATCACCCACAACTTATGATAGATGAGAAAGCGATATATCTCGAGGCCTCAAGCACTCTGGCACAGAATGGCAAACAAAAAGTTAGCAAAGCAAATCAGTATATTGCTCCTTGGCACTGTGGGAAAGTTTAGAGTCAAGGACAATCTTATTCAATTTTAAGATTTAATGCACACAAAAAAGTTCAGTGAATACAGAAAAACATGTAGTAACAAGACGCGCATACAAAGCTAGGAGAATGCAGAATAAAGGAGGGATAAAGGAAAGAAACAGTGAGATTGGTGGAACAATTGGACACATTGAAAGACTGAGATACATCTCCAAGTAGAAAGGGGGTCCTGTCCAATATTCATTTTTGAAGGACCTCTTTTTTGGTACATGGATGGTTGTGAAACATGAATTATGACCCATATGCCTTTGAAGCTGTATGTTCCCTTTGTTCAATATGAATTCCCCGCTACCCAGAGGCTCAGAGACGTAGTCGTGTTGTCTGGCCTACCTACACACGAAGATACTGGACTTTTTGCATGGCTCTGTTAATTAGTTTCCTGCACTGAATTAACATTCTGATTAATTTATCAACTGCAGCCTGAGCTTGGGACTGCGAATTAGAATTCACATAAATATTAGACAAATAATAAGACATAACCATTACAAAGAACAAAAACCATAACCAGACGCCCCAAGTAACAACATTCATAACTACACAGTATATACATACTTCCATACATGGCATTATAGGCTTGCTTCATCCTGTAATATTGATTTATTTGTGATCATTTTCATGCAGGCGGGATACTTGGGTTCCTAACATGGGCTGGAAACATGTGCTCCCCTTATGTTTTTAATTATTTTTTCTTTGTGTTTTTTTTTCCTCCAATTTTTTCATTCAGAACTCAGAATGTACAGTCCTTTACAGATAAATTATTTTTGCTTTTTTGTGTAACACTGTTAGGGCTCCTAGAAACCTATAAAACATAGTGTAGAACACTCTTAGGACTCCTAGGAACCTATCTATAAAACATAGTGTAGAATACTCTTAGGACTCCTAGGAACCTATCTATAATACATAGTGTAGAACACTCTCAGGGCTTCTGGGTACCTATCTTTAAAACATAATGTAGAATATTCTAATGGCGCCTAGGAACCTATCTATAAAACATAGTGTAGAATACTCTTAGGGCTCCTAGGAACCTATCTATAAAACATAGTGTAGAAGACTCTTAGGACTCCTAGGAACCTATCTATAAAACATAGTGTAGAATACTCTTAGGACTCCTAGGAACCTATCTATAAAACATAGTGTAGAATACTCTTAGGGCTCCTAGGAACCTATCTATAAAACCTAGTGTAGAATACTCTTAGGGCTCCTAGGAACCTATCTATAAAACCTAGTGTAGAATACTCTTAGGGCTCCTAGGAACCTATCTATAAAACCTAGTGTAGAATACTCTTAGAGCTCCTAGGAACCTATCTATAAAACATAGTGTAGAATACTCTTAGGACTCCTAGGAACCTATCTATAAAACATAGTGTAGGATACTCTTAGGATTCCTAGGAACCTATCTATAAAACATAGTGTAGGATACTCTTAGGACTCCTAGGAACCTATCTATAAAACATAGTGTAGGATACTCTTAGGACTCCTAGGAACCTATCTATAAAACATAGTGTAGAATACTCTTAGGGCTCCTAGGAACCTATCTATAAAACATAGTGTAGAATACTCTTAGGACTCCTAGGAACCTATCTATAAAACATAGTGTATGATACTCTTAGGACTCCTAGGAACCTATCTATAAAACATAGTGTATGATACTCTTAGGGCTCCTAGGAACCTATCTATAAAACATAGTGTATGATACTCTTAGGACTCCTAGGAGCCTATCTATAAAACATAGTGTAGAATACTCTTAGGGCTCCTAGGAACCTATCTATAAAACATAGTGTAGAATACTCTTAGGACTCCTAGGAACCTATCTATAAAACATAGTGTATGATACTCTTAGGACTCCTAGGAACCTATCTATAAAACATAGTGTATGATACTCTTAGGGCTCCTAGGAACCTATCTATAAAACATAGTGTAGAATACTCTTAGGACTCCTAGGAACCTATCTATAAAACATAGTGTAGAATACTCTTAGGGCTCCTAGGAACCTATCTATAAAACATAGTGTAGAATACTCTTAGGACTCCTAGGAACCTATCTATAAAACATAGTGTAGAATACTCTTATGGCTCCTAGGAACCTATCTATAATACATAGTGTAGAATACTCTTAGGACTCCTAGGAACCTATCTATAAAACATAGTGTAGAATACTCTTAGGACTCCTAGGAACCTATCTATAAAACATAGTGTAGGATACTCTTAGGATTCCTAGGAACCTATCTATAAAACATAGTGTAGAATACTCTTAGGACTCCTAGGAACCTATCTATAAAACATAGTGTAGGATACTCTTAGGACTCCTAGGAACCTATCTATAAAACATAGTGTAGAATACTCTTAGGACTCCTAGGAGCCTATCTATAAAACATAGTGTAGGATACTCTTAGGACTCCTAGGAACCTATCTATAAAACATAGTGTAGAATACTCTTAGGGCTCCTAGGAACCTATCTATAAAACATAGTGTAGAATACTCTTAGGACTCCTAGGAACCTATCTATAAAACATAGTGTATGATACTCTTAGGACTCCTAGGAACCTATCTATAAAACATAGTGTATGATACTCTTAGGGCTCCTAGGAACCTATCTATAAAACATAGTGTATGATACTCTTAGGGCTCCTAGGAACCTATCTATAAAACATAGTGTAGAATGCTCTTAGGACTCCTAGGAACCTATCTATAATACATAGTGTAGAATACTCTTAGGGCTCCTAGGAACCTATCTATAAAACATAGTGTAGAATACTCTTAGGGCTCCTAGGAACCTATCTATAAAACATAGTGTAGAATACTCTCAGAGCTCCTAGGAACCTATCTATAAAACATAGTGTAGAATACTCTTAGGACTCCTAGGAACCTATCTATAAAACATAGTGTAGAATACTCTTAGGACTCCTAGGAACCTATCTATAAAACATAGTGTATGATACTCTTAGGACTCCTAGGAACCTATCTATAAAACATAGTGTAGAACACTCTTAGGACTCCTAGGAACCTATCTATAAAACATAGTGTAGAATACTCTTAGGGCTCCTAGGAACCTATCTATAAAACATAGTGTAGGATACTCTTAGGACTCCTAGGAACCTATCTATAAAACATAGTGTAGAATACTCTTAGGACTCCTAGGAACCTATCTATAAAACATAGTGTATGATACTCTTAGGACTCCTAGGAACCTATCTATAAAACATAGTGTAGAACACTCTTAGGGCTCCTAGGAACCTATCTATAAAACATAGTGTAGAATACTCTTAGGGCTCCTAGGAACCTATCTATAAAACATAGTGTAGAATACTCTTAGGGCTCCTAGGAACGTATCTGTCCATATTCTAGTTCTGTAAGGCAAATACAGCCAAGATTATTTCAAAGTGAAAAGTGACTCTGGGATCTCTTACGACCCTTAGGGTATAATAGAAGGAAGCCCAGGGAGTTTTAAAAATAAAACATTCATACTTACCTTCCATTATTTTCTTGGGCCTTCTCACGGCATCTGGCAGGTTTCTTGTGACGTATGGTGCTTTTGTGACATCATTGGACTGGGAGTTACGGCTGAGACCTGTGATTGGGCCACTATCGGTCACATGGGCAAGTCTAGCGTCATGTTATGATTGCTTAAATCTAATTACAGGCCTCAGCCCCTGACACTGGGTTAATGATGTCACAGAAGAGCCCCAAGGAGGCCCACAAGAGGTAACAGAAGGTGAGTATGAGTGTTTTTTGGATTTTTATCACTCACCCCCTACTGGACCTCCTATTATACTCTGCAATAAAAGAACTTTCATATGTACCATGTCCAGAAGGTTTCAATATGGTTTTATTACATTGTTTATAAGCGGTCAATCAGCCTGACAGGATTGCGGAGACATGGCCCACGGCTTCAACATCAGTTTTATATTTACTTCCTTTGCTTTCTCCGGAGAAACCCTTTAAGACATGTCAAGATGGAAAGGAGAGTGCAGATTGAAAAGATCTTGGCGTAAACATAGTCAATCATGGGGATAACGTAACAACTCTAGGCAGATGTGGTCACTGGTCACATTTATATCATTGACCCACGTCTGAGTTGCTATGTGGTTCACTCCAAAGTAATATGTGAAATGTAAAGGGTCAATCAATCCCACAGCAGATCAGGCATCCAGAATATATCAACAGATTATCAATATCATCAAATCCTCAATATCTGAGACCCCCTATGGGTTATATGGGACCTATGGACTTCACAGAGGAGAGTCAGAATGGGGAGTCATCCTCAGGACTGCTCCAACCCTGGTGGACCCAAGATGTCCTTGAATTTTTTGGAAGACAATTTGCTAGAGGAAGTCCATTTCTCCTAAACTGGTATGACTCTTCAGACTCTGCGTCTACCCATGACAGGATTTATGGCTTGGTGACCCAGGAGGTAAGTCCATTGAGAATGGAAAGTTCCTCTGAATTATACGATCGTCCTAGGAACCTTCAAAGTATCACTTGATATGAATCCATCTCTGTATGTTGTTGGAAGTTGATCCATCATAGGACTGAGCTCTAGTCTTTGCGTATTAAAGGATTGGAGGTCCTAAGCCCTTAAGCAGACATTCCAGTAAAGGTAGAATAGTGACAAACCTATAGACATGACTGGAGCGCTCGCTGTCCGGCTGATTCCACCCCGACAGAAAACCTCATCTCCATTTGTTGGTCCTTCCTCCATGTACAGTTGTGTCTTCCCCATGTAGCATACACTCCAAGTGACGCCTCCTCGGGGGCTGGACCTCAGAGCACCATGTGCCACTGGTGGGAACAAAAATAGACAGAAATCAATATCTGCTCCAGCCCAACTATGTAGAAAATTGTCTTCCTACCATTTTATAGCATGAAAAGTATTTTGTAGTTACTTGAAGAGTTTACAAATCTTGTGAAAGTAAAAATGGTGGGTGAGGAGTGGTGAGTATAAGTGTTTTTTTTTTTACCCACCTCCCCTGAGCTTCCAGTTATTATCCTCAGGGGTCTGATGAGATCCTATAGAATAATAATAACACTTTCAGTTCTATCTGACCAAGTTTGGTGCAAAAGGAACCAGAGAGGCGAATCTCACAAATAATCACAAAACAGATATTGGGTAAAAAATATGCAAATCTATTCTCCAGGATGTAATTAGGAGAAGAGTGCACTCTGTACGTCGCCCTCTAGAGGGCAGCATCCTTAACATCATGCATGACTCAATTAAAAAGTCTAATTAATCATGATGCCAAATTAATATTTCTATTCCAAAAGGAACAGATTCCCAGCTATGGACTGAGTCGTGCATGATGTTAAGGATGCTGCCCTCTAGAGGGCGGCGTATAGAGTGCACTGTTCTCCTAATTACATCCTGGAGAATAGATTTGCATATTTTTTACCCAGAATCCCTAGCGGAGCAGGAATGACTTGTAAGTCGCCGTACTGCCTATGTTGGCACACACTCTCCCTGATGTGTACGATTATCCCCTGATCCTGGTCTATAATCTCTCACTCTGCCAAATCAGTATCCCTGCGCTATGTTGAGGAGGTCCAAAAGACCGAAACAGCGCTGTCCATAGCTGGGAATCTGTTCCTTTTGGAATAGAAATACTAATTTGTCAACTAAATCTGCATCGTGATTAATTAGACTTTATAACTGAGTCATGCATAATGTTAAGGATGCTGCCCTCTAGAGGGCGGCGTACAGAGTTCACTGTTCTCCTAATTACATCCTGGAGAATAGATTTGCATATTTTTTGCCCAGAATCCCTAGCAGAGCAGGAATGACTTGTAAGTCTCCGTACTGCCTATGTAGGCACACACTCTCCCTGATGTGTACGATCATCCCAAAACAGATCTCGTGAGGTTCGCCAATCTCTTCCCTTTGTCATTGTCAGACACAACCACACAGATACACATTTGGAAACAAACATGTGCACATTGTCGTTCTGCTGACCAGGTGGTTGATCACAAAACACATGTTGTACAGATGTCTCCTGTCTCTGCTAATGAAATCAGTTACTGGACGGATTCCTTTGTGATGGCTCCCTGTACAAGTGCTGTACTGAGGAGAGGAGGCGTTACAATGTACTATAATAACAGCCCCACTACACTGTCTATAGACAGGATACAGGGCTTAGAGTACAAGTGCAAAATACATATTTCTCCCCAGCTCAAGAAGTGATAGCATATTACAGTGGCTTGCAAAAGTCTTCATACCCCTTGAACTATTTCACTACAACCACAAACTTAAACGTATTTTATTGAGATTTTTAGTGATAACCAACACAAAGTAGCCGATAATTGTGAAGCGGAAGGAAAATGATACAAATAAAATTCTGAAAAGTGCGACGTGCTAACGTCTTCAGCCCCCTCATGAAATCCAGGGCACACAACTGCCTTCAGAAGTCACTTAATGAGTTAATAGATTCCAGTTGTGTGTAATGTAATCTCAGTATAAATCCACCTGTTCTGTGAAGGCCTCAGTGGTTTGTTAGAGAAGACTAGTGAACAAACTGCATCATGAAGACCAAGGAAAAACATATCTCAAGCTTTGAGCATCCCATGGAGGACTGTTCAATCCATCATCCAAAAAAAAGTATTCTACAACTACAAACCTACCAAGACACCTAAAGTGACAGATCAAACAAGGACAGCACTGGTCAGAGAAGCAGCCAAGAGGCCCATGGCCACTCTGGAAGAGCTGCAGAAATCTACAGCTCAGGTACAGGGAGAATCCACAGGACAACTATAAGTCATGGACTCCACAAATATGGTCTTTATGGAAGAGTGTCAAGAAGAAAACTGTTAGAATGGGGTCCCACAGGTTTTCCTTCCGGCGTACAGCGCCACCTGCGGGTCAATCCAACTCTCGACTTTGGCGTCGGACAGTGAGGTGTGTGGAGTCTAAGTCCAACTATCTCCCTACTGAGCATGCTCAGACCTTTTGGAGGCGCTCAGAGGCTAAGTCCCATTCTTCCCCTACTGAGCATGCTCGGACCTTTTGGAACCGCTCGGAGGCTAAGTCCCATTTTGCCCATACTGAGCATGTGCGGTAAGGTTATGGCCACCGCCCCGTGGGCAGGGACTTGCCTTTTTATAGTGTGAGTTGACGCCCACAGGATGCTCACACTTTGACTAACATTCCTGTAAGGCAGGAGTTCATGGCTAGGTTCCAGTGTAGGCAGGTTGCCAGATAGGGCGTCTAGGATAGGATTCCTTGGCCCAACCAAGGCACGGCCGTTAGGGACCCTAAAAGCCTATTGAACCGTCTAATTACATGGTAGCTCCTAGCTGTGGTGGAGCCCTTCGTGTTACAGACCAGGGGTGACGTTTAAAGGGATTCTACCATTAAAACCTCTTTTTTTGTGGATAAGACGTCGGAATAGCCTTTAGAAAGGCTATTCATCTCTTACATTTAGATGTGATCTCCGCCGCGCCGTTCCTTAGAAATACCGGTTTTTACCGGCATGCAAATGAGTTTTCTCACAGCAATGGGGGCGGGCCCCAGCGCTGAAAATGCGATGGGGGTCTCCCCACTGCTGCTCAAGAGCACGATCCTGCGACACCTCTATCTTCGGCTGGATCCTCCCCTTCTCTGTCGTCTTCCTCCTGCGTTACCTCCGACGCCTGCACAGTTGGCTCTGCCAGTGAGAACCAGCAGAGCTGAGTATGAATGCCAGCTGGTGGCCATTTTTGGGAGTCCGCGCCTGCATTGAACTACAAGAGCAAGAGTGGCCTCCCAAAAATGGCTGCCGCCCGGCATGCACAGTCGGTTCTACTAGTGTCTCACTGTCAGAGCCAACTGAGCAGGCATCGGAGGTGACGCAGGAGGAAGACGACAGAGAAGGGGAGGATCCAGCCGAAGATAGAGGCGTCACAGGATCGTGTTCTCGAGCTGCAGTGTGGACGCTCCAATCGCATTTACAGTGCGCTCATTCTGATCGTAAAAAGATGTTCAGAATGAGTGCGTAAAAAGCAGCTCCCATTGACTTGAATGGGAGCCGGCATACGTGCGCTCCCCATTGAAATCAATGGGAGGCTTTTTTTTTTCCTATGCTTTCAATGTATTACACGCGTACAGGGTGAAGCAGTTGCTAGTGCCTATCCTTCTGCTGTATTTAGCAGAGGTCTGTTGCAAGGCTCCAGTCAGCTTCACCCAGCGCTATAAACAAGTTTATCTACCCTGTGAAGTCAACTGGAGGAAGCTTCATTGCAGCCTGTTCACATTAGAGCTACGCAAACACATTTACCCAGTGAAGTAACTGGTGAACGCATATTGCTGTCTGTTCACACTAGTGCCGCACAAACATACGGCTGCTTTGCTCAGGCAGATGGCCACCCTCCTGGGGCCTGTGGACCTCGGCTGCAGCCACTATCACAGTCAAGAGGTTCTGTCTAATTATAATTATATATATAATACCGAACCCTAACAAAATCCATTGTTGAAAGAAAGCCCGTTGCCGCAGGCCCATTGACTCTAAGGGGCCCATTCTTTATTTCTAACTAGATCAGTGTCTGCAGATCACCCCCGGTCACCGCTTTGTGTGTCCTCAGGGATTATCTTCGGTGATTCGGTAAGACACTGGGGCTCTATTTCTGTGCCGGGGTTTTGTGTGACTTTTAGGTGGTGCAGACGTTGCTTTTGTTTTATGTCTATGTGCACTTGGCCTCTTACTTGTCCGGGGGTTATTTCTTACCCCTCTTTATGTAAATTACTAGTTCTGATTTACTCCGATCCCCTTTTGGATCTCACGGATCTTCGGCAGTATGTTATACTCCTTGGTTTACCAGTCCCATATTTTAGATATTCTCCATGTGATATCCCAGTGACATGGACGCCCGTCGGTGCTCACCTGGCAGTCGCCTCATCTCGTTCATGCAGTAAGTTTCATCCCCTACACAGGTCACTTTACTGTTTGCTGCAATATCGGGATATTTATAAGGTTGTCTGGTCTGTCCATACCGGCGACAACTGGACACTGTGGTGGAAAAAGAGATAATATCAAGGCATCAGCCATTCAATCATACATTGGTAAATCAAGAATAAAATTCCAGATCTACAGTGAAGACTGACATGTACACATCATACCAGGGATTATCAGGAATCTGAGGTTTAGGATTTCTTCTCCCTTTGTTTTAGGGTAAATAAGATCTGGATTTCTGAATTACAAGGTCTGGTCTGGGGGTCTTACTAATTTATGGGGTAGGTTAATGTATTTCGGGGTATAGAATCACTTAAAGGACTGGTCTGGGGTCTGAATATATCTTAGGGTTAGGTCCTCATTGATTTAGGGGTTTGGTCTCAAGTCTGAATTAATTTTGGGATGTGGTCTCGGATCTAAATTAATTTAGAGGGTTTGACATGATTTTGGGGTTTGGTCGGAGGCCTGAATGAATTTTTGGGATCTGGCTTGGGGCCTGTTTTCAGGGTTGGGGTTTGAAATAATTTAGGGGTCTTGTTTGATCTGAATTAATTTAGTTTGGGGTCTGAATATATTGTGGGGAGTGGGGTGAAGTCTGAATTAATTTGGATGTGGCCTGAGGTCTTTCATTAATTTTAGGGTCTGAACAAATTTAGGGATCTGGTCCAGGATCTAGGATAAATTAATTAAGGGGTCTGAAATAATTTAGGGGTTTGGTCAGAGGTCTAACTTAATTCTGGTCTGGGGCCTGGATAATTTTGGGCTTCTGGTCAGTGGTGAATATATTTTGGGGTGTGGGCTGAAGTCTGGTTTAATTTTAGAATCTGGTTTGGGGTTTGAAATCATTCAGTGGTTTGGTCTGGGACCTGGATTTATATTGGGTCTGAGATGACTTAGGGGTCTGAGGTCTAAATTGCCTTGAGGGGATTTTTGGGGTCAGAGACGACAGCAAACGCAAAGACAGCAGTGATCAGGAGAAGTCATCATGGTGGTCTGGGCAGGGGTGAACCATGGGTTTCTGCTGCCTGAGGCGGACGTCAGAAAACCGCACACCCCCCCACCGGAGGAGGGGCGGAGCGGGCAGAGCGGAGGGGGTGGGACCGAGTGGAAGGGGGCGGGTCGGGCCGCGCAGATGGGGCATGGCTGAGCGGAGGGGGCGGGGCCGAGCAGAGCGACCGTCTTTAGCAGGCAGAGAGCAGGCAGGAAGAGGACCTGCTCTCTGCCTGAGTGTGAGGGGCGGCCGTTGGAGCAGCGCTGCTCCAACAGCCTCTCCAATCCACCGCTCGGTGATGGTGACCCTAAGCCAGTCCAGGACAGCTTGTCCTGGACTGGCTTAGGTCAGCAAAAATGCCGCCCTCCCTGGGGCCCTGGCATAGCGCCGCCTGAAGCGATCACTTCAGGTCGCCTCATGGGAGGCGCTGGGTCTGGGCCAGAGAGAGAAGAAAGGGAAAGTTAATGGGGCCCATTTATTAAGCTTCTTGTCCCTTTTTCGGCATAAATTGCACCTTTTTCTGATCTTTTTCTGCTATTTCTGAAACATTTGCACCTTTTTCCTAGAGGTTATACCGTCTGTATACCGTCCTCACCCGTCTGTATACCATCCCCACCCGTCTGTATACCGTCCTCACCCGTCTGTATACCGTCCTCACCCGTCTGTATACCGTCCTCTCCCGTCTGTATACCGTCCTCACCCGTCTGTATACCATCCTCACCCGTTTGTATATCGTCCTCACCCGTCTGTATACCGTCCTCACCCATCTGTATACCATCCCCACCCGTCTGTATACCGTCCTCACCCGTCTGTATACCGTCCTCACCCGTCTGTATACCGTCCTCACCCGTCTGTATACCGTCCTCACCCGTCTGTATACCGTCCTCACCTGTCTGTATACCATCCTCACCCATCTGTATACCGTCCTCACCCATCTGTATACCGTCCTCACCCATCTATATACCGTCCTCACCCGTCTGTATACCGTCCTCACCCGTCTGTATACCATCCTCACCCGTTTGTATATCGTTCTCACCCGTCTGTATACCGTCCTCACCCCTCTGTATACTGTCCTCACTTGTCTCTGTATACCGTCCTCACCCGTCTGTATACCGTCCTCACCCGTCTGTATACCGTCCTCACCCATCTGTATACCGTCCTCACCACTTTTGGTCTAAATGGAGCAAAGTGCACAACATAGGAGCGTAGCGAAGTCCCTGGAAGCCTTGTGACTTGTGACTGACCTGACCTGAAACTTCTTGAACCTTATGCAAAGTCTTGTAAACGTTGCGTGCATTCCAGTCTTACATAATGAAGTGTAAACGTAAAATAATAAAAATCTGCAAGTTCAGAGTCAATGCCGGAGATTTATTACGTCAGAAAACCAACACGTAAAGTTGCAAAGCTCTGAATTCCAGGTTTCTATAAAAAAAAAATTGCAATAATGTTGTTTTTATCCTACTGGGGTGGGTGTGTCGGGGGAGGGGCCAGATGGATCATCATGTATGCCAATTTTCTAGGCCCATTATGAGCTGCATAGACTTCGTTGTGCCAGAGGAGGCGCTGCATTTATCGCAAGGTGGGGACTTTGTCATAAATTTAGCGCATCCTCTGCCGTTACAGGGGGTATCAAGACCGGTGTAATACTGAGGTTCGATGTGTTACCGCTAATCTCTGTATACGTTAGTAGAAGCTTTCTATCCACGTCTATAACATAGAGCTAGCCCACGTCTTACCTGGGGTTGTCAGGACACAGATAGCGATGAGCAGCCGGTGCATGTTGTCAGGTGGTCACACATACCATGGTGCGGGTTATTATATACAAATCCTTGTGTGTTACTATCACTCACATCCAATCAGAACGGCCCGTTCCGGGTCTATTCTTAGGCTTTACAGTTGCAATAAACTAAAATGATTGTTGACCTCACTTGGCCAAAGGCCATTGTGTTAACTCCTTCAGCGCTGAACACCTTGACTTGGCGAGCAGCCCAAAAGTCACTACTTCATTTTTGGCTATTTTTCCATTCACACAAGGGCTTAATTTTTGCAAGACAAGTTGTACTTTATAGCGGCACCATTAAATATTTGGTACAATGGACTGGGAAGGTGGCGTGGAATTGGAAAAAAAAATGCATTTTTTACGTATTTTGTTTGCGGTAAAAATAACGCGTTGCCTATATTCTGTGGGTCAGTATGATCATGGGGACAATATGGTGGTATACACTGCCTGGCCAAAAAAAAGTCGCTAGTGTTAATATTTAGTTGGGCCACCATGAGCACGAATAACAGCACGCATCCGTCTTGGCATGGAGTCTATAATGTTCTGTAGTGTAGACTCAGGGATTTTGATCCAATTCTGAAGTATCAGGGAGCCCAGGTTACGCAGATTGGTTGGGGGTGGTGAGTGACAGCGCAGGTTCCTTTCCAGCACATTCCAGTGTTTCGCTTCTCGTTGCACCCGGACACGACCATCACTCTGGAACAATGTGAAACATGATTCATCTGACCACATGACCTTTCTCCACTGCTCTAGGGTCCAATCCTTGTGGTCTCTTGCCTGACAGGCGCCGACGTCTGTTGGTCTCTGTCACCAATGGCTTTCGTGTGGAGACACAACTGTTGAGACCAATTCCTTAAAGTTCTCGTTGCATTGTTCGCTCCGAAATGTGTCGCTCCGTCGAATTGAACATCTGCGTGAGCTCAAAGGTGGTTTTCCGGCGGTTATTCTTCACCAGTCGCTTTAGGGTGTGAAGCATGGGATTTTTCAAAAAAAACAATCGGACCTTGATTGATGAAAAGAATCCAAGGAGTTTATTTCAGGAAGTCCAGTTTTAACAAAAAAAATAATTCTTCAGAAAATTTCCATAATGCATACAACAAACACCTTGTACCTCAGGCTGCTGTAGTCTCACAAACAATTCATCATGTGAACTTCACCAACACACCCATACCCAGCTTTCTGGGAATTGGAATCATTTTATACCTTAGACATTTCCCATAATACTCTGCAGTTTTCCCTATAAAACCCTGGAGTTGCTGCAGACTTGCCTCTTATAAGATCAGGGCGGACACACCCAGTGCAACTCCACTCATGCAGGTAAATATGCAAAAACACTTTATAAATCCATGTTAATGTGAACAGTTCCTTAGTGTTAGTATATGGTTCCCAGATGGTAAGACAAGAAATAGTAGGAAAATAGAGCATTAGGTGGCCAGCCTAATGAGGAAAGAAAGAAATAAGAAGCAGTAATAGAACATTCACACAGAGATATTACCAGATCTGGGGACTTATGTACCACCACTAAGGTTACAAAGAAGAAATCACATGGAAACATAACACAAAATAGTTTACCTCTTCACATTCCTCCCCCCTTAAGAAGAAGCTTGTCCTTCTTCAGACCGCTTTCACTTCAGCACCATACCTAGACAAATGATCGGCATTTTGGTGCTTGGACCCTGACCGATGTTGTATCTCAAATTTAAATGGCTGTAATGCTAAATACCATCTAGTTATTCTGGCATTTTTGTCCTTCATGGTATGAATCCAAGTGAGGGGATGATGATCCGTCACTAAAGTAAACTCTCTTCCTAATAAATAATAGTGTAATGCCTCCAATGCCCACTTTATCGCCAGCCCTTCCTTCTCGATTGTAGAATACTTTTGTTCACGGGGAAAAAGTTTCCTACTTAAATAAAGAATAGGGTGTTCCTCACCATTAATCTCTTGACTCAGGACTGCCCCAAGTCCCACCTCAGATGCATCCGTCTGTACAATAAATGGTTTGTCAAAGTTTGGGCTTTGTAAGACTGGTTCTTTACACAAAATTTCTTTTATTTGTTCAAAAGCTGAATCACATTCTGTTGTCCATATCACGTCCTCTCTACTGTTCTTTTTAGTTAGGTCGGTTAAGGGAGCAACGATAGTAGCAAAGTTTGGAATAAAACGTCTATAATAGCCAACAAGACCTAAAAAGGATCTGACCTCTTTCTTTGTGGCTGGAATAGTCGCAGATTGAATGGCTTGTACTTTGGATATCTCTGGCCTTACTTTACCACTACCCACAATAAACCCAAGGTACTTTGTTTCTTGGAATCCCAAAGCACATTTACGTGGATTAATTGTAAATCCTGCTTTCCCAATTTCAGTTATCACCTTTTCCAAGTGATACAAGTGCTCTTCCCATGATTTGCTAAAGATTACCACATCATCTAAATAAGCAGCACTGTACTCCGTATGATTCTTCAAGAGTAAGTCCATGGCTCTTTGAAACGTGGCTGGAGCACCATGAAGACCAAATGGCATGTTTCTGAACTGATACAAACCATTAGGCATCACAAAGGCAGTTTTTTCTTTTGATTTCTCATCAAGTGGAATTTGCCAGTACCCCTTACATAAATCTAGGGTAGAAATATATTCTGCACACCCCAATCTATCTATGAGCTCATCAATACGCGGCATTGGGTAATTGTCAAAACTAGGTATAGCATTAATTTTACGAAAATCTATGCAAAATCTTATTGTCCCATCTTTTTTCCCAACCATCACTACAGGTGATGACCAAGGACTTTTAGAGGGTTCAATAACTCCCAATTTAAGCATTTCTTGAACCTCATTTTCAGCCTTACCCTTTAATTTTTCAGGTATACGATAAGGTCTCTGTCTGATAGGTGGATGATCTCCAGTATTTATTGTATGAGAAACTAAAGACACACGGCCAGGCTTACTTCCAAAAATATGTGAACTAGACCCTATAATCTTCCTCAGGTTGCAATATTGCTCTTTAGATAACTTTGGATTCAATGTTACCTCTGACCAGTGAGCACAATTTTTCAACAAATCATAAATTTCTTCAGACATATCTTGTGAAGACTCTGCTACAATAGTACACGTAGTGTTATCTTTAGGACTAACCTCTGGTTCAATCCAACGTTTTAATAAATTTACATGGTAAACCTTATTTTTTTGTTTTTTATCTGGGGTTTCAATTTCAAAGTCAACAGGACCTGTTTGTCTAACCACTTTATATGGCCCTTGCCATCTGGCCAACAACTTATTCTCACTGCTGGGAAGTAAGAGAAGAACCTTATCCCCAACTTTAATCGATTTATTTTTGGCATGTTGATCATACCATTTCTTTTGGTAAACTTTTGCCTTGTGGACATTATCATGAGCTACCTTAATCAATTTCATTAATCTTTCTCTCATTTCCAATACATGTTCCACCACATTCTTCTGATGACCATCTTTACCTTCCCATACCTCTTTAATAACATCCAAGAGTCCCCTGGGTCGTCTCCCATATAACAATTCAAAAGGGCTAAACCCTGTAGACTCTTGTGGAACCTCACGATAGGCAAATAATAGAAAGGGCAACCATTTGTCCCACAGTTTTGGATCGTTATGTGCAAATTTCCTAAGCATGTTTTTCAAGGTTTGGTTATACCGTTCAGTCAACCCATCAGTTTGTGGATGATAAGGGGTAGTCCTGAGAGGCTGTATACCAAGAAGCTTATAAACTTCTAACAGAAAGGAAGATGTAAAGTTACTCCCCTGATCAGTAAGGATTTGCTTAGGTAATCCAACCCTGCTAAACACCTTCAAAATTTCCTCTGCAACTCTTTTAGCAGTAACTGTGCGCATAGGTATGGCTTCAGGATACTTGGTACAGTAATCAACAATTGTAAGAATGAAACGGTTACCTTTGGAACTTCTTTCTAGTGGACCGATAATATCCATACCCACAGTATTAAATGGTTCATCAATTATTGGTAAGGGTATAAGCTCTGCTTTGGGAGGAGCTGAAGCAGTGTACTGACATATTGGGCAACTACGACAGTAAGTAGTGATCTCATCATAAACTCCAGGCCAATAGAACCGATAGAGTACTCTGGCCAAAGTTCTTTTATAACCCAAATGTCCAGCAACAGGAATATCATGCGCTAATTTCAAAATTTCTGGTCTAAACTTTTTTGGCACAACTAACTGTTGCACTTGCTCTCCTGTTTTTGGGTGACTACACACTCTATATAAAATATTGTTTTCCACCAGATAATAGGGTGTAACAAGCTGCTTACCACTTTCTGCAACCACTTTACTGTTAGTTAAACCGTGTTCATACAATGCATACAAGTCAATGTCCTGTTTTTGTTCAAATGTAATATCAGTGTCCCACAAGTCAGCATTTTTATACTTGCCATCCAGGGAAACTCTTCTCCTAGAGACATCCTGCTGTCCTGGAACTCTCAGAGGCTTTGATGATGGCGCCTCCATGATGTCCTCATGGAATGGGAAAATGTCCTCCAAAGTCTCACCTCTCTTGTGTGCCTTTGCTTTAGCTCTGGTAGTCACAGCAGACAGCTGGCTTTTCCCCATTAGCAAATCTTTGAATCCGGGTGTGGTTCTTCCAAGGATCACTGGTACTTGTAGTTCTGGAACAACAACTACTGGCATGGTAAAACATTTTTCATCCAACTGCAGGTCAATATTTGATGTGGAGTATTTTTTTGTATCTCCATGAACACAAGTAATTGGCACTTTGGGAGAGTCCATCTTCTGAGTTATTAGGTTCTCCTTTACCAAGCTTAATTTACTGCCAGAATCAAGCAAAGCATCCACGTTCTGTCCATTAACTTGGATTGGCAGCATGAAGTCACTGCTAGCAAAAAACAATCCAGACTTTGTGCCCTTAGAGCTTTTCCTGGGGCAAAATTTAGCTATGTGTCCCTTTTCTTGGCAAATATAGCACATTTTTTCACTGGTGACAGTTTGTAATGGACTTCTGGCTTCTTGACCTCTCCCTCCAGAGAAAGTTCTGAATGGTTTGGATGGGCCAGTTGCAGACCTGCTTAAGTCTCTCTTTGCTAGGATAAAGTCCTCTGCCAAAGAAATAGCTTTGTCAGCATTTTTGGGCCGATGTTTTTTAACCCAAGCAAGAACATCAGCTGGAAGAATTTGTAGAAACTGTTCAAGTATGATCGCTTCACTAATCTGCTCAGTCGTCTTGTTGTCTGGTTTCATCCATTTCATGTATAAGTCTTGCAGGCGAGTAAAGACTTCTCTTGGACCATCAGTGTAGCTGTACTTGAGTTCTCTGAACCTCTGTCTATAGGTTTCCTCACTGATGTCATATCGCCTTAGAATAGTCTCTTTAACCAAGTCATAGTTATTTGCATCATTCATGTTCATGTGGCTATATGCCAGTTGGGCTTGTCCAGTAAGATATGGCGCCAGTCTTACCACCCACTGTTCCTTAGGCCACTGACAGGTATGTGCAATTCTTTCAAATGTGGATAAATAGGCTTCAATATCATCTTCTGGAGAAAGTTTAGTCATGCGAGGGTCTTTCCAAGCAACAGGCGGTCTCAGGGTTTGAAACAGCTCCCTCCAGCGTTCATCCTGACGTCGCAATTCCTCGCAATTTCTCCTGGCTTCCTCCATTTGCCTTTTTTCTGCATTGATCTGCTGCACAGTTAACCATTTCATAAGGTCAGCAATGCTCTCTGGTAAAGTCTTTTCAGAAGGCTCAGCAACACTTGGAGTTAATGGAGCAGCTGTGGCTCCTTGCACTTCTGCATCCTCCTCTAGCAGTGCTCTCTGTCTGACACCTTGACTTTCCATATTCACCAGTTTCCTTGCAACAGTTCGCTTTGCAGACTTAGTTGGTGGCTTTGCATTAATACGCCAGGAACGTGTCTTGTACATAACTCCCTTGTTTCTTTAGGCTTGAGTACTTACAGCAATACTCCAAAAATCATCCCACTTCTGACACCATATGTGAAGCATGGGATTTTTCAAAAAAAACAATCGGACCTTGATTGATGAAAAGAATCCAAGGAGTTTATTTCAGGAAGTCCAGTTTTAACAAAAAAAATAATTCTTCAGAAAATTTCCATAATGCATACAACAAACACCTTGTACCTCAGGCTGCTGTAGTCTCACAAACAATTCATCATGTGAACTTCACCAACACACCCATACCCAGCTTTCTGGGAATTGGAATCATTTTATACCTTAGACATTTCCCATAATACTCTGCAGTTTTCCCTATAAAACCCTGGAGTTGCTGCAGACTTGCCTCTTATAAGATCAGGGCGGACACACCCAGTGCAACTCCACTCATGCAGGTAAATATGCAAAAACACTTTATAAATCCATGTTAATGTGAACAGTTCCTTAGTGTTAGTATATGGTTCCCAGATGGTAAGACAAGAAATAGTAGGAAAATAGAGCATTAGGTGGCCAGCCTAATGAGGAAAGAAAGAAATAAGAAGCAGTAATAGAACATTCACACAGAGATATTACCAGATCTGGGGACTTATGTACCACCACTAAGGTTACAAAGAAGAAATCACATGGAAACATAACACAAAATAGTTTACCTCTTCACAAGGGACCTACGACCTTGAGTTTCGAGCACAGTCTTACGCCCACACTTTCCACGGTTAGAGCAGGGTTCTCCACCGTCTCGCCATGCTCGTATGATACGCTGAACAGTTCTCTGTCCGATACCAGTTACTTCGGCTGTCTCCTTGGTCGATTTGTTGGCCTGATGCAATCCAATGACTTGCCCCTTCTTGAAGGCACTAACATCTCTTTCTCTGGTAGCTCTTCCGTTGGTAGACATCGCTTCACACCTGTAATTATGATCTGCACTTGACAGGCTACAGCTCAATTATATATATTCAAGAATATAGGAAAATTCCTGGCATGAACAGTTCATAATTATATCAGGGGTGGAACCGTACCTTGTTGCACAAGGTATATATATATATATACAGTCCTATGAAAAAGTTTGGGCACCCCTATTAATATTAATCATTTTTAGTTCTAAATATTTTGGTGTTTGCAGCAGCCATTTCAGTTTGATATATCTAATAACTGATGGACACAGTAATATTTCAGGATTGAAATGAGGTTTATTGTACTAACAGAAAATGTGCAATATGCATTAAACCAAAATTTGACCGGTGCAAAAGTATGGGCACCTCAACAGAAAAGTGACATTAATATTTAGTACATCCTCCTTTTGCAAAGATAACAGCCTCTAGTCGCTTCCTGTAGCTTTTAATCAGTTCCTGGATCCTGGATGAAGGGATTTTGGACCATTCCTCTTTACAAAACAATTCAAGTTCAGTTAAGTTAGATGGTCGCCGAGCATGGACAGCCCGCTTCAAATCATCCCACAGATGTTCAATGATATTCAGGTCTGGGGACTGGGATGGCCATTCCAGAACATTGTAATTGTTCCTCTGCATGAATGCCTGAGGATTTGGAGCGGTGTTTTGGATCATTGTCTTGCTGAAATATCCATCCTCGGCGTAACTTCAACTTCGTCACTGATTCTTGAACATTATTCTCAAGAATCTGCTGATACTGAGTGGAATCCATGCGACCCTCAACTTTAACAAGATTCCCGATGCCGGCATTGGCCACACAGCCCCAAAGCATGATGGAACCTCCACCAAATTTTACAGTGGGTAGCATGTATTTTTCTTGGAATGCTGTTTTTTTGGATGCCATGCATAACACCTTTTTGTATGACCAAACAACTCAATCTTTGTGTCATCAGTCCACAGGACCTTCTTCCGAAATGAAGCTGGCTTGTCCAAATGTGCTTTTGCATACCTCAGGCGACTCTGTTTGTGGCGTACGTGCAGAAACGGCTTCTTTCTCATCACTCTCTAATACAGCTTCTCCTTGTGCAAAGTGCGCTCTATTGTTGACCGATGCACAGTGACACCATCTGCAGCAAGATGATGCTGCAGCTCTTTGGAGGTGGTCTCTGGATTGTCCTTGACTGTTCTCACCATTCTTCTTCTCTGCCTTTCTGATATTTTTCTTGGCCTGCCACTTCTGGGCTTAACAAGAACTGTCCCTGTGGTCTTCCATTTCCTTACTATGTTCCTCACAGTGGAAACTGACAGGTTAAATCTCTGAGACAACTTTTTGTATCCTTCCCCTGAACAACTATGTTGAACAATCTTTGTTTTCAGATCATTTGAGAGTTGTTTTGAGTAGCCCATGATGCCACTCTTCAGAGGAGATTCAAATAGGGGAACAACTTGCAATTGGCCACCTTAAATACCTTTTCTCATGATTGGATACATCTGGCTATGAAGTTCAAAGCTCACTGAGGTTACAAAACCAATTTTGTGCTTCAGTAAGTCAGTAAAAAGTAGTTAGGAGTATTCAAATCAATAAAATGATAAGGGTGCCCATACTTTTGCACCGGTCAAATTTTGGTTTAATGCATATTGCACATTTTCTGTTAGTACAATAAACCTCATTTCAATCCTGAAATATTACCGTGTCCATCAGTTATTAGATATATCAAACTGAAATGGCTGTTGCAAATACCAAAATATTTAGAACTAAAAATGATTAAGATTAATAGGGGTGCCCAAACTTTTTCATAGGACTGTATATATATATATATATATATATATATATATATATATATATATATATAAAAACTTCCCGCAGGGTGACAAATTTTTCACATGACAGTATAGATTTTCAAGGATAAAAACTTTATCTTCAATGCCATTTAGGTGTAGCTGAAAAAATGCACCACAAATATGACGGTGATCCACATCTCACCACTAGATGACATCAAATACAAGCAAAACGGATGAGCTTGACATAGAATAGACTTACGCTACGGAAGATGTTTAGCACTTTTTTTAAAAAAAATTTCCTTTCAGATTTCGGGCGATGTCACATACATTGTCACATCACATCACGCCACGCCACTCCAGATACTTCCAATAAATGGGTAGCAGACCATGATATGAGTGCTGTTTTTGTAAAATTAACCCCCCACAGTTGGTTGTTTTTGGGTGTGAAATGACCATTCCCCATACGTCCAACACAGCAGCACAACAGATGGGGTATTCCTGCCCCTGCACGCAATTAGGACAGGTGGAACTTTTGCTCAATCAATAACCTCCCCTATAAGAGGTCACCAGACCTCCCCCTCCACGTGTTTTTTTCTGTCCTGCGGACAGGGACAGGTGGTGGGGGGGGAGGCCGGTGTCCTCTCCCCCTGTGATAGTAAGAACTTAGCTTTGTTAGCCTCTCTGCCTGTGGATGTCGCTCCGGGCGCTCGCTGGTTCTCTGTGGACGTCCGGCCGGGGGATTTCCTAGGCGCGCGCGCGCGCTCCGGTCAGCTGGGTTCGGCAGTGGAGAGGCGCATGCGCAGTGCACTCTCCCTTGCTCCGGCCGTGTGTCCCCTCCGTCCCTGACATTCAGGGTCGGGGGGGAAAAATAGCGTGAGTATGTGTTGGAGGGGAGGTTTCCCCCTCATACAAAGCAGCAGGTAAGAGGCATATTACTGCGTATCATTATTATTATGCACAGAATCCTTCCCCACCTGGTGGTGGGGCGGGGCTTGATCTCCCTCCCCTCTGGGAGGTATTTAAGACTCAGTTGCACTGGGACCTGATGCAGTGCAGAAGTGGTTTGTGATTGCTGACACATTCTGAGGGAAATTGGAAGGACCTTGCAATAAGTTTGAAGGTAGTAGTCGCCCTATGGTTTCCAGCAAGGGGGTATGGTAAGGTATATTGAAACAAATGTTATTTTTTCCTTATAGATGTCTTCTTCATCCTCGGTGTCTGAAGGACGTGGGGGAAGGTCGGCGCCTAGGCTCCGGCATTTACCATGCAGGGATTGCAAGACCCCCTTGCCGGATGACTATGATTTTTCCCGCTGTCGCCAATGCCGGGCTTCACAGCCAGTGGAGTCGCAAATTGGGGAGGCGATGTCATGGGTGAAGGAGTTTGTGAAAGACTCAATGAGGGAGATGAAGGAGTCTATCTCCCACTTAGCTAAACGACCGCGCTTGGATCTCCCCTCTGTCCCCTCCCCTAGGGGGGAGGAGTTCCAGGTGTTGGATGAGATCTCTTCGGATGAGGAGTCGGATGTTTCAGGTCCATCTTTCTCATTAGAAAAAATGCCGAAATTATTGAAGTTGGTACGCCCAGATAGGGGCGAGGAAGGGGACCCAAGGGCCCCAAGAGCATTTAAGGTAGAACCTTCAGTCTCAAGATGTATGGAGACGGAATGGAAGAGACCGGAGAAATCGTTTCAGATTTCTAAGAAATTTCGTACACTCTTTCCGGTGGAAGACGCAGAATTTAATCGTTGGGGGCCAACCCCGAGAGTTGACATGGCCGTGTCTAAATTATCAAGACGTACAGTCTTACCTTCGGATGACGGATCCAATCTCCAGGACGCAATGGATAGGCGGGCAGAGGGCTCTCTGCGCCGTATATATACAACTGCAGCAGCGCAGGCCTCAGTAGGAATCTCAACAGGGGAGGTGGTCCAGTTTCTTCGGGGAAACATAACGTCTCTTCGCAGAGATATTGATGCAGGCGTTCCGCGTGACGACCTTCTGACGTTTTTGACCTCCACATCCATGGCTGTTGATTATCTAGCAGAGGCGGCGCTCTATAATGTAAAAATTGCAGCAAAGTCCATGGCGTTGGCGACGGCCGCAAGACGACCATTGTGGCTTAAGCCCTGGAGAGCGGACAATACGTCCAAGTACAATTTATGTGCACTCCCGTACGAACCAGGTAGGCTCTTTGGGAAGGAGCTGGACGTCATTATGGAGGGGATGGCTGACAGCAAGGGGAAGAGTCTCCCCCAAGGTGCCAGAGGTAGACCCGGTCCATCATATAGAGGGAGAGGATTCTCCAGAGTATATGGAGCCAGGGGCTCCTTTCAAAGACGCCCGGGGATCCAGGGCAGAGGAGCAGGTAAACGCACCTTTCGCGGGGAAGAGAAAAAGAAGCCCTCCTTCTGACGCCAACCCCTTTGGGCTCCCCTCCCGCGGAGACACAGCACCCTTACCGGTGGGAGGTCGGCTGGCCCATTTCGCAGCAGCATGGGGTCGTCTCATCCAGGACCCATGGGTCCTCCAGCTCGTGCAGACGGGCTACAAAATAAAGTTTGTGTCTCTTCCACCCGACAAATTTGTGAGTACCCGTGTATTATTTGGTCAGAAGCAGATCCTTCTAGAGAACGCCGTTCAGGAATACCTGGACAAAGGCGCTCTAGAGCCAGTTCCTTTGGCAGAATGGTCGACCGGAGTATATTCTCCGGTGTTTCTGGTCCCCAAGACATCAGGGGGATGGAGGATGGTGGTCGACCTAAGATCTCTCAACCAGCATGTCCTCAAGTCTTGTTTCCGGATGGAAACTATCAGGTCTGTGATACCATTTCTGCAGCAGGGAGACAGCTTTGTCACCCTGGATTTAAGGGACGCCTATTTGCACGTCCCGATCTTTCCGCCACACAGGAGGTTCTTGAGGATCGCGGTTGTGCTGAACGGGACGCTGTGTCACCTGCAGTTCACGGCTCTCCCGTTCGGGATTTCCTTGGCCCCCCACACCTTTACAAAGGTGGTGGCTCCGGTCGTTGCAGCACTTCGGCTCCAGGGGGTATTTATTATACCGTACCTAGACGACTGGCTGTTAAAGGCCCACTCAGCAGAGGTTCTCGCTGCCCACCTAAGGACCACAGTTACCTTCCTAGAGGAATTAGGCTGGATGATCAATTGGAGCAAATCAAGAATTGTCCCCACCACCAGAATCCAGTTTCTGGGATTCATTGTGGATTCTCAGAGGATGGAGATATCTCTTCCTCAGACTCGGAAGGAGAAGATTTGTCGGGCGGTGCAGCATCTGGCGGTCACACGGAGGGTTCGAATAAGAACCGCAATGAAGGTCCTAGGTCTAATGTCAGCAACTGCAGATGCAGTGCCATGGGCGCTATGGCATATGAGGCCACTACAAAGCGAGATCCTCAAGGTCTGGAGCCGCAGCCCCACAGGGCTGAAGAAGCCAGTCCAGTTGACCATCAGTACCCGTCGATCACTACGATGGTGGTCCCAGCTGAAAGACGGTATGTCCACGGTCCAGCCCGACTGGACCCTGTTGACAACAGATGCCTCCCTGGTCGGATGGGGAGCGCATCTGGGGGAGACCCTAGCACAAGGAACATGGGGCCAATCAGAGAAGATCCAGTCATCAAATTGGCGCGAGTTGCGAGCGGTGTATCAAGCCCTGCTTCACTTTGCCCAGGAGCTCCGCGGCAAGGCGGTAAAGATCAGGTCAGACAACATTACAGTAGTCCTTTATTTGAACAAACAGGGTGGGACAAGGTCCACCTCTCTTCTCAGACTGACGGATCAGATCTTTACTTGGGCAGAGAGAAACTTAAGCCACCTCAACGCGGTGCATATAAGGGGACACCTGAACGTGCTGGCAGACCAGCTCAGCAGGGGAGAAGCGGTGTCAGGCGAGTGGTCCCTCAACCAAGAAGTGTTTGCGCAACTAACTCAGATGTGGGGTCTCCCCGAGGTGGATCTGATGGCCACCCAATACAATGCCAAGGTGGAGAGGTTCTGTTCCCTCTACCAGGAGGACAACCCCTTGGCAGTAGATGCCCTATCAATACCCTGGAGGTTCAGGCTGGCGTACATCTTCCCTCCACTTCCCATGATTGCGAGGGTATTGGCCAAGATCAGGCAAGACCAGGTATCGGTGATTGCCATCATCCCGTTCTGGCCGAAGAGGGCATGGTTTACCCACCTCATACAGATGAGTCGAGGGAATTACTGGAGGCTTCCACTTCTTCACAACCTGGTAACCCAAAACAAGCGGCTATGCCAGAACCTGAAGAGGTTCAACCTGACAGCCTGGAGGTTGACCGCACCCTATACGGACATAACGGATTGTCACAGGCCGTGAGAACAACTATGGCCTGTGCGAGGGCAGAATCCACAAATCGAAGTTATTTGAGAATTGGAAGAATTTACCAGCAATGGTGCGCGGAGAGACAGCGCCCATTAACACCAATAGATTCAATATTGGAGTTCATGCAGAATGGGCTGGAGAAGGGTCTCACCCCAGCAACACTAAAGGTACACATAGCTACCCTCTCAGCCGTACTGGGGGTCAGATTGTCTCAGAATCCGTTGATAAATCAATTCCTGAAAGGGGCCACTAGGCTCCGACCTTCGGTGCAGTTCCCAGTACCACAATGGGACTTAGCCACGGTACTACATGGGCTTTGTGGGCCCCCCTTTGAACCCCTACAAGAGGTGGGGTTAAAGTTTCTTACATACAAAGTGGCGTTTCTGCTAGCCGTTACTTCGGCTAAACGTACAGGGGAATTGCAGGCGCTGGCAGCCTCGGAACCCTATCTGTTGTTCTTTCCAGACAGGGTACAGTTAAGATACCTTCCGGGGTTTATACCAAAAGTCCCTTCAGGTCAAAATATTAACCATACAATTACTTTACCTACATTCTTTGCATCCCCCTCCTCCCCAGAGGAGGAGAGGTGGCATACCCTAGATCTGAAGAGGGCTTTGCAGATCTACCTGGAACGTTCCAGGTCCTTCAGGAAGGCGGAGAACCTGCTAATAAATTTTGCAGGCAGATATGATGTAGAGCATCCAAAACAACTTTGGCACGATGGATCAAAGGAGCCATCTCTCTGGCGTTCTGTACCCAGGGACTATCGCCGCCTGGGTTTGTGAGGGCTCATTCGACCCGTGCGGTTGCCGCTTCTTGTGCAGAGAGACATGCTGTCTCCCTGGACCAGATCTGTGCGGCGGCAACCTGGAGCTCTCACCTTTGTTAGGCATTATAGACTAGATAGGTTTAGCGAGGAGGCAACTGCCTTTGGTCGCTCAGTTTTGACGTCAGTATGTCAGGAAGTCCCACCCTAGGGGGATTTTTCTTGCTACCTCCCCATCTGTTGTGCTGCTGTGTTGGACGTATGGGGAATGGAGGATTATGTAGATAATCTGTTTTCCCATAGTCCAAACAGCAGCACAAAGCTCCCTCCCTATTTATTTGGTTTGACATTCTGAAGGTTTTTTTTTTAAATTTATACTTTATAATTAACACGTGGAGGGGGAGGTCTGGTGACCTCTTATAGGGGAGGTTATTGATTGAGCAAAAGTTCCACCTGTCCTAATTGCGTGCAGGGGCAGGAATACCCCATCTGTTGTGCTGCTGTTTGGACTATGGGAAAACAGATTATCTACATAATCCTCCATTCCCAGTTGGTCAGCACCAGAGGAGGGACATAGTCTCCAGGAATTTTGTTGGTAACTATGTTATATACATATTGTGGCATAGCTAGTATACAAAACTACATAACTAGTATACAAAAGTTAGTGGGTAGGACGGTGGTAGGACCTGGGCAGAACTGGTTGGAGAGGGATTTTCATATCATGACTAGAGATGAGCGAACGCCGTTCGATCGAATAGGTATTTGATCGAATATCATTTGTTCACAATCGAATACAAGGCCGCATACACAGTAAAAATTTGTGTCCCCTGCCACCTTCCCTGGTGCATTTTTTGCACCAAAAACTGTGCAGGGGAGGTGGGACTGAACTACGACAACAGGGGCATTGAAAAAAATTGAAAAAACCCATTGGCTGCCGAAAACATGTGACCTCCCATTCATTTCCATTATCTCCCCCCTTCCTCCCCCAGGGGGTTGCAACTCAATTTTTTAGGGCCCCGGCCCAAGGACCTGCAAAATATTTTTTAGGGCTCCTCCCAAGGGCCTGAAAATTAATGTTTTAGGGGTCACCCCAAGGGCCAAAAGCACTGTATTTTAAAGACTCAACTCACGCAAAGGACCAACAAATCTCTGCAGGTAGAGGCTGAACTAAGTGAAAGGGCCTAAAACTCTGCAGGTAGAGGCTGAAGTCACCTGAAGGGCCTCAATCTCTGCTGGTAGCTCAGCTTAAGGGCCTGGAACGTAATTTGGAAGGGCTCATGTTAAGGGTCAGAAAAGTGAATTTTGGAAGGTCTTACCACATCTCACACACACAATATGACAGTTCAGGGTGAGGACTGTTGGATTTTTTTTGAATGTGTAAAGTGTGTAGTTGTTAGACTGTGATGTTGGGGTAATAGAGGGTCTTTGGTGTGTTAGATGCCCCCAGACATGCTTCCCCTGCTGTCCCAGTTGCATTTTAGAGGTGTTGTCATCATTTGCTGAGGTGTCATAGTGGACTTGGTGACCCTCCTGTGTCGAATGATGGGATCCCCTTAAATAAAGCATTTTTCCCTGTAGACTATAATGGGGTTCCATATTCGTCCGAACAGTCGAATATTGAAATGCTATTCGGACGAATATTTTACTGTTTGCTCATCTCTAATCATGACACCTCTAAGATGACGAACACCTTGCTGGAGTATTATTTTTTTTATTATTATTATTTATTTATATAGCACCATTAATTCCATGGTGCTTTACATTTGGGGGTTACATACAATACACAGAATATACAGGTAGATATAATACTAACAATGACCGGCTGGCACAGTGGGGTAGAGGGCCCTGCCCACGAGGGCTTACAATCTATGAGAGAAGGGGGTAGAGACAGAAGGAGAGGGGGAGACTGTGCAGATGGCGGTGCGGTGATAGTGTTATTGGAGGTTGTAGGCCTTCCTGAATAGGTGAGTCTTCAGGGCCTTCTTGAATCCTGTGATTGTGGGGGGGGGGCTTCTCGTCGCACCCGGACACGATCATCACTCTGGAACAATGTGAAATGTGATTCATCTGACCACATGACCTTTCTCCACTGCTCTCGGGTCCAATCCTTGTGGTCTCTTGCCTGACAGGCGCCGACGTCTGTTGGTCTCTGTCACCAATGGCTTTCGTGTGGAGACACAACTGTTGAGAACCATTCCTTTGAGTTCTTGTCACATTGTTCGCTCCGAAATGTGTCGCTCCGTCGAGTTGAACATCTGTGTGCGATCAAAGGTGGTTTTCCGGTGGTTATTCTTCACCAGTCGCTTTAGGGACCTATTGTTAGGAGTATTTAGGTTCTTTACTTTCTATTTTTCTTACCTGGGGAGTTTTTGGCTGCGCAGTGTCTGGGGTGGCATCCTGGCGCTGCGGGGTTGTCCTGTCGTGAGTATTGGTGCACACCTTCTGACTTGCACGTGCGCACTGCTGGTAGGCAGCTTTATCTCCTGGTTGATTAGTCTGTCCTCCCATTTGCACCTGGGAGGAGTGGTCTCTACTCTGTATTTAATCCCATGCCTCCCATGGTTCTGTGCTGAGTGTCGCTTTTACAGAGCTAGGCCTTAGCAGGAGGAGTAGGTGGTGTTCTGGGATAGAGGAAGTTCCGTGGTTGGTAGTCAGCGCACACCCTTGTCAGTCCCTGTCAGTAGCAGCTTCACTTGTTCGTTAGGGGTGACCCCTTTAGTCTCCAGTCCCTAGAGATCTTATAGGGCATTCCTTCTCCCACTTCCCTCTAGGCCTACGGAATCAGTGAGAGAGGAGCTGTCGGGGTCAGGCTTAGCCTGAGAACAGCCGACCCACACCCGTGAGGCAGGGACCGGGATAGCTAGTGGGAGTAGTGCAGGGCGAGATTTCCTACTGGTATTCCTTAGCCCCGTTGCAGCTACCTGGACTGACATAACAGTACACTCAGCCGGTAAAAAAAAAAAAAAAAAAAAAGGTTCGTTTGCATTATGACGGACCTGAAACAGTTGTACCAGGCGGTGCAGCAGATCTCCACTGAGATGGAGGGGATCAAGCTACGAGTGGATGCCATCCAAGCTTCTGGCGTATCTCAGTTACAGCAGTTGGCTCAACACACAGCCTCTCAGGTGGAGGGCATACAGAGGCAGGTGAGTAGCGCCCCTGTGGGTCGGCCTCTGGAGCCAAAAGTCAGCTTACCTGAACCCTTCCGAGGTAAGAGGTCAGATTTTTTCCGATTTCAAAAGGACTGTCTTTTGTATTTCCAGCTACGGCCGTTTTCCTCCGGTTCTGAGGTACAGAGAGTTGGGATTATTATTACTTTATTGAGAGATGATCCCCTCATCTGGGCACATTCGTTACCAGCCGACTCAGCTTGCTTACTAACTGTAGAGGCGTTTTTCTCCACAATGGGGTTACTGTATGACGACCCAGACAGGGTACGCACGGCTGAGTATAACCTACGACGTGTGGTGCAAGGGGATCACGCTATAGAGAAATATTGCACCGAGTTTCGTAGGTGGGCAGCAGAAGTACACTGGAATGACCCCGCTCTACTTAGTCAGTTTGAGACAGGGCTCTCGGACCAGGTTAAAGACCATCTAGTTTCTCACCCTGTTCCGGGAGATCTAGATGAGGCCATGCAGCTGGCAATTAGAGTTGGACGGCGCCTCTGGGAGCGTGGAGACAAGAGTCCTGGGGGGCTTAGCCCTCCTCAATTCTCTGTTTTTAGAGAGGACCCGGGGGACCAACCCATGCAGATTGGGGCCACTGTGCGAAGTGCTAGACCCAAGAGTGAAGGGTCCCGCACAGTACGCTGTTTTGTGTGTGGAGGGATGGGACATGTAGCAAGGGTATGCCCCTCCAGAGAATGGTTCGCCAAGGAGAGTAATAACCCCAGGTCTATTGAGGGTAAAGGGAGAAAACCTACTAAGGAGGGAGGTGTGCATATTTCCTGTACTCAGACTGCCGGGTTGACCCTTGAAGGATGGGTAAATGGGCAGAAGTGCCGGATTTTGGTTGATTGTGGTTCGGCAGTCAACCTTATTGACTCAGAGTTTTGTGAGCAATTAAGGGTGAGTCCTTTGGTCTTGAAGTCTCAGATACCGGTGTGGGCTATTGATAAGACCCCTCTACAGCAAGCTGTCATCTCCAAACAGGTGGAGGGTCTGGAGTTTATTGTGGGTGGCCACAGGGAAGAGATTGACTTGTTCTTATTGTCTAAGTTACCAGCACAAGTAGTGTTGGGGTGGCCCTGGCTGAAGCAGCATAACCCTATTATCAACTGGGAGACCGAGTCAGTAGTTTCTTGGGGGCAGGGGTGTAATGGTCGATGTCTGCCCATATCCGTTATGTCTTTGTCTATAGACAATTTGCCTCAAGAAATATGTGAGTTCAGGGAGGTCTTTGAGGAAAGGGCAGCCAAGACATTACCACCACGTCGCACCTATGATTGCTCAATTAAATTTATACCTAATGCAGTGTTACCCAAGACAAGGTTCTACAATCTCACTATTCCGGAGAGGGAGGCGCTCAAGGAGTATATTGAGCGGAGTCTAGAGGTGGGGCATATTCGCCCATCTAAGTCCCCAGTAGCAGTGGGGTTTTTCTTTGTAAAGAAGAAAGATGGAGAGTTGCGCCCTTGTTTGGATTTTAGGGAGATTAACAAAATCACGGTGCGGAATCCCTATCCCATTCCGTTGATCTCGGATCTATTCAGCCAGATTACGGGAGCCCGCTGGTTTAGTAAAATAGATTTACGTGGGGCGTATAACTTGCTGAGAATCAAGAAGGGGGATGAGTGGAAAACAGCGTTTAACACACCCCTAGGACACTTTGAGAATCTTGTGATGTCTTTCGGTTTAACCAATGCGCCCGCGTTTTTTCAGAATTTTATTAATGATGTACTAAGTGCCGTCATAGGGAGGGGGGTTGTGGTCTATCTGGACGATATACTCATTTACACCCCGGATTTGGAGACTCATTGGGAGAGAGTGAGAGAGGTTTTAGATCTCCTGAGGGTTAACCAATTAAGTGCTAAGCTGGAGAAATGTGTGTTCGCGGTCAATAAATTATGTTTCCTTGGCTATATCCTATCGGACAAGGGGTTCGAGATGGACCCTGAGAAGGTCAGGGCAGTCTTGGAGTGGCCGCGACCCGAGAACCTAAAGGCGGTCCAATGGTTCTTGGGGTTCTCCAACTATTATCGCCAGTTTATCAAGGGATTTTCTGAGGTTGTGAAACCTATCTCGGACTTGACTAAGAAGGGGGCTGACTGTGCTAAGTGGTCGCCAGAGGTGCTAGCTGCGTTTGAAGAACTGAAGAAGCGATTCTCGTCCGCTCCCATTTTGAGACAGCCGGATGAGAGGTTGGCCTTCCGAGTGGAGGTGGATGCCTCCTCGGTGGGGGTGGGAGCAGTACTTTCTCAGGAGTTCGAGGAGGGTACGCATCCCTGTGCCTTCTTTTCTAAGAAATTCTCTGCCTCTGAACGGAATTATGACATCGGAGATAGGGAACTACTAGCAATAAAACTAGCGTTCGAACATTGGCGTCATTTCCTGGAGGGGGCCAGAAGGCCAGTCCAGGTATTTACTGACCACAAGAATTTGATTTATCTTGGGTCGGCGAAGAGATTAAATGCACGGCAGGCCAGATGGGCTCTATTTTTTGCGCGGTTCCATTTTAACGTGACTTATGTGCCGGGTTCAAAGAATGTTAAGGCTGATGCTTTATCCCGGTATATGTCGACTGAGGAGGAACGAGAGACGCCTGCCACTATCCTTGGGGATGGAGTGGTGGTAGCAGTATTGGGCGCGAAATTGGAGAAGGCCTTGATCGAAGCGCAACACGCTGCACCTTCCAAGATACCTAGAAACAAGCTGTTTGTCCCAACTACTCTCCGACAAAGTCTCCTGAGGGAGTGTCACGAGTCGGTTCTTGCTGGTCACCCGGGGGTTTCAGAGACCATGAGATTGGTGTCTAGGAATTTTTGGTGGCCAGGGTGGAGTAAGGAGGTCTTGCAGTTTGTTCAAAATTGTTCGGTCTGTGCAAGAGCCAAGGCGTCGCATACCCGTCCCCACGGTCTTCTACATCCATTGGAACCTCCTAAGGCACCTTGGACTCATCTGTCTATGGATTTCATCACGGGCCTTCCGGTGTCTAAGGGTTTCACGGTCATTTGGGTAGTCGTTGACCGCTTCACGAAAATGTGCCATTTGATCCCGTTTTCCAGGCTGCCATGTGCCAAGACACTATCTGAGGCGTTTATTAAAGAGATTGTAAGGTTGCATGGTCTTCCTGAGGAGATCGTTTCGGACAGGGGACCGCAATTTGTGGCTAAATTCTGGCGGGCTTTTTGCAGCAGGTTGGGAGTTACACTGTCGTTTTCCTCCGGGTTTCACCCAGAGTCTAACGGGCAAACAGAGAGGAAGAATCAGGATGTGGAACAGTTTTTGAGGTGTTTTGTTCGAGAGAACCAGAATAATTGGGCTGCCTTTCTCCCCCTGGCAGAATTTTCCCTAAACAACCATGATTCCAATGCCACAGGTACCACGCCTTTTTTTTGCTCCGGTGGTAGACATCCTGTTTTCGGAGTATTTTCTTCCATTTCTTCCCCAGTTCCGGAGGAGGAGCTATTTTCTAAAAAGCTGCAAGGGGTATGGTCCCGTATCCGAGAGAATGTGGTGCGGGCGTCGCACCAGGCTAAGGTCCAGGCGGATCGGAAGAGAGGAGAGTTGCAGTTCTTCCCTGGTGAGATGGTTTGGTTGTCCACCAAGAATATCAGGTTGAAGGTTCCTAGCAAGAAGCTGGGTCCCAGGTTTGTGGGTCCTTTTAAGATCATCAAGATGGTAAATGAAGTGGCGGCGCAGCTGCAATTACCTAAAAGGTGGAAGATAAACCGGGTCTTCCATGTCTCCTTGTTAAAGAAGGCCAAGAAGGGAACGTCTCCAGTTAAGGTTCCACCAGTTTCTGAGTCCGGGGAGTATGAGATATCCCGAGTTCTGGATAGCAAATATGTTCGGGGGAAGCTACGGTATCTGGTGGCATGGAAGGGATACGGTCCTGAGGATAATTCTTGGGTCCTGGAGTCGGATATGTCAGCCCCCAGACTCGTGGAGAAATTCCACAAGGAGTTCCCGAAGAAGGATGCTCCTAGAGAATCCGGAGTCTTCTCCTTGAGGGGAGGATCCTGTTAGGAGTATTTAGGTTCATTGCTTTCTATTTTTCTTACCTGGGGAGTTTTTGGCTGCGCGGTGTCTGGGGTGGCATCCTGGCGCTGCGGGGTTGTCCTGTCGTGAGTACTGGTGCACACCTTCTGACTTGCATGCGTGCACTGCTGGTAGGCAGCTTTATCTCCTGGTTGATTAGTCTGTCCTCCCATTGGCACCTGGGAGGAGTGGTCTCTACTCTGTATTTAAACCCATGCCTCCCATGGTTCTGTGCTGAGTGTCGCTTTTACAGAGCTAGGCCTTAGCAGGAGGAGTAGGTGGTTATCTGGGATAGAGGAAGTTCCGTGGTTGGTTTTTGGGAGGTTTGGGTGAACGAGTTGGTTTGTGTGTTTTCCCTTCTGTGTTCACCAATCCTACCTCTGTGTATAATTGACTGTGTGAGTGAATTGCCTTATCCTTTGATTTCTACTCAGTTTCCCTGTGTTTGTTTCCTAGTGTAAGGTTCCTTCCCATATTGGTTTGGGGGAATCCTTTCCCACATGTTTCCTGTGTGCTGCTTGTGTTGTTAGTCAGCGCACACCCTTGTCAGTCCCTGTCAGAAGCAGCTTCACTTGTTCGTTAGGGGTGACCCCCTTTAGTCTCCAGTCCCTAGAGGTCTTATAGGGCATTCCTTCTCCCACTTCCCTCTAGGCCTACGGTATCAGTGAGAGAGGAGCTGTCGGGGTCAGGCTTAGCCTGAGAACAGCCGACCTACACCCGTGAGGCAGGGACCGGGATAGCTAGTGGGAGTAGTGCAGGGCGAGATTCCCTACTGCTATCCCTTAGCCCCGTTGCAGCTATCTGGACTGACATAACACCTATGACCTCGAGTTTCGAGTATAGTCTTACGCCCACACTTTCCACGGTTGGAGGGGGGTTCTCCACCATCTCGCCATGCACGTATGATACGCTGAACAGTTCTCTGTCTGATACCAGTTACTTCGGCTGTCTCCTTGGTTGATTTGTTGGCCTGATGCAATCCAATGACTTGCCCCTTTTTGAAGGCACTAACATCTCTTCCTCTGGTAGCTCTTCCGTTGTTAGACATCGCTTCACACCTGTAATTATGATCTGCACTTGACAGGCTACAGCTCAGTTATATATATTCAAGAATATATGCAAATTCCTGGCATGAACAGTTCATAATTATATCAGGGGTGGAACCGTACCTTGTTGCACAAGGTATATATATATAAAAACTTCCCGCGGGGTGACAAATTTTTCACTTGACAGTATAGATTTTCAAGGACAAAAACTTTATCTTCAATGCCATCTAGGTGTAGCTGATAAAATGGACCACAAATATGACGGTGATCCACATCTCACCACTAGATGGCATCAAATACAAGCAAAACGGATGAGCTTGACGTAGAATAGACTTACGCTAGATATAATACTAACAATGACCGGCTGGCACAGTGGGGTAGAGGGCCCTGCCCACGAGGGCTTACAATCTATGAGAGAAGGGGGTAGAGACAGAAGGAGAGGGGGAGACTGTACAGATGGCGGTGCGGTGATAGTGTTATTGGAGGTTGTAGGCCTTCCTGAATAGGGGAGTCTTCGGGGACTTCTTGAATCCTGTGATTGTGGGGGTCAGTCTTATGTGTCGTGGTAAGGAGCTCCAGAGTATGGGGGATGCACGGGAGAAATCTTGGAGACGGTTGTGTGAGGAGCGGATGAGAGCAGAGCGGAGTAGGAGGTCATTGGAGGATCTGAGGTTACGTGTGGGCAGGTAGCGGGAGATGAGGTCAGAGATATATGGAGGGGACAGGTGTGGATGGCTTTGTATGTTAGCGTTAGTAGCTTGAACTCAATTCGCTGGGCTATGGGTAGCCAGTGGAGGGACTGGCAGAGGGGAGAAGCCGATGAAGATCGGGGGGTGAGGTGGATTAAGCGAGCAGCACAGTTTAAGGTGGACTGGAGGGGGGCGAGGGTGTTAGCTGGGAGTCCATGGAGAAGGGTGTTGCAGTAGTCTAGGCGGGAGATTATGAGGGCTTGGACGAGCATCTTGGTAGTTTCCTGGGTGAGGAAGGAGCAGATTCGGTGGATGTTCTTGAGCTGGAGGCGGCAGGAGGTGTTGAGGGTTTGAATGTATGACTTGAAGGATAGGTCAGAGTCCAGGGTTACTCCAAGGCATCGGGCCTGTGGGACAGGGGAAAGTGGGGTTCTGTTAACTTTGATAGATGGGTCAGGTGGAGGGGCTATAAGGGGTGGGGTGAAGATGATAAACTCTGTTATCTCCATGTTCAGTTTGAGAAAGCGGGAGGAGAGGAAGGAGGCTACGGCCGCTAAGCAATCTGGAACTCTGGCCAGAGTAAATTTTCGTTTCCAGGGTAGAGTTCAGTTTCTGGAGTAGAGCTTAGTTTCTATAGTAAATTTTATTTTATGGAGTTTGAGGAGTAGAGCTTAGTTTGTGGTGTAGATGTTAGGGACTTCCTTCTTGAGCAATTCCCCAGTGGCTGCTGCAGAAACCAGGAAGGAAGAGAATGACAGAGACAGTGAATCCTAAACTTGACCCAACCCCTGTCCCTGCCTACTTGCCCCAACTACCCTAGGCATTAGAGGACAACTGGGTGACAGTCCCTTCTCTAGATAAGTGTTACACAGAACAGGACAAGACAAAACAACACAGGAACAGAGTCAGCAAACCGAGGTCATACCAGAGAGGCAAAGCAGTACCAAATCACAATCCAAAAGAGTAGTCAAAATCCAAAGAGCAGAGGTCAGAAAATACAATACAAGAGCAAGGGAAACACTTAGCAAGGATAGAGTCAAAATAGCCAGCAACCATGTATTGGCCAATGGCCTGTTTATAGGAAGTCCAGGACCTGCACCAGACTTGTTTGGCGGATAAGCTGTCAATCACAAGCACGCAAAAGTTAACCCTCACAGTGCCAACACAGAATGACAAGAGTCAGGGAGCAGGTAATCATGAGCGGACACCTCTCCTGCACCGTACAATGCGGCCAGAGGTTAGTGCAGGAGAGGATGTAACAGTAGAGTTTAGTTTATAGAGTAGAGCTTGATTTTTGGAGTAGAGCTGTTTCTGAAACAGATTTTGTTTCAGGAGTAGAACCTAGTATTTGGAGTAGATTTTAGTTTCTGATGTACAGTTTAGTTTCCTACGGTTAACTGGAGAAAAAAAAAATGTAGAAAATAAAATGTCAGTAGTATCCACATGTAACCACTAGATGTCAGGCAATACACACAGAACTGCGGAGCTCTCACATGTGCTGGGGTAGGCCTGTGCATGGGAATAATTGGGAAACATCTGACGCCAGAGGACAAGAGATTAATGAATGTGTATAGACTAAGTACCCCCATAATAGGAGAGAGGTGGAGCGCCGGGGACTGACATGGAAAGGATGGACATAAATAGCCCGACCAGATCCACAACCAGGAGCGCACAGGTCACAGGAGGACAAACTGCAGCTATCAAAGGAAATACGGCTGAAAGGGAAGGAAAACCTGTAAATACATCCATATTTATCTACAGACAGATAGATAGATAGATAGATAGATAGATAGATAGATAGATAGATAGATAGATAGAAGATAGATAGATAGATAGATAGATAGATAGATAGATAGATAGAAGATAGATAGATAGATAGATAGATAGATAGGAGATAGATAGATAGATAGATAGATAGATGATAGATAGATAGATAGATAGATAGATAGATAGATAGGAGATAGATAGATAGATAGATAGATAGATAGATAGATAGATAGGAGATAGATAGATAGATAGATAGATAGATAGATAGATAGGAAATAGATAGATAGGAGATAGATAGATAGATAGATAGATACATAGATAGATAGGAAATAGATAGATAGGAAATAGATAGGAGATAGATAGATAGATAGATAGATAGATAGATAGATAGATAGATAGGAGATAGATAGATAGATAGATAGATAGATAGATAGATAGATAGGAGATAGATAGATAGATAGATAGATGATAGATAGATAGATAGATGAGAGAGATAGATAGATAGATAGATAGATAGATAGGAGATAGATAGATAGATAGATAGATAGGAAATAGATAGATAGGAGATAGATAGATAGATAGATAGATAGATAGATAGATAGATAGATACATAGATAGATAGGAAATAGATAGATAGGAAATAGATAGATAGGAGATAGATAGATAGATAGATAGATAGATAGATAGATAGGAGATAGATAGATAGATAGATAGATAGATAGATGATAGATAGATAGATAGATAGATAGATAGATAGATAGGAGAGAGATAGATAGATAGATAGATAGATAGATAGATAGATAGGAGATAGATAGATAGATAGATAGATAGATAGATAGAAGATAGATAGATAGGAGATAGATAGATAGATAGATAGATAGATAGATAGATAGATAGATAGAAGATAGATAGATAGGAGATAGATAGATAGATAGATAGATAGATAGATAGGAAATAGATAGATAGGAGATAGATAGATAGATAGATAGATAGATAGATAGATAGATAGGAAATAGATAGATAGATAGATAGATAGATAGATACATAGATAGATAGGAAATAGATAGATAGGAAATAGATAGGAGATAGATAGATAGATAGATAGATAGATAGATAGATAGATAGATAGATAGAAGATAGATAGATAGGAGATAGATAGATAGATAGATAGATAGATAGATAGATAAATAGATAGGAGATAGATAGCTAGATAGATAGATAGGAGATAGATAGATAGATAGATAGATAGATAGATAGATCGGAGATAGATAGATAGATAGATAGATAGATCGGAGATAGATAGATAGATAGATAGATAGGAGATAGATAGATAGATAGATAGATAGATAGATAGATAGATAGATAGATAGATAGAGTCTATACACAGTGACTACTTATCTTCCTTTGTGTCCCCGGCGTCTTATTGCCGCGCACATTACTTGTCTCCAGACTCCTCATAGATAATGTGCAGGGAATTTCTTGGCACTCGCGGACATCTCTCCATGTACAAATGATTTCCAGCTCGGTTATGAATTCTAATTTGTCATAAAGCCAAAACAATATTACAACATGATAACAAAAGTCTTGACAGCCTGCAGTTCCCGTCACAGCCACTGGGCGGCCACACAAGGACACACATAGGATAGATAGTAGATCACTTATATCATAATACGCTGCTTGTAGAAAACCTGCCGGATTTCTATATTAGGGCTAGTTCACACGTGAACTGCCCGCGCGGGTTTTGACACGGAGAGAGACGCGGTGAGCCGCGTCTCTCTCTTGTCAAAACCCGCCTGCCGCGACCATCGCTGTCGCGGCTTAACCCTCTGCTGTCGGCTCAAATGAATGAGCCGACATAGGAGGGAGCTACCGGGGGCGGAAGCCGCGCGGCTGAGCCTGCGCGGCTTCCGCCTGAAGAAAGGACATGTCCTTTCTTTTCTCCGCTAGCGGCAGCCCGCCGCTAGCGGAGAAAAGAAGCCCGGCGGTCTCCATAGACCACCATTATAAGGGGAGGTTTTGGACGCGAAATCCACTGTCAAAAACCTCCCCTTATACTCACGTGTGAACTAGCCCTTATAATACTGAATATTTACCCTGCAACTAAGCTCGTGGCTGACAGGTCCAGTGATGAGTCTCTGGGTTATGGGCGATGTACATGAATCCATACATTGGAGTCTATTACAGAGTTGGGTCACATTTTAGTAGGATGGCTCCCTATCGAAACTGTGTTATCAGGGTTATCCTACGAGGGAGGTGGTTCCCTTGCTCTGGGGCCTCATCCAGAGGCATAAGAATCATGGTCGCAGGGCGTGTGACCTCACCCGTTGGGGGACAGGGCCAACTCAAAATTGCCGGGGCCCCGGACCATAATGGTTAGGGAAAGCCTTGTTCCTTGACCACTATATGTATTGTTAATGGAAAGCAGTCTGACTAGGCTGCTTACCATTAAATGTCAGCCCAAGGGAGGTGTATCAAAATAATAAAAAATACTTATACTCACCTGTCCTGTGTTAGATGCTGAATCCTAGTGGACTAAAGGACCTTTGATAACTTCATGACATCATGAAAGGTCCTTTAGCCCACTTAGATATGAACATACTCTTGTGTGAGCGGAGCTATTCTGAATTGTACAGGACAGTGTGGAAGTGCTGGGAACAGAGTCTAATGGAAGATAAGGAGGAGAGAAGAAAACATGTGTGAGCAAGAGGGGAACATGGGGGTGCAGGCTACGTGTGAGCAAGAGGGGAACATGGGGGTGCAGGCTGCATGTGAGCAAGAGGGGAACATGGGGGGTGCAGGATGCATGTGAGCAAGAAGGGAACATGGGGGTGCAGGCTGCGTGTGAGCAAGAGGGGAACATGGGGGTGCAGGCTGCGTGTGAGCAAGAGGGGAACATGGGGGTGCAGGCTGCGTGTGAGCAAGAGGGGGGAATGGGGATGCCGTCTGTGTGTGAAAAAGAAGAGGGAATGGGATACAGGCTGTGTGTGTGCAAGAGGTGGGAATGGGGGTTCAGACTCAGAGAGGGACACTGTGAGCACATAATTCTGTGTGAGGGCCACTTTGAGCATATAATAATGTGTGGGGGCCACTGTGGAGCACGTAATACTGTTTGGAGGCCACTATGGAGCACGTAATGCTATTTGGGGGCAACAGTGGAGCACATGATACTGTTTGGGGTCCACTATGGAGCATGTAATACTGTTTGGAGGCCACTATAGAGCATGTAATACTGCTTGGGAGCCACTGTGGAGCACGTAATGCTATTTGGGGGCAACAGTGGAGTACATAATACTGTGTGGGGTCCACTGTGGAGCATGTCATCTGTACCAGTATTGTTTACATGCCGGGTTCTGCACTCCTCACTCACTGTATTCTTGATAACTGCAGTTGTGGGTACTAAAGCTGTACCCCTTTCAAGTATCTGAGATGTCGCTTCAGCATCCGTAACCGTCACTATCAAGAATTTGCTTTATGAAGGGGGTAGTGGGCCACAAACAAAAGTTTGCACCCGGGCCCACAAGACTAGCCCCCTCTATAAGTCAGAACTTTGAATTACACAGCCACTTATTCACTCAAATGGTCATCATGTAATACTACACTTCCCCAGTAGTGGGCACTGATTTATACGGCCACTGGCAGCTCCCAGGTTAGTAGCAGATCACCTGATCGCCACAGTGATCAGCTGATCACCAGGCTGGCAATGTCTGTAACTTTTTAATTGCAGATCGACTGGCAGTGTAAGGAGTCATCTATGAAGACATCCCGGGTGGGACTGACCATCTGGGGGAATCTATGTGCCATTATGTCTGGGACCTATGAGATTTATCGCTGCATATTGTCATGCTGTCTGTGGTTATTATTATAGGGTCACAATGGCTGACATCATGCTATATGTGTAGCTGGTACAATTGGCTTAGTATAATACAACATATTTGGCTGGCTTGTTATTATAGGGGCACCTTTGTCTGAGCCTTATGTGTATTCTGTGTAAGCGGAGACCCAGAGAGGGTGCGAACAACAAAAAAATACAGCTACTCTACTTTCCACACCATTCTTTGACATCCAATGTACGTAACTGATTTTGAACAGCTCACCCTGTGGTTTGGAGTGGTACTGCAAGTGAAATAAAATGTAATAGAATATATAGAGTATCAGACACAGGAGCCTCTTAACTAGAGATGAGCGAACCGATTCATAATGACCCGAGTTTGTTATGAACTTTCCAAAAATGTGAGGTTCATCCAGACTTGAAATTGTTGAGGTTTGTCATCCATAAATAGTTATTATATTCTAGGATTTCTTTAGACCCCAGGGTATAATAAGCAGAGGCCCATGGAAGGCACTTGTGTCCTACATACAACTGAAATTTTTCACTTTACTATTATGGACACATTTCACTCGCAGTACCACTCCTGACCACACGGTGCGCTGTTCAAAATCAGTCACACGGAATACATAGCTAAAAACACCATCTAGTGGTAGAAATATTGACTGCAGTCACGCAGATTCTTCACCCACATGACATAAAGGAGTGTACGATGTGTAGTAAGATGCCGTGTTCATTTATCTTGGACAGTCAGGGTCAGTATTAGATGATGTAGTTCACCATATGAGGAGCGGTCCGGGTCTTCATTTATATTCCTACTTGTGTTATAAATGATTAATAGCTCATTACTGTCCACTATAAAGGGTCGGGGGGTCTGCAGCCGAAGACGACTGTCTCGACTCACATGCTGTAATGCTCCGTCTTATGTTACCATGACATTTTTTGCCCTAAAGTGGCCCTTTGTGTTATTAAGCTGCACTTTCACTTGGCGGCTCATTTACTTGTGTGCATTGTGCGATATTTATTATCGCTTACCCTTAATTGATGATGATGGATTTGGCCGTGTCTCACAGCGACCTGAATAATTTATTCTTCGTGAATTTCCATCTGGCTGGAGCAGAACACAAGGGGCGGCTTTTTCCTGATTTCTCGTAAAATATCTGTGATATCAGACGTGACCCAATCCTAGACGGCCAAGTGCAACGATACAGCGTATTGTCCTCTCCTAACATCTGAGCACATGGGCGGAGGCAGGGAGACTTGTTGATGCCCCCTCCCTCTCCCAAGAGAGACTTGTTGATGCCCCCTCCCTCTCCCAAGAACATGCAAAAAAATGAACAATTGTTGCACCAGACTGCTGTCCCTTCCACAACATGGTGGACTTGGAATGTGAGCGAGGACTTAGTATCTGTCTCCTAATTTTTGACAATCAGATTTGTCCTTCAAGGTAAGGTAACCAGATACTGGTGGCATCATAGGCCCACGTTCCATAACTTTTTGCCCCATGAGAGGACCACCCATCTGGCCACTCAAGATCTCTGCCTAGAGGTGGGGGAATCTCGCGAGAATAGTTTCACGAGTATTCGTGAGGTTTTATCACCAGTTTCAATCAACCTGAACCAAATGTGCCATTACTACACTCTACGGCCTCTTCACACCCCAGAGCGTAAAAATTGGAGGCCCAGGGGAGGTGCGGTACAATAATGGACACTGATACGGACCGCCCCACACCTCCTCTGTGGAGGCCCAGCGGAGGTGCAAGAAAAATTACAAACACTGATCCCGACCTTCCTTCTCCTCTTTTGGGCTCCCCCCTGTCTACGATCACCTTTGGGCCTTTTCTGACACCACGGGATACCAGGGGACTACTGATGTCATTCAAGGAACCACAAGAGTCCCAAAGAGGATGGAGGCCCACTGGAACTCAGGAGAGGTGAGTAAGACTGTTATGTATACTCGCCTCCTCTGGTCCTCAGCTTATTATACTCTAAGGTAAGAAAGGACACCATTGTATTTCTGCATGAGTAAGAATCTCTTATAGGCAGCGCTGCACCTCCCATGAGGCGACCTGAAGCGACCAGGACAAGCTGTCCTGGACTGGCTTAGCACCGAGCGGTGGTTTGGGGAGGCCACTGGAGCAGCGCTGCTCCAGCAGCCTCCCCTCACGCTCAGGCAGAGGGCAGGTCGTCTCCGTGCCTGCTCTCTGCCGGCGAATGGCGCTGAGCCCCACCCCCTGCACTTCGCCACGCCCCCTCCACTCCGCCCCCTCTTCCCGGCGGGGGGGGGGGGGGGGGCGGCTTTCTGTAGTTCGCCTCGGGCGGCGAAAGGGGCAGGTTCGCCCCTGCTTATAGGGCAACATGGTGGAAAGTTTGTGTAGTTTGTTATGAATGGGGTGGATCATGGAAAAGAACCAAAGATGACAGGGCAACAAACTCTGCAGAGACAAATTATGACCAGGAAACGCCTGTGGGGTGGTCTGGGCAAGATAAAGAAGAAAAGGCAAAGTGGAAGACTCAAATTAGGGAAGGTGTCACATCGAAATAAACTAATCCATCTGTTTCTCCATACAGTAGAGAGAGGGGTGCAGGACGGCCCTGGACTAGGACAACACTGTCAGGTAAGTGGGTGAAATTCCTCTCACCGCCCATCAAGGTTCACCTACTTCTGTTTTTGAGACGTCACATCACCCTCAACCCTTATACCAAGAACTGACAAAGGGAACTGCATCCCGTAACGTTGCAGCATTAATGGATAACTGAATGTGACTACTTATAATAAACCATCTGTAGATAATTCCATATAATGCCATTCCATATCCTTCTAATTGCTATACAGGGTCTTCAATGATAGCACGTTTAGGCTACACAATCTTGCATTGTCCTATTGAAAAACCAATCTTGGAACATTGGAGAAATGGACCATATCAATGTAGCCAATGTAACACTGAACTTAAAACCATAGGGGTCTGGCTGCTGTACATTATGGCAATCCACACCATATTCCTACGAGTAGGACTGGCATGATGTTCCTTTGTGAAAGCCTCTCATGATGTTGCCTATATGGTCTCCAGATCAATCTCCGACTACCATTGTATTGTGGATAGACCATTGCCATCTTGCTATGCTCTATGATAGACTTTGAGAGCAGTGGTGCAAGGTCAGTTTATCACCTGAAGCTGGACATCTGTCTCGTAACCCAATGGGTAAATATCTTCTGATGGTTGGTGTCCACACTGTTTGCCACCCCAGGCTTGGGATGTGACATCCAATTTCACTATTGGTATATAATGGATCATTATCTTCCTATCAGATGATGTGTCGGTGCTCATGTTCTCATCGACCTCAAGTTCTACCAACCAGTGGAACCAACAATGTTGACCTCACACATGTTGATATCTCAGCACACTTCTGATGTGTATCTGGACTGTATCAGAGGGAACTCAAGTGATGGTAGATGGATAGTGTTTGCAAATAGTGCTCCATACTAGGGGGGTAGCACATAAATAGGTGCACTGACCCTACAGCATCAAGATGGCCACCTGAGACTTGTTACCCTGGAAAACTGTGAGGACAATAGGACGTTCAATAATTTCAGGGTATCTTACGATATATTCTCTCCCATTATTTCCATGGAAGGTCCCATCACAGATAACAGCAGGTTATGAGCAGTGAGACCCCCGACCTTCATATTCTGCCTTCAAAACGTGTAAGAAAGTGGTGTCCACAGACAATGTTACTTCCCGGCTACTCCATTCTACTTTCCATTAGTTTCATGCAGTGAGAACATGTCCATTACTTCTCCTCATCTAGAATGTGTCTAATAGATGTTAATGGTATATATAATAGGAGAAGACTTGGACACAGAATACAAAATGTAATTCTCTTCCTGAGAAGAAGCAGCAAAGTAATATACTGGGCCGCCCAGCACTTCGAGGAATCCCGGGGGATGGATGGCAAGAGCCAGCGGCACAGGTCTGGTGAAGAACTCCATACAACTGCAAATCCCAAGAGGAAGGCAAAACCTCTTCTAGATGGAAGAACATGGAAACCAGCCATTATGTTGTCTTATATATGGATAAGATAAGTCACAAAACAACTTTACATTTCAGAGCCAAGTCCTGGTAAATAAGAGACATGAAACTCTTAGGATCCATCATCATGTAGCTATTGTCGATAGAATTGCAAATATTGTCACCTTAGAATTCCTGTCTATAATGATATTCTATCATTGGTACCTTCCTCTAGCCTGATCCCCGCTTTCTAGTTGTGGTTGCATCTAGTTGCCAGGGCATATACACTAGCAGAATAGTGAGGGCAGCTCTGGAGTATAATACAGGATAATTAATGTAATGTATGTACACAGTGACTGCACCAGCAGAATAGTGAGCGCAGCTCTGGAGTATAATACAGGATAAGTAATGTAATGTATGTACACAGTGACTGCACCAGCAGAATAGTGAGCGCAGCTCTGGGGTATAATACAGGATAAGTAATGTAATGTATGTACACAGTGACTGCACCAGCAGAATAGTGAGCGCAGCTCTGGAGTATAATACAGGATAAGTAATGTAATGTATGTACACAGTGACTGTACCAGCAGAATAGTGAGCGCAGCTCTGGGGTATAATACAGGATAAGTAATGTAATGTATGTACACAGTGACTGCACCAGCAGAATAGTGAGTGCAGCTCTGGAGTATAATACAGGATAAGTAATGTAATGTATGTACACAGTGACTGTACCAGCAGAATAGTGAGTGCAGCTCTGGAGTATAATACAGGATAAGTAATGTAATGTATGTACACAGTGACTGTACCAGCAGAATAGTGAGCGCAGCTCTGGAGTATAATACAGGATAAGTAATGTAATGTATGTACACAGTGACTGTACCAGCAGAATAGTGAGCGCAGCTCTGGAGTATAATACAGGATAAGTAATGTAATGTATGTACACAGTGACTGTACCAGCAGAATAGTGAGCGCAGCTCTGGAGTATAATACAGGATAAGTAATGTAATGTATGTACACAGTGACTATACCAGCAGAATAGTGAGCACAGCTCTGGAGTATAATACAGGATAAGTAATGTAATGTATGTATGTACACAGTGACTGTACCAGCAGAATAGTGAGTGCAGCTCTGGAGTATAATACAGTATAAGTAATGTAATGTATGTACACAGTGACTGTACCAGCAGAATAGTGAGCGCAGCTCTGGGGTATAATACAGGATAAGTAATGTAATGTATGTACACAGTGACTGTACCAGCAGAATAGTGAGCGCAGCTCTGGAGTATAATACAGGATAAGTAATGTAATGTATGTACACAGTGACTGCTCCAGCAGAATAGTGAGCGCAGCAATGGAGTATAATACAGGATAAGTAATGTAATGTATGTACACAGTGACTGTACCAGCAGACTAGGGAGCGCAGCTCTGGAGTATAATACAGGATAAGTAATGCAATGTATATACACAGTGACTGTACCAGCAGAATAGTGAGCGCAGCTCTGGGGTATAATACAGGATAAGTAATGTAATGTATGTACACAGTGACTGCACCAGCAGAATAGTGAGCGCAGCTCTGGAGTATAATACAGGATAAGTAATGTAATGTATGTACACAGTGACTGTACCAGCAGAATAGTGAGCGCAGCTCTGGAGTATAATACAGGATAAGTAATGCAATGTATATACACAGTGACTGTACCAGCAGAATAGTGAGCGCAGCTCTGGAGTATAATACAGGATAAGTAATGTAATGTATGTACACAGTGACTGCACCAGCAGAATAGTGAGCGCAGCTCTGGAGTATAATACAGGATAAGTAATGTAATGTATGTACACAGTGACTGCACCAGCAGAATAGTGAGCGCAGCTCTGGAGTATAATACAGGATAAGTAATGTAATGTATGTACACAGTGACTGCACCAGCAGAATAGTGAGCGCAGCTCTGGAGTATAATACAGGATAAGTAATGTAATGTATGTACACAGTGACTGCACCAGCAGAATAGTGAGCGCAGCTCTGGAGTATAATACAGGATGTAACTTCGGTATATAGTTTATGTATTTACCATAGATCAGTTCTGCATACACTGGAATATAATTATCATGTTGTTGATGTGTGTAACATTTGATAGTATTACTCTGTAACTTCTTCTGTTCCATCATTTCTTGTAGTGTCATGCGGCTGGTTATCCTTCTGCCATAATAACATTATATTCCAGCTGTTGCCATGCTCGCTGGTATTTCTGCTGCTCGCATTCAGCACACATCCCATTCTCTGATAGTTCAATCATGCCTGATGTAATACTGAAGCTTTTACTGTCCTGCTCTTAGCCATTTCCATTTTATTTATCCCCTCCCCTCTGTGTTTTTTATGGCATAATCTTATGAAGCCAACGCCCTGTTATAAAGTAAATCTCAACACAGGCTGCACAGTAAACTACTTGTTTTCATTGCATCCTCCAGGAACTTGAAAGTCATGAAAAGCTTCTTCCTCCTGTTCATCTGCATCTTATCAGGCATCACAGCTACAGGTAGGAAACTAGAGCGGACGGTGGTGCAGGACAGATACAGGATGAGATGTTTTATCTTTGCAAATACAATATCTAAAAAATAAATCTAAAATAACTATAGCATAGAATAAATTATAATATAATATAAGATATATTAGCTATGTTTTTTTAATTCTAATTTTAATTTCATCTGTTTGTTAAATATTTTTAAAGGAATACAAAATGTTTTGTGTATACTATAATAATCTTAATAATAATAATTATTATTTTTCTGTTATGATTATTATTATAACAAAAAAAATAATTATAAAATTATTTTAAATTTCTTGATTATTATTATTATTGTTATTGTTATTATTATTTTAATATGATTTTTTTTATTAATTATATTATTATTATTATTATTAATAAAATATTATTTGTTTGTTTTCTTATTAGACATACTTTATTTTTTTGAAACAATTATTCACTATTTATTATTATTGTTATTATTGTTATTATTATTATTATTTGACATAGTAACTTTTCCTATATTTTATATCTTATTATTATTATAAGTATTGTTTTGTTATTTTACATCATTAAATTGTTTTTGTTAACTTTTTTATTGTTACATTTATTATTATAATATATATTTAATTATTATTATATAGTTTATATACTATATAATATATTATTATTATCAATATTATTATTATTATTACTATTATTATTATTATTATTATTATTATTACTACTACTATTATTACTATTATTATTATTATTATTATTATTATTATTATTACTACTACTACTACTACTATTATTATTATTACTATTATTATTATTATTATTATTATTATTATTATTATTATTATTATTATTTCTATTATTATTATTTCTATTATTATTATTATTATTGTTATTATTATTATTATTATTATTATTATATTATTTTTGGGCATTTTTATTCTCCCATATTACATTTTTGATATTATGGCTTTTTGTAGATTTATCACAAAATACAGTAATAAATCTAAGGATAACGCTTTATTTTACCTCCTGATTTTTTTCTAAAATTTAGAGCGAAGACTTCTTTACAAACATTTAATGACAGCATGAATGGCGGGACGCTTATATGTACAGAATAGTTGTAAAGTTCTTGTAGTAGGAAATATAATAATCGTAATAGTTAGATATGTGTATTTTCAGTAAGATGATTGAATAAGAAGAAAATACGGAAGAAGCTATAGGTATCTAGGAGTCACGCTGCCTTAGTTAGACTGAATAAAACTCTAAGCAGTGCCTACTGACACTGACTGACTCACTAAGGCTTCATGCACATGTCAGTGCTATGTTCTTCCAATACTCCATTGTGATATCTTTAGAACAGGTGCTATAAAATATCGGAAGGGAGTATCGGAAGATTCCCAGACTCCATTCTCAGTCTATGAGTCTGTGACATTTCCACTATTGGACTTCTACAATTTTCCCTTTACACCCCCTGACCACTTGAGTCCAGGCATCCAGCAGCCTTTCATGTGGATACTTACTATATACATCCAATAGCGGACCCCAAGTGATCACTGAGGCCCAATCACGGCTTCAAGGGTCAACCAGGAGGCAGGACGAGCTGGAGGACTATCAAAGAAGATCACTAGAGACCCAAAGAGAATTGAAGGAAGGCATTTATTAGGTTTCTGCACTACCCCAGGTCCTCCACTTGTTAAAAATTTGTGTTTGGTGAACCTCAAAAACTTTAAGTTTGGTAAAAGCTGACATTTTTTAAAAATTCGGAAGGAATCCAACGCGTTATGAGCTGCTTTGTTCATTTTTACAGACTAATATTGTCTTTTCTTTCCACAATTTCCTGCTACCATCTTGTTTCCATGTTTTCTGTCCCACTACATGATAACCATTGCTAATAGAAACTACTGCAGGGGGCGTTAGCTGGGGCAGCTCTGTAGAATAGTCCATTCCTCCCTGTGGGGGTGAACAGCAAAGAACTTAGTATAGCTTTCACTGGATTCGATCAATGTGCGGTTCAATGGGCATGTTCCATTGGATGTCATCATATAGAGGTAACTCTGCAACACTGTATAGACATTTTTTTTTGAGCTATCATAATTTATAGATAATAAGAATATATAATGGATCTTATATTAGTTATATGAGAGCATTTTAGTAATTTTATGTTTTCTAATACTAGTTAACCCCTTAAAGCTCAGCTGGAAAATTTCTGTTTCAGGCCTCAAGATTAAATCCCTATTCATATTGGGTGTAGTAGAGAGTTCCAGTCTCGTGATTTGAGCATTCATAGGGACAACGTCCATAGATTCCATCAATAGAATTACTATTTGGCGTATACACTGTATATATCATGAGCATGGCATGGGTATTTTTTGTAATTTCATCTCGTGTCACCTTCCCACAAGTAGGTCCTTGTAATATGATTGAAGCTTTCTTGTAAGACAACCCATTCCATGCTGCAGGATCTGCAACGATCAGCTGATTGGTGTTGACCCAACTTTGGGCGCCTAGCAAACCGTTAGGGCAGTGTTTTTTGTCTATAAATTTCCTATGCACTGCCCACTATACGGCGGAATCAAATATTTCATGATATCCAATCATATTAAAAACAATTAACCTCCTTCTAAAGACTTTAACTTAATATTTTCTTCTCTATCCAGCCCAGACCACCATGAAGACTTCTCCTGCCTCTGCAGAGTTTGCTGTTCTGATACTTGTAACCCTTTACCAGAACTCTTATTCTCATGTATTATGTATTGACACATTTATTTGCCTTGACTGTAAGGATAGGGTTTGTCATCATGAGGCGATCCTCATTAAGAATGACAGAATACAAGGTAGTAAATGAGTCAGTGAGGTTTATAATGACTATAATATATAAGTAAAGCTAATGTAGAACTGACCAGGCTGATGCTGCCCCTTATAGATAGGGAGAATGGAGGATTTTCTGGTTACAATGTTTCCCTTATCTGTCTCTACCACCCTACCCATGCTCTCTATACTTCCAATGGCCCAAGACTAACATCCTTTATCATCAGGACCTCTGACTCTCATCTTCAAGACTTCTCCTGATCTGAACCACTTCTCTAGAATGCACTATTCTGGACAATCAGAACAACTTCTGCAGCTTCAGGAGCATCCTAAAAGCAGATCTCTTCAGGCACTACTGCATTTCCTAGACTAACACTTCTGCACTTATGATCCCCAAACTAACTCTGCACTTTTAACCTCCCCCCCACACACACATGTTATCCTGAAGAACAATACATGATGTATTTATATAAGTGTAGTGCTGTATGACCAATCTACATTTATTTGTGTAATGTTATCTCATAAAGATGGCTGGACCACTGTATGTGAACTTTTAGTTCTCTCACGAGCAGGACCTTCATTCCTATTGTGTGATTGATTTATTACTCTATAATGTTTCATTTCATCTGTATGTGAAGCCCATTATTTGTAAAGTGCTGTGGAATATGTTGCCAATATATACTGCCCCATTTCCAAAAAAGTGGGGACACTGTGTAAAATGGAAAGAAAATAAATCTCCTACAACCATATAACCATCACAAGAGAACACAGAACACATATCAGAAAGTGAAAGCTACACAATAGAACATAGAACACATATCTGAAGGGGAATGTTACACAATAGAATATAGATCACATATCAGAAAGTGAAAGTTACGCAATAGAATATAGAACACATATCAGAAAGTGAAAGTTACATAATAGAATATAGAACACATATCAGAAGGTGAAAGTCACACAATAGACTATAGAACACATATCAGAAGGTGAAAGCTACACAATAGAACATAGATCACATATCAGAAGGTGAAAGTTACACAATAGAATATAGATCACATATCAGAAGGTGAAAGTTACACAATAGAATATAGATCACATATCAGAAAGTGAAAGTTACACAATAGAATATAGATCACATATCAGAAAGTGAAAGTTACACAATAGAATATAGATCACATATCAGAAGGGGAAAGTTACACAATAGAATATAGATCACATATCAGAAAGTGAACGTTACACAATAGAATATAGATCACATATCAGAAAGTGAAAGTTACACAATAGAATATAGAACACATATCAGAAGGGGAAAGTTACACAATAGAATATAGATCACATATCAGAAAGTGAACGTTACACAATAGAATATAGATCACATATCAGAAGGTGAAAATTACACAACAGAATATAGAACACATATCAGAAGGTGAAAGTTACATAATAGAATATAGATCACATATCAGAAAGTGAAAGTTACACAATAGAATATAGATCACATATCAGAAAGTGAAAGTTACACAATAGAATATAGATCACATATCAGAAGGTGAAAATTACACAACAGAATATAGAACACATATCAGAAGGTGAAAGTTACACAATAGAATATAGATCACATATCAGAAAGTGAAAGTTACACAATAGAATATAGATCACATATCAGAAAGTGAAAGTTACACAATAGAATATAGATCACATATCAGAAGGTGAAAGTTACACAATAGAATATAGATCACATATCAGAAGGTGAAAGTTACACAATAGAATATAGAACACATGTCAGAAGGTGAAAGTTACACAATAGAATATAGATCACATATCAGAAGGTGAAAGTTACACAATAGAATATAGATCACATATCAGAAGGTGAAAGTTACACAATAGAATATAGAACACATGTCAGAAGGTGAAAGTTACATAATAAAATATAGAACACATATCAGAAGGTGAAAGTTACACAACAGAACATAGATCACATATGAGAAAGTGAAAGTTACACAACAGAACATAGATCACATATCAGAAAGTGAAAGTTACACAATAAAACATATACACAAATGGACAAAATTGTTGGTGCCCCTTGTTTAATGAAGAAAAACCCCACAATGGTCACAGAAATAACATGAATCTAACAAACTGAAATTTGGCAAACTACATGTTGAAAGTCACAAAGATTCTGGGAGAATGTCCTATGGACAGATTAGACAAAAATCGAACTTTTTGGCAAGGCACATCGGCAAAATGTTCACAAACAGAAAAATGAAGCCTATCTTGTAAAGAACACTGTCCTTACTGTAAAACATGGAGGAGGCCCTGTTATGTTCTGGGGCTGTTTTGCTGCATCTGGCACCGGGTGTCTTGAATCTGTGCAGGGTACAATGAAATCTCAAAACTATCAAGAGATTCTAGAGAGAAATGTGCTGCCCAGTGTCAGAAAGCTTGGTCTCAGTCGCAGGTCATGGGTCTTGTAACAGGATAAGAACCCAAACCACACAACTAAAAAACCCCAAGAATGGCCAAGAGGAAAACATTGGACTATTCTGAAGTGGCCTTCTATGAGCCCTGACCTAAATCCTATTGAGCATCTTTGGAAGGAGCTGAAACATGCCATCTGGAAAAGGCCCGTCACACCTGAGACAACTGGAGCAGTTTGCTCATGAGGAGGCCGAAATCCCTGCTGAGAGGTTCAGAAGTCTCAGTGACAGTTACAGGAATCGTCTGATCGCAGCGACTGCCTCAAAAGCTTGTGCAACAAAATATTAAGTTATGGGAACCGTCATTTCTGTCCAGGCCTGTGTCATGAGGTTTATTTTTTTTTTTTTTTTATTCTGTTAAAGCGAAAAGCAAAGTCTGACTTTCATTTTTTCATTTTCATAGAATTTTTATTTCTTATTACTATTGTCATATCTGGGTTATTTCTGTGACCATTGTGGGGTTTTCTTTCATTTAACGAGGGGGGAACAACAATTTTGTCCAGGTGTCTCACATATCAGAAGGTGATATTGTCCTGTTCTTGTCTGATACAGGATTGTAGCTGATTTGCGTTACAGACTCCTGTAGAACTTAATCCTGCAAGTCCGCAGATCATGATCATCCAATACTGACCGTCAGTCTTGTCCCTTGTGCACAAGGATTTCTCCAGATTCTCTGAATCTTTTGAGGCTATAATACTTTAAGCATATAGAAAAGGATAGTAGGATCCGCTCGACCAGGTAAGTTAAAAAATAACTTTTAATCCGACATGGTTAAAAAACACACAAAAGTAAATAGATGTGAAATGACAAGAAGAAAAATGGTGATTAAAACCACATTCTGATAGCTCTAGCTGACGCGTTTCAAGACGCAGGGTCTCCGCGTTTCAAGACGCAGGGTCTCTTACTCATAGCTTTGCTTCCCAAAGAAGCAAAGCTATGAGTAAGAGACCCTGCGTCTTGAAACGCGTCAGCTAGAGCTATCAGAATGTGGTTTTAATCACCATTTTTCTTCTTTTTTGTCATTTCACATCTATTTACTTTTGTGTGTTTTTTAACCATGTCGGATTAAAAGTTATTTTTTAACTTACCTGGTCGAGCGGATCCTACTATCCTTTTCTATATGCTTCAACTACAAAGTGCCTTAGTCAGAGGCCAGGATCGTGCACCCAGGAATTATAAGGACTTATCAAGCTAACTGGAGGTGGTGAGCTATATGCTTATTTTTCTTATCTAGCTATAATACTTTGTAGATAGTGAGATAGTCAAAGTTTTTGCCATTCAATGTCGAATTTTCATTTTTCTGAAATCGTTACACAATTTTTAGACGCCGTGTTTCGCAGTTTGGTGAACATTTGACCCATCTTTGCGCTCAGTCATGTGACCATTCAGCTTATGGTTACATGAGATTTCCACATCAATGTGTTCTTGTTTCATTCTCGAGTCCCAACTTTTTGGAATTAGGGTTATAATATATATATATATATATATATATATATATATATATATATATAATATATATTTATTATAGTTATTATAATGAATTATTGCTGTTATTCTAATGACTATTATTATTACAATTTGTTTTTAGAATCAAGTATATCATGTATGAAATGTGTAGGAGAGAATGCCCACACCTGCAAAGGAGCTGTCGACAAATGTTCATCAACTACTGACGATTGTATCTCACTTCTTGAAGTAGCCAAGATAGGTAAGTGTTATTATAAGGAGAGTAATTCCTATGCATAGGGCTATATGAAACGTTGACAGTCCTCTCCCCCCTTAGCATTTAATGTGCCCTTCCTTGAGTAACCTTTGGAGCTGCTCCAAGGAGGATGCGGGGAGGGATTGATGCTCCTGTTGTAATCTTGTGGCTCATGCAGTATGGTATTTACTCTTCATATAAGGCATGAGGGGCTGGTAACTTGGATCCCACACCCTCTTCAGAGCCAGTTCGCCCAGTAGACCCTTACACTATCAGCGTCAGAGTCCTTATATTTGGTAATGGGTTCCATGCATGGTCCTGGACATGCCAATAGGACTACAGGATGATGCGCTTGAAACTATATATTCCTAGGGAAAGTAGTTGTAGAATGTGTTCATCCTTCCCTCTCCTCCTGGCTGGACATGCCCACATTGGAAAATCACAAGATAATGAGATTTTCAAAACCATATTGTTTTTTGATATTGTATCACAAAGTGTCTATATTTAGCCGCCCAGTGGCTGTGCAGGGAACTACAGCTTATTTTTTATTTTTTTTAATTATGTATCAATAGTGTATTTAATTGATGACATAAGATATTGGAGCCCTTAACCAATTTTGAGCTCAGTTAAGGGTGGGCACCTCTGTAAGTGTGTGTACTTTGTACATATTGCATACGGGCACAGATATGTCCTTGTTGGATGTGTCCACAGTCTTCCAAATTGGCTTTACTATCATACTACAGTCAGGGGTGAACCTGCCTGTTTCGCCGCCTGAGGCGGACGACAGAAAGCCGCCCCCCCCGGGAGGAGGGGGCGGAGTGAATGGGGGCGGGGTGGAGTGAAAGGGGGTGTGGCAGAGCGGCGTTAGCAGGCAGAGAGCAGGCACGGAGAGGACCTGCTCTCTGCCTGAGCGTGAGGGGAGGCCGCTGGAGCAGCGCAGCTCCAGCGGCCTCCCTTATCCACCACTCGGTGATGCTAAGCCAGTCCAGGACAGTTTGTCCTGGACTGGCTTACGTAAGCAAAAATGCCGCCCCGGGGCCCTGGCATAGCGGTCGCTTCAGGTCGCCTCATGGGAGGTGTGGCGCTGTGTCAAATAAATCCTAAAAATATAGAAAATTACAATTTTTTTCTTTTTGGTAAAAGGAACATATCCCTTGTGATTCCACCATGACCTGCCCTTATTATACCCACTAGAGATGAGAGACTCAGTATGGCACAAAACTAATCATATCAAATTTTAGAAAAATTTTGGATTTCGGCAAACAGAGGAACTTTTGACTTTTTTCAGACCAAATAAATTCCGACGGCCAATTTGATCTCATCTGACCCGAAACACATTGCGAACCCTGTGCTCATCTCTAATACCCGCAGTGTTGGATGTACCTGCTATCTCAGTCTGTAAAGTCTCCTCTACAATAAGTGGTCTAAGATCTGGAAATCATTAGTAAGAAGCAGGAAACATTAAAAAAAGAAAGAACAGACATTAGCGAGGTTTATACTAATGAGAGAGCGCTGACTTCCTGAAGGTAAGGACATCAGGCCGCGGATCTGACCCGATAATTACAAAAGGACAATAACACCAGAGATTCAATTAGGAGAAGGCGCTTTATCTTAATTTTCTGAAAAAGACAAAAAAAAAAAAAGAAAAATAACATTATTATGGATAAATATCTACAGGTAATGTATAGTATGGCTTATACCCAAGGGAGGCTTAATATTGCTACAGAATAACCATGTTTTATAGTTGGCATCAAAAAGATAGATAGATAGATAGATAGATAGATAGATAGATAGATAGATAGATAGATAGAAGATAGATAGATAGAAGATAGATAGATGATAGATAGATAGATAGATAGATAGATAGATAGATAGATAGATAGATAGGAGATAGATAGATAGATAGATAGATAGATAGATAGATAGATAGGAGATAGATAGATAGATAGATAGATAGATGATAGATAGTAGATAGATAGATAGATAGATAGATAGATAGATAGGAGATAGATAGATAGGAGATAGATAGATAGATAGATGATAGATAGATAGATAGATAGATAGATAGATAGATAGATAGATAGGAGATAGATAGATAGATAGATAGATAGATAGATAGATAGATAGATCGATAGATAGATAGGAGATAGATAGATAGGAGATAGATAGATAGATAGATAGATAGATAGGCGATAGATAGATAGATAGATAGATAGATAGATAGGAGATAGATAGATAGGAGATAGATAGATAGATAGATAGATAGATAGATAGATAGATAGGAGATAGATAGATAGATAGATAGATAGATAGATAGATAGATAGATAGATAGATGATAGATAGATAGGAGATAGATAGATAGATAGATAGATAGGAGATAGATAGATAGATAGATAGATAGATAGATAGATAGATAGATAGATAGACATTAGAGATGAGCGAACACTAAAATGTTCGAGGTTCGAAATTCGATTCGAACAGCCGCTCAATGTTCGTGTGTTCGAACGGGTTTCGAACCCCATTATAGTCTATGGGGAACAGATACTCGTTAAGGGGGAAACCCAAATCCGTGTCTGGAGGGTCACCAAGTCCACTATGACACCCCAGGAAATGATGCCAACACCTCTGGAATGACACTGGGACAGCAGGGGAAGCATGTCTGGGGGCATCTAACACACCAAAGACCCTCTATTACCCCAACATCACAGCCTAACAACTACACACTTTACACACTCAATACCACCTCTCTGACAGTAGGAAAACACCTTGAAACATGTGTATTTGGCACTTGCAGTGAGGAGAGCTTGTCACCAGCAGTGAATTTGGCCCTTGTAGTAAGTTGAGGTTGGCACCAACATTTGTTTTGAAAATCAGGGTGGATTGAGCCTCTAACCAGCAGAGTTTGGGCAAATTCATGGTGGAGGGAGCCTCTAAAAACCCCAGTTTGGACCAATTCATGGTGGAGGGAGCCTCTAACCAGCCCAGTTTGGGCAAATTCATGGTGGAGGGAGCCTCTAAAAAACCCAGTTTGGACCAATTCATGGTGGAGGGAGCCTCTAACCAGCCCAGTTTGGGCAAATTCATGGTGGAGGGAGCCTCTAACCAGCCCAGTTTGGACCAATTAATGGTGGAGGGAGCCTCTAAACAGCCAAGTTTTGGGAAATTCATGGTGGAGGGAGCCTCTAACCAGCCCAGTTTGGACCAATTCATGGTGGAGGGAGCCTCTAAACAGCCCAGTTTGGGCAAATTCATGGTGGAGGGAGCCTCTAACCAGCCCAGTTTGGACCAATTAATGGTGGAGGGAGCCTCTAAACAGCCCAGTTTGGACCAATTAATGGTGGAGGGAGCCTCTAACCAGCCCAGTTTGGACCAATTAATGGTGGAGGGAGCCTCTAACCAGCCCAGTTTGGACCAATTAATGGTGGAGGGAGCCTCTAACAGCCCAGTTTGGACCAATTAATGGTGGAGGGAGCCTCTAAACAGCCAAGTTTTGGGAAATTCATGGTGGAGGGAGCCTCTAACCAGCCCAGTTTGGACCAATTCATGGTGGAGGGAGCCTCTAAACAGCCCAGTTTGGGCAAATTCATGGTGGAGGGAGCCTCTAAAAAACCCAGTTTGGACCAATTCATGGTGGAGGGAGCCTCTAATTAGCCCAGTTTGGACCAATTAATTGTGGAGGGAGCCTCTAACCAGCCCAGTTTGGACCAATTAATGGTGGAGGGAGCCTCTAACCACCCCAGTTTGGGCAAATTCATGGTGGAGGGAGCCTCTAACCAGCCCAGTTTGGACCAATTAATGGTGGAGGGAGCCTCTAAACAGCCAAGTTTTGGGAAATTCATGGTGGAGGGAGCCTCTAACCAGCCCAGTTTGGGCAAATTCATGGTGGAGGGAGCCTCTAACCAGCCCAGTTTGGACCAATTAATGGTGGAGGGAGCCTCTAACCAGCCCAGTTTGGACCAATTAATTGTGGAGGGAGCCTCTAAACAGCCAAGTTTTGGGAAATTCATGGTGGAGGGAGCCTCTAAAAAACCCAGTTTGGACCAATTCATGGTGGAGGGAGCCTCTAATTAGCCCAGTTTGGACCAATTAATTGTGGAGGGAGCCTCTAACCAGCCCAGTTTGGACCAATTAATGGTGGAGGGAGCCTCTAACCACCCCAGTTTGGGCAAATTCATGGTGGAGGGAGCCTCTAACCAGCCCAGTTTGGACCAATTAATGGTGGAGGGAGCCTCTAACCACCCCAGTTTGGGCAAATTCATGGTGGAGGGAGCCTCTAAACAGCCCAGTTTGGGCAAATTCATGGTGGAGGGAGCCTCTAACCAGCCCAGTTTGGACCAATTAATGGTGGAGGGAGCCTCTAAACAGCCAAGTTTTGGGAAATTCATGGTGGAGGGAGCCTCTAACCAGCCCAGTTTGGACCAATTCATGGTGGAGGGAGCCTCTAAACAGCCAAGTTTTGGGAAATTCATGGTGGAGGGAGCCTCTAAAAAACCCAGTTTGGACCAATTAATGGTGGAGGGAGCCTCTAACCACCCCAGTTTGGGCAAATTCATGGTGGAGGGAGCCTCTAAACAGCCCAGTTTGGGCAAATTCATGGTGGAGGGAGCCTCTAACCAGCCCAGTTTGGACCAATTAATGGTGGAGGGAGCCTCTAAACAGCCAAGTTTTGGGAAATTCATGGTGGAGGGAGCCTCTAACCAGCCCAGTTTGGACCAATTCATGGTGGAGGGAGCCTCTAAACAGCCAAGTTTTGGGAAATTCATGGTGGAGGGAGCCTCTAAAAAACCCAGTTTGGACCAATTCATGGTGGAGGGAGCCTCTAATTAGCCCAGTTTGGACCAATTAATTGTGGAGGGAGCCTCTAACCAGCCCAGTTTGGACCAATTAATGGTGGAGGGAGCCTCTAACCACCCCAGTTTGGACCAATTAATGGTGGAGGGAGCCTCTAAACAGCCAAGTTTTGGGAAATTCATGGTGGAGGGAGCCTCTAACCAGCCCAGTTTGGACCAATTCATGGTGGAGGGAGCCTCTAAACAGCCCAGTTTGGGCAAATTCATGGTGGAGGGAGCCTCTAAACAGCCCAGTTTGGGCAAATTCATGGTGGAGGGAGCCTCTAACCAGCCCAGTTTGGACCAATTAATGGTGGAGGGAGCCTCTAAACAGCCAAGTTTTGGGAAATTCATGGTGGAGGGAGCCTCTAACCAGCCCAGTTTGGACCAATTAATGGTGGAGGGAGCCTCTAACCAGCCCAGTTTGGACCAATTAATGGTGGAGGGAGCCTCTAACCAGCCCAGTTTGGACCAATTAATGGTGGAGGGAGCCTCTAAACAGCCAAGTTTTGGGAAATTCATGGTGGAGGGAGCCTCTAACCAGCCCAGTTTGGACCAATTAATGGTGGAGGGAGCCTCTAAACAGCCAAGTTTTGGGAAATTCATGGTGGAGGGAGCCTCTAACCAGCCCAGTTTGGACCAATTCATGGTGGAGGGAGCCTCTAAACAGCCAAGTTTTGGGAAATTCATGGTGGAGGGAGCCTCTAACCAGCCCAGTTTGGACCAATTCATGGTGGAGGGAGCCTCTAAACAGCCCAGTTTGGGCAAATTCATGGTGGAGGGAGCCTCTAAAAAACCCAGTTTGGACCAATTCATGGTGGAGGGAGCCTCTAATTAGCCCAGTTTGGACCAATTAATTGTGGAGGGAGCCTCTAACCAGCCCAGTTTGGACCAATTAATGGTGGAGGGAGCCTCTAAAAAACCCAGTTTGGACCAATTCATGGTGGAGGGAGCCTCTAATTAGCCCAGTTTGGACCAATTAATGGTGGAGGGAGCCTCTAAACAGCCAAGTTTTGGGAAATTCATGGTGGAGGGAGCCTCTAACCAGCCCAGTTTGGGCAAATTCATGGTGGAGGGAGCCTCTAACCAGCCCAGTTTGGACCAATTAATGGTGGAGGGAGCCTCTAACCAGCCCAGTTTGGACCAATTAATGGTGGAGGGAGCCTCTAAACAGCCAAGTTTTGGGAAATTCATGGTGGAGGGAGCCTCTAAAAAACCCAGTTTGGACCAATTCATGGTGGAGGGAGCCTCTAATTAGCCCAGTTTGGACCAATTAATTGTGGAGGGAGCCTCTAACCAGCCCAGTTTGGACCAATTAATGGTGGAGGGAGCCTCTAACCACCCCAGTTTGGGCAAATTCATGGTGGAGGGAGCCTCTAACCAGCCCAGTTTGGACCAATTAATGGTGGAGGGAGCCTCTAACCACCCCAGTTTGGGCAAATTCATGGTGGAGGGAGCCTCTAAACAGCCCAGTTTGGGCAAATTCATGGTGGAGGGAGCCTCTAACCAGCCCAGTTTGGACCAATTAATGGTGGAGGGAGCCTCTAAACAGCCAAGTTTTGGGAAATTCATGGTGGAGGGAGCCTCTAACCAGCCCAGTTTGGACCAATTCATGGTGGAGGGAGCCTCTAAACAGCCAAGTTTTGGGAAATTCATGGTGGAGGGAGCCTCTAAAAAACCCAGTTTGGACCAATTAATGGTGGAGGGAGCCTCTAACCACCCCAGTTTGGGCAAATTCATGGTGGAGGGAGCCTCTAAACAGCCCAGTTTGGGCAAATTCATGGTGGAGGGAGCCTCTAACCAGCCCAGTTTGGACCAATTAATGGTGGAGGGAGCCTCTAAACAGCCAAGTTTTGGGAAATTCATGGTGGAGGGAGCCTCTAACCAGCCCAGTTTGGACCAATTCATGGTGGAGGGAGCCTCTAAACAGCCAAGTTTTGGGAAATTCATGGTGGAGGGAGCCTCTAAAAAACCCAGTTTGGACCAATTCATGGTGGAGGGAGCCTCTAATTAGCCCAGTTTGGACCAATTAATTGTGGAGGGAGCCTCTAACCAGCCCAGTTTGGACCAATTAATGGTGGAGGGAGCCTCTAACCACCCCAGTTTGGACCAATTAATGGTGGAGGGAGCCTCTAAACAGCCAAGTTTTGGGAAATTCATGGTGGAGGGAGCCTCTAACCAGCCCAGTTTGGACCAATTCATGGTGGAGGGAGCCTCTAAACAGCCCAGTTTGGGCAAATTCATGGTGGAGGGAGCCTCTAAACAGCCCAGTTTGGGCAAATTCATGGTGGAGGGAGCCTCTAACCAGCCCAGTTTGGACCAATTAATGGTGGAGGGAGCCTCTAAACAGCCAAGTTTTGGGAAATTCATGGTGGAGGGAGCCTCTAACCAGCCCAGTTTGGACCAATTAATGGTGGAGGGAGCCTCTAACCAGCCCAGTTTGGACCAATTAATGGTGGAGGGAGCCTCTAACCAGCCCAGTTTGGACCAATTAATGGTGGAGGGAGCCTCTAAACAGCCAAGTTTTGGGAAATTCATGGTGGAGGGAGCCTCTAACCAGCCCAGTTTGGACCAATTAATGGTGGAGGGAGCCTCTAAACAGCCAAGTTTTGGGAAATTCATGGTGGAGGGAGCCTCTAACCAGCCCAGTTTGGACCAATTCATGGTGGAGGGAGCCTCTAAACAGCCAAGTTTTGGGAAATTCATGGTGGAGGGAGCCTCTAACCAGCCCAGTTTGGACCAATTCATGGTGGAGGGAGCCTCTAAACAGCCCAGTTTGGGCAAATTCATGGTGGAGGGAGCCTCTAAAAAACCCAGTTTGGACCAATTCATGGTGGAGGGAGCCTCTAATTAGCCCAGTTTGGACCAATTAATTGTGGAGGGAGCCTCTAACCAGCCCAGTTTGGACCAATTAATGGTGGAGGGAGCCTCTAAAAAACCCAGTTTGGACCAATTCATGGTGGAGGGAGCCTCTAATTAGCCCAGTTTGGACCAATTAATGGTGGAGGGAGCCTCTAAACAGCCAAGTTTTGGGAAATTCATGGTGGAGGGAGCCTCTAACCAGCCCAGTTTGGGCAAATTCATGGTGGAGGGAGCCTCTAACCAGCCCAGTTTGGACCAATTAATGGTGGAGGGAGCCTCTAACCAGCCCAGTTTGGACCAATTAATGGTGGAGGGAGCCTCTAAACAGCCAAGTTTTGGGAAATTCATGGTGGAGGGAGCCTCTAAAAAACCCAGTTTGGACCAATTCATGGTGGAGGGAGCCTCTAATTAGCCCAGTTTGGACCAATTAATTGTGGAGGGAGCCTCTAACCAGCCCAGTTTGGACCAATTAATGGTGGAGGGAGCCTCTAACCACCCCAGTTTGGGCAAATTCATGGTGGAGGGAGCCTCTAACCAGCCCAGTTTGGACCAATTAATGGTGGAGGGAGCCTCTAACCACCCCAGTTTGGGCAAATTCATGGTGGAGGGAGCCTCTAAACAGCCCAGTTTGGGCAAATTCATGGTGGAGGGAGCCTCTAACCAGCCCAGTTTGGACCAATTAATGGTGGAGGGAGCCTCTAAACAGCCAAGTTTTGGGAAATTCATGGTGGAGGGAGCCTCTAACCAGCCCAGTTTGGACCAATTCATGGTGGAGGGAGCCTCTAAACAGCCAAGTTTTGGGAAATTCATGGTGGAGGGAGCCTCTAAAAAACCCAGTTTGGACCAATTAATGGTGGAGGGAGCCTCTAACCACCCCAGTTTGGGCAAATTCATGGTGGAGGGAGCCTCTAACCAGCCCAGTTTGGACCAATTAATGGTGGAGGGAGCCTCTAACCACCCCAGTTTGGGCAAATTCATGGTGGAGGGAGCCTCTAAACAGCCCAGTTTGGGCAAATTCATGGTGGAGGGAGCCTCTAACCAGCCCAGTTTGGACCAATTAATGGTGGAGGGAGCCTCTAAACAGCCAAGTTTTGGGAAATTCATGGTGGAGGGAGCCTCTAACCAGCCCAGTTTGGACCAATTCATGGTGGAGGGAGCCTCTAAACAGCCAAGTTTTGGGAAATTCATGGTGGAGGGAGCCTCTAAAAAACCCAGTTTGGACCAATTAATGGTGGAGGGAGCCTCTAACCACCCCAGTTTGGGCAAATTCATGGTGGAGGGAGCCTCTAAACAGCCCAGTTTGGGCAAATTCATGGTGGAGGGAGCCTCTAACCAGCCCAGTTTGGACCAATTAATGGTGGAGGGAGCCTCTAAACAGCCAAGTTTTGGGAAATTCATGGTGGAGGGAGCCTCTAACCAGCCCAGTTTGGACCAATTCATGGTGGAGGGAGCCTCTAAACAGCCAAGTTTTGGGAAATTCATGGTGGAGGGAGCCTCTAAAAAACCCAGTTTGGACCAATTCATGGTGGAGGGAGCCTCTAATTAGCCCAGTTTGGACCAATTAATTGTGGAGGGAGCCTCTAACCAGCCCAGTTTGGACCAATTAATGGTGGAGGGAGCCTCTAACCACCCCAGTTTGGACCAATTAATGGTGGAGGGAGCCTCTAAACAGCCAAGTTTTGGGAAATTCATGGTGGAGGGAGCCTCTAACCAGCCCAGTTTGGACCAATTCATGGTGGAGGGAGCCTCTAAACAGCCCAGTTTGGGCAAATTCATGGTGGAGGGAGCCTCTAAACAGCCCAGTTTGGGCAAATTCATGGTGGAGGGAGCCTCTAACCAGCCCAGTTTGGACCAATTAATGGTGGAGGGAGCCTCTAAACAGCCAAGTTTTGGGAAATTCATGGTGGAGGGAGCCTCTAACCAGCCCAGTTTGGACCAATTAATGGTGGAGGGAGCCTCTAACCAGCCCAGTTTGGACCAATTAATGGTGGAGGGAGCCTCTAACCAGCCCAGTTTGGACCAATTAATGGTGGAGGGAGCCTCTAAACAGCCAAGTTTTGGGAAATTCATGGTGGAGGGAGCCTCTAACCAGCCCAGTTTGGACCAATTAATGGTGGAGGGAGCCTCTAAACAGCCAAGTTTTGGGAAATTCATGGTGGAGGGAGCCTCTAACCAGCCCAGTTTGGACCAATTCATGGTGGAGGGAGCCTCTAAACAGCCAAGTTTTGGGAAATTCATGGTGGAGGGAGCCTCTAACCAGCCCAGTTTGGACCAATTCATGGTGGAGGGAGCCTCTAAACAGCCCAGTTTGGGCAAATTCATGGTGGAGGGAGCCTCTAAAAAACCCAGTTTGGACCAATTCATGGTGGAGGGAGCCTCTAATTAGCCCAGTTTGGACCAATTAATTGTGGAGGGAGCCTCTAACCAGCCCAGTTTGGACCAATTAATGGTGGAGGGAGCCTCTAAAAAACCCAGTTTGGACCAATTCATGGTGGAGGGAGCCTCTAATTAGCCCAGTTTGGACCAATTAATGGTGGAGGGAGCCTCTAAACAGCCAAGTTTTGGGAAATTCATGGTGGAGGGAGCCTCTAACCAGCCCAGTTTGGGCAAATTCATGGTGGAGGGAGCCTCTAACCAGCCCAGTTTGGACCAATTAATGGTGGAGGGAGCCTCTAACCAGCCCAGTTTGGACCAATTAATGGTGGAGGGAGCCTCTAAACAGCCAAGTTTTGGGAAATTCATGGTGGAGGGAGCCTCTAAAAAACCCAGTTTGGACCAATTCATGGTGGAGGGAGCCTCTAATTAGCCCAGTTTGGACCAATTAATTGTGGAGGGAGCCTCTAACCAGCCCAGTTTGGACCAATTAATGGTGGAGGGAGCCTCTAACCACCCCAGTTTGGGCAAATTCATGGTGGAGGGAGCCTCTAACCAGCCCAGTTTGGACCAATTAATGGTGGAGGGAGCCTCTAACCACCCCAGTTTGGGCAAATTCATGGTGGAGGGAGCCTCTAAACAGCCCAGTTTGGGCAAATTCATGGTGGAGGGAGCCTCTAACCAGCCCAGTTTGGACCAATTAATGGTGGAGGGAGCCTCTAAACAGCCAAGTTTTGGGAAATTCATGGTGGAGGGAGCCTCTAACCAGCCCAGTTTGGACCAATTCATGGTGGAGGGAGCCTCTAAACAGCCAAGTTTTGGGAAATTCATGGTGGAGGGAGCCTCTAAAAAACCCAGTTTGGACCAATTAATGGTGGAGGGAGCCTCTAACCACCCCAGTTTGGGCAAATTCATGGTGGAGGGAGCCTCTAAACAGCCCAGTTTGGGCAAATTCATGGTGGAGGGAGCCTCTAACCAGCCCAGTTTGGACCAATTAATGGTGGAGGGAGCCTCTAAACAGCCAAGTTTTGGGAAATTCATGGTGGAGGGAGCCTCTAACCAGCCCAGTTTGGACCAATTCATGGTGGAGGGAGCCTCTAAACAGCCAAGTTTTGGGAAATTCATGGTGGAGGGAGCCTCTAAAAAACCCAGTTTGGACCAATTCATGGTGGAGGGAGCCTCTAATTAGCCCAGTTTGGACCAATTAATTGTGGAGGGAGCCTCTAACCAGCCCAGTTTGGACCAATTAATGGTGGAGGGAGCCTCTAACCACCCCAGTTTGGACCAATTAATGGTGGAGGGAGCCTCTAAACAGCCAAGTTTTGGGAAATTCATGGTGGAGGGAGCCTCTAACCAGCCCAGTTTGGACCAATTCATGGTGGAGGGAGCCTCTAAACAGCCCAGTTTGGGCAAATTCATGGTGGAGGGAGCCTCTAAACAGCCCAGTTTGGGCAAATTCATGGTGGAGGGAGCCTCTAACCAGCCCAGTTTGGACCAATTAATGGTGGAGGGAGCCTCTAAACAGCCAAGTTTTGGGAAATTCATGGTGGAGGGAGCCTCTAACCAGCCCAGTTTGGACCAATTAATGGTGGAGGGAGCCTCTAACCAGCCCAGTTTGGACCAATTAATGGTGGAGGGAGCCTCTAACCAGCCCAGTTTGGACCAATTAATGGTGGAGGGAGCCTCTAAACAGCCAAGTTTTGGGAAATTCATGGTGGAGGGAGCCTCTAACCAGCCCAGTTTGGACCAATTAATGGTGGAGGGAGCCTCTAAACAGCCAAGTTTTGGGAAATTCATGGTGGAGGGAGCCTCTAACCAGCCCAGTTTGGACCAATTCATGGTGGAGGGAGCCTCTAAACAGCCAAGTTTTGGGAAATTCATGGTGGAGGGAGCCTCTAACCAGCCCAGTTTGGACCAATTCATGGTGGAGGGAGCCTCTAAACAGCCCAGTTTGGGCAAATTCATGGTGGAGGGAGCCTCTAAAAAACCCAGTTTGGACCAATTCATGGTGGAGGGAGCCTCTAATTAGCCCAGTTTGGACCAATTAATTGTGGAGGGAGCCTCTAACCAGCCCAGTTTGGACCAATTAATGGTGGAGGGAGCCTCTAAAAAACCCAGTTTGGACCAATTCATGGTGGAGGGAGCCTCTAATTAGCCCAGTTTGGACCAATTAATGGTGGAGGGAGCCTCTAAACAGCCAAGTTTTGGGAAATTCATGGTGGAGGGAGCCTCTAACCAGCCCAGTTTGGGCAAATTCATGGTGGAGGGAGCCTCTAACCAGCCCAGTTTGGACCAATTAATGGTGGAGGGAGCCTCTAACCAGCCCAGTTTGGACCAATTAATGGTGGAGGGAGCCTCTAAACAGCCAAGTTTTGGGAAATTCATGGTGGAGGGAGCCTCTAAAAAACCCAGTTTGGACCAATTCATGGTGGAGGGAGCCTCTAATTAGCCCAGTTTGGACCAATTAATTGTGGAGGGAGCCTCTAACCAGCCCAGTTTGGACCAATTAATGGTGGAGGGAGCCTCTAACCACCCCAGTTTGGGCAAATTCATGGTGGAGGGAGCCTCTAACCAGCCCAGTTTGGACCAATTAATGGTGGAGGGAGCCTCTAACCACCCCAGTTTGGGCAAATTCATGGTGGAGGGAGCCTCTAAACAGCCCAGTTTGGGCAAATTCATGGTGGAGGGAGCCTCTAACCAGCCCAGTTTGGACCAATTAATGGTGGAGGGAGCCTCTAAACAGCCAAGTTTTGGGAAATTCATGGTGGAGGGAGCCTCTAACCAGCCCAGTTTGGACCAATTCATGGTGGAGGGAGCCTCTAAACAGCCAAGTTTTGGGAAATTCATGGTGGAGGGAGCCTCTAAAAAACCCAGTTTGGACCAATTAATGGTGGAGGGAGCCTCTAACCACCCCAGTTTGGGCAAATTCATGGTGGAGGGAGCCTCTAAACAACCCAGTTTGGGCAAATTCATGGTGGAGGGAGCCTCTAACCAGCCCAGTTTGGACCAATTAATGGTGGAGGGAGCCTCTAAACAGCCAAGTTTTGGGAAATTCATGGTGGAGGGAGCCTCTAACCAGCCCAGTTTGGACCAATTCATGGTGGAGGGAGCCTCTAAACAGCCAAGTTTTGGGAAATTCATGGTGGAGGGAGCCTCTAAAAAACCCAGTTTGGACCAATTCATGGTGGAGGGAGCCTCTAATTAGCCCAGTTTGGACCAATTAATTGTGGAGGGAGCCTCTAACCAGCCCAGTTTGGACCAATTAATGGTGGAGGGAGCCTCTAACCACCCCAGTTTGGACCAATTAATGGTGGAGGGAGCCTCTAAACAGCCAAGTTTTGGGAAATTCATGGTGGAGGGAGCCTCTAACCAGCCCAGTTTGGACCAATTCATGGTGGAGGGAGCCTCTAAACAGCCCAGTTTGGGCAAATTCATGGTGGAGGGAGCCTCTAAACAGCCCAGTTTGGGCAAATTCATGGTGGAGGGAGCCTCTAACCAGCCCAGTTTGGACCAATTAATGGTGGAGGGAGCCTCTAAACAGCCAAGTTTTGGGAAATTCATGGTGGAGGGAGCCTCTAACCAGCCCAGTTTGGACCAATTAATGGTGGAGGGAGCCTCTAACCAGCCCAGTTTGGACCAATTAATGGTGGAGGGAGCCTCTAACCAGCCCAGTTTGGACCAATTAATGGTGGAGGGAGCCTCTAAACAGCCAAGTTTTGGGAAATTCATGGTGGAGGGAGCCTCTAACCAGCCCAGTTTGGACCAATTAATGGTGGAGGGAGCCTCTAAACAGCCAAGTTTTGGGAAATTCATGGTGGAGGGAGCCTCTAACCAGCCCAGTTTGGACCAATTCATGGTGGAGGGAGCCTCTAAACAGCCAAGTTTTGGGAAATTCATGGTGGAGGGAGCCTCTAACCAGCCCAGTTTGGACCAATTCATGGTGGAGGGAGCCTCTAAACAGCCCAGTTTGGGCAAATTCATGGTGGAGGGAGCCTCTAAAAAACCCAGTTTGGACCAATTCATGGTGGAGGGAGCCTCTAATTAGCCCAGTTTGGACCAATTAATTGTGGAGGGAGCCTCTAACCAGCCCAGTTTGGACCAATTAATGGTGGAGGGAGCCTCTAAAAAACCCAGTTTGGACCAATTCATGGTGGAGGGAGCCTCTAATTAGCCCAGTTTGGACCAATTAATGGTGGAGGGAGCCTCTAAACAGCCAAGTTTTGGGAAATTCATGGTGGAGGGAGCCTCTAACCAGCCCAGTTTGGGCAAATTCATGGTGGAGGGAGCCTCTAACCAGCCCAGTTTGGACCAATTAATGGTGGAGGGAGCCTCTAACCAGCCCAGTTTGGACCAATTAATGGTGGAGGGAGCCTCTAAACAGCCAAGTTTTGGGAAATTCATGGTGGAGGGAGCCTCTAAAAAACCCAGTTTGGACCAATTCATGGTGGAGGGAGCCTCTAATTAGCCCAGTTTGGACCAATTAATTGTGGAGGGAGCCTCTAACCAGCCCAGTTTGGACCAATTAATGGTGGAGGGAGCCTCTAACCACCCCAGTTTGGGCAAATTCATGGTGGAGGGAGCCTCTAACCAGCCCAGTTTGGACCAATTAATGGTGGAGGGAGCCTCTAACCACCCCAGTTTGGGCAAATTCATGGTGGAGGGAGCCTCTAAACAGCCCAGTTTGGGCAAATTCATGGTGGAGGGAGCCTCTAACCAGCCCAGTTTGGACCAATTAATGGTGGAGGGAGCCTCTAAACAGCCAAGTTTTGGGAAATTCATGGTGGAGGGAGCCTCTAACCAGCCCAGTTTGGACCAATTCATGGTGGAGGGAGCCTCTAAACAGCCAAGTTTTGGGAAATTCATGGTGGAGGGAGCCTCTAAAAAACCCAGTTTGGACCAATTAATGGTGGAGGGAGCCTCTAACCACCCCAGTTTGGGCAAATTCATGGTGGAGGGAGCCTCTAAACAGCCCAGTTTGGGCAAATTCATGGTGGAGGGAGCCTCTAACCAGCCCAGTTTGGACCAATTAATGGTGGAGGGAGCCTCTAAACAGCCAAGTTTTGGGAAATTCATGGTGGAGGGAGCCTCTAACCAGCCCAGTTTGGACCAATTCATGGTGGAGGGAGCCTCTAAACAGCCAAGTTTTGGGAAATTCATGGTGGAGGGAGCCTCTAAAAAACCCAGTTTGGACCAATTAATGGTGGAGGGAGCCTCTAACCACCCCAGTTTGGGCAAATTCATGGTGGAGGGAGCCTCTAAACAGCCCAGTTTGGGCAAATTCATGGTGGAGGGAGCCTCTAACCAGCCCAGTTTGGACCAATTAATGGTGGAGGGAGCCTCTAAACAGCCAAGTTTTGGGAAATTCATGGTGGAGGGAGCCTCTAACCAGCCCAGTTTGGACCAATTCATGGTGGAGGGAGCCTCTAAACAGCCAAGTTTTGGGAAATTCATGGTGGAGGGAGCCTCTAAAAAACCCAGTTTGGACCAATTCATGGTGGAGGGAGCCTCTAATTAGCCCAGTTTGGACCAATTAATTGTGGAGGGAGCCTCTAACCAGCCCAGTTTGGACCAATTAATGGTGGAGGGAGCCTCTAACCACCCCAGTTTGGACCAATTAATGGTGGAGGGAGCCTCTAAACAGCCAAGTTTTGGGAAATTCATGGTGGAGGGAGCCTCTAACCAGCCCAGTTTGGACCAATTCATGGTGGAGGGAGCCTCTAAACAGCCCAGTTTGGGCAAATTCATGGTGGAGGGAGCCTCTAAACAGCCCAGTTTGGGCAAATTCATGGTGGAGGGAGCCTCTAACCAGCCCAGTTTGGACCAATTAATGGTGGAGGGAGCCTCTAAACAGCCAAGTTTTGGGAAATTCATGGTGGAGGGAGCCTCTAACCAGCCCAGTTTGGACCAATTAATGGTGGAGGGAGCCTCTAACCAGCCCAGTTTGGACCAATTAATGGTGGAGGGAGCCTCTAACCAGCCCAGTTTGGACCAATTAATGGTGGAGGGAGCCTCTAAACAGCCAAGTTTTGGGAAATTCATGGTGGAGGGAGCCTCTAACCAGCCCAGTTTGGACCAATTAATGGTGGAGGGAGCCTCTAAACAGCCAAGTTTTGGGAAATTCATGGTGGAGGGAGCCTCTAACCAGCCCAGTTTGGACCAATTCATGGTGGAGGGAGCCTCTAAACAGCCAAGTTTTGGGAAATTCATGGTGGAGGGAGCCTCTAACCAGCCCAGTTTGGACCAATTCATGGTGGAGGGAGCCTCTAAACAGCCCAGTTTGGGCAAATTCATGGTGGAGGGAGCCTCTAAAAAACCCAGTTTGGACCAATTCATGGTGGAGGGAGCCTCTAATTAGCCCAGTTTGGACCAATTAATTGTGGAGGGAGCCTCTAACCAGCCCAGTTTGGACCAATTAATGGTGGAGGGAGCCTCTAAAAAACCCAGTTTGGACCAATTCATGGTGGAGGGAGCCTCTAATTAGCCCAGTTTGGACCAATTAATTGTGGAGGGAGCCTCTAACCAGCCCAGTTTGGACCAATTAATGGTGGAGGGAGCCTCTAACCACCCCAGTTTGGACCAATTCATGGTGGAGGGAGCCTCTAACCACCCCAGTTTGGACCAATTCATGGTGGAGGGAGCCTCTAAACAGCCCAGTTTGGGCAAATTCATGGTGGAGGGAGCCTCTAACCAGCAGAGTTGGGGGAAATCAGGGTGGAGGGAGCCTAGTATTAGCAGAATTGTGCAACGCTTATGGTGGATGAGTATGAGGATGCGGAGGAATTGGAGAGGTTGAGTACAGACATGGAGTTTCATGTTGGGGTGCTTTACACAGGTGGGCACAAAAATGACGGCTCTACCCAGTGGTGGTTCATTTTTATCAAAGTGAGCCGGTCGGCACTCTCAGCTGACAGACGGGTGCGCTTGTCAGTGATGATGCCACCGGCTGCACTGAACACCCTCTCAGATAGGACGCTGGCGGCAGGACAGGACAGCACCTCCAAGGCATATAGGGCAAGTTCAAGCCACAGGTCCAACTTCGACACCCAATACGTGTAGGGCGCAGAGGGGTCGGAGAGGACAGGGCTGTGGTCGGAAAGGTATTCCCGCAACATGCGCCTATACTTCTCACGCCTGGTGACACTAGGACCCTCCGTGGCGGCACTTTGGCGAGGGGGTGCCATCAAGGTGTCCCAGACCTTAGACAGTGTGCCCCTCGTTTGTGTGGACCGGTGAGAACTTGGTTGCCTACTGGAGGAACTGCCCTCCCTGCCGCCAACGTCACATGCTGGAAACATCTCCATCATATTCTGCACCAATTGCCTGTGGCAAGCATTGATGCGATTGGCCCTCCCCTCTACCGGAATAAAAGACGAGATGTTGTTTTTATACCGGGGGTCAAGGATAGCAAAGATCCAGTACTGGTTGTCCTCCATGATTTTGACAATACGCTTGTCGGTTGTAAAGCACCCCAACATGAACTCAGCCATGTCTGCCACAGTGTTAGTTGGCATGACTCCTCTGGCCCCACCGGAAAGTTCAATCTCCATTTCCTCCTCATCCTCCATGTCTACCCATCCGCGCTGCAACAATGGGACGATTCGAAGTTGCCCGGAAGCCTCCTGTATCACCATCACATCATCGGACAACTCTTCTTCCTCCTCCTCCTCCTCCTCCTCCTCCATTAAACGCAGTGAAGCGGACAGATGTGTGGACCTACTCTCCAGCTGTGACGGATCGGATGCTATCCCTAACTCCTCTGTGTGATCTGAGTTATCCCTGATGTCAATCAGGGATTCTCTCAGAACACACAAGAGCGGGATTGTAAGGCTCACCATCGCATCCTCAGAGCTCACCCTCCTTGTGGACTCCTCAAAGACCCGTAGGATGTCACAAAGGTCTCTCATCCATGGCCACTCATGGATGTGAAACTGAGGCAGCTGACTTTGTGGCACCCTAGGGTTTTGTAGCTGGTATTCCATCAAAGGTCTCTGCTGCTCAACCACTCTATTCAACATCTGAAACGTTGAGTTCCAGCGTGTGGGGACGTCGCACAAAAGCCGGTGTTGTGGCACATGCAGGCGTTGCTGGAGAGATTTTAAGCTAGCAGCGGCTACTGTCGACTTGCGAAAGTGGGCGCACATGCGCCGCACTTTCACCAGTAGCTCTGGAACATTGGGGTAGCTCTTTAGGAAACGTTGCACCACTAGGTTGAAGACGTGGGCCAGGCATGGAACATGTTGGAGTCCGGCAAGCTCCAGAGCTGCTACCAGGTTCCGGCCGTTATCACAAACGACCATGCCTGGGCCCAGGTGCAGCGGCTCAAACCATATTGCCGTCTCATCGAGGAGGGCATCCCTCACCTCGGAGGCAGTGTGCTGTCTGTCCCCCAAGCTGATCAGCTTCAGCACAGCCTGCTGACGTCTACCAACGCCAGTGCTGCAACGTTTCCAACTCGTAGCTGGGGTCAATCTAACAGCGGAGGAGGAGGCGGTGGCGGAGGAGGAGGCGGGTGGCGGAGGAGGAGGCGGTAGAGGAGGAGGAGGAGGAGGGGGGTGTTCTTCTCGTGTCCCTGCCAGGAATGTTAGGCGGGGAGACGAGGTACACCGGGCCAGTTTGGGAAGCAGTCCCAGCCTCAACTACATTCACCCAGTGTGCCGTCAGTGAAATGTAGCGTCCCTGTCCGCATGCACTTGTCCACGCGTCGGTGGTCAAGTGGACCTTTGTGCAAAGCGCGGAACTAAGGGCCCGCCTGATGTTGAGTGACACGTGCTGGTGCAAGGCGGGGACGGCACACCGGGAGAAGTAGTGACGGCTAGGGACGGCATAGCGAGGTGCCGCAGTTGCCATCAGGTCCAGGAAGGCGGGAGTTTCAACAAGCCGGAACGCCAACATCTCCTGGGCCAGCAGTTTAGCGATGTTGGCGTTCAAGGCTTGCGCGTGTGGGTGGTTAGCAGTGTATTTCTGCCGCCGCTCCAATGTCTGAGAGATGGTGGGTTGTTGTAAAGAAACGCCTGATGGTGCCTTTGATGGTGCAGGAGAAGGAGATAAGACAGGACCAGGGGAGGATGAGGTAGAAGTCAACAAAGTGGCGGAGGCAGATGAAGTGGTGTCCTGGCTCGTCCTCTGGAGTGCATCGCCAGCACAGTCAGCAGTGGCAGTGGCAGAGGCAGAGGCAGAGGCAGTGGCAGTGGCGTGAACGGCAGTCGGCCTTTGTCCTGCCGTTGCTGCCTGCCACTGATTCCAGTGCTTGGATTCCAAATGACGGCGCATTGAAGTGGTGGACAGGTTGCTCTTCTCAGAGCCCCTAATCAATTTCGAGAGGCAAATTGTGCAGACAACACTATATCTGTCCTCGGCGCATTCCTTGAAAAAACTCCACACCTTCGAGAAACGTGCCCTCGAGGTGGGAGTTTTTCGGGGCTGGGTACGAACTGGAACATCTTGGGAGATTCCGGGTGTGGCCTGGCTTCGCCTAAGCTGCTGACCTCTGCCTCTGCCTCTAGCTACCCTTTTTGGTGCTGCACCTGCCTCAACATCCACACTACTTTCCCCGCTTGACATCCCCCCTGTCCAGGTCGGGTCAGTGTCCTCATCATCCACCACTTCCTCTTCCAACTCCTGTCTCATCTCCTCCTCCCGCACAATGCGCCGGTCAACTGGATGCCCTGACGGCAACTGCGTCACATCATCGTCGATGAGGGTGGGTTGCTGGTCATCCACCACCAAATCGAACGGAGATGGAGGAGACTCTAGTGTTTGAGCATCTGGATACAGATGCTCCTCTGTTAGGTTCGTGGAATCGTGACGTGGAGAGGCAGGTTGAGGGACAATGAAAGGAGCGGAGAACAGCTCTGGGGAGCAGGGACAGTTTGGGTTATTGTTCTGTAAAGCTTCGGAATTTTGGGAGGAAGGAAGACAAGACTGTTGGGTAATAGGAGGAGAGGAGGCAGAGTCTGACTGGCTGCTGGACAATGTGCTGTAAGCGTTCTCTGACAGCCATTGCAAGACCTGTTCCTGGTTCTCGGGCCTACTAAGGTTTGTACCCTGCAGTTTAGTTAATGTGGCAAGCAACCCTGGCACTGTGGAGTGGCGCAATGCTTGCTGCCCCACAGGAGTAGGCACGGGACGCCCTGTGGCTTCACTGCTACCTTGCTCCCCAGAACCATTCCCCCGACCTCGCCCACGGCCTCGTCCACGTCCCTTTCCGGGAGCCTTGCGCATTTTGAATTCCTAGTTAGAAATTGGCACTGTATACCAGTAGTAAAAATTGTGGGTGCACGTAACCCCAATATATTCTTTGAATTCCCAGTCAGAAACTGGCACTATATGGCAGTAGCAAGAAATGAGGGTATTTATAACCCCAATATATTCTTTGAATTCCCAGTCAGACAATGGCACTGTATACCAGTAGTAAAAATTGTGGGTGCACGTAACCCCAATATATTCTTTGAATTCCCAGTCAGAAACTGGCACTATATGGCAGTAGCAAGAAATGAGGGTATTTGTATTCCCAATATACTCTTTGAATTCCCAGTCAGACAATGGCACTGTATACCAGTAGTAAAAATTGTGGGTGCACGTAACCCCAATATATTCTTTGAATTCCCAGTCAGACACTGGCACTATATGGCAGTAGCAAGAAATGAGGGTATTTGTATTCCCAATATATTCTTTGAATTCCCAGTCAGACAATGGCACTGTATACCAGTAGTAAAAATTGTGGGTGCACGTAACCCCAATATATTCTTTGAATTACCAGTCAGAAACTGGCACTATATGGCAGTAGCAAGAAATGAGGGTATTTATAACCCCAATATATTCTTTGAATTCCCAGTCAGACAATGGCACTGTATACCAGTAGTAAAAATTGTGGGTGCACGTAACCCCAATATATTCTTTGAATTCCCAGTCAGAAACTGGCACTATATGGCAGTAGCAAGAAATGAGGGTATTTGTATTCCCAATATACTCTTTGAATTCCCAGTCAGACAATGGCACTGTATACCAGTAGTAAAAATTGTGGGTGCACGTAACCCCAATATATTCTTTGAATTCCCAGTCAGACACTGGCACTATATGGCAGTAGCAAGAAATGAGGGTATTTGTATTCCCAATATACTCTTTGAATTCCCAGTCAGACAATGGCACTGTATACCAGTAGTAAAAATTGTGGGTGCACGTAACCCCAATATATTCTTTGAATTACCAGTCAGAAACTGGCACTATATGGCAGTAGCAAGAAATGAGGGTATTTATAACCCCAATATATTCTTTGAATTCCCAGTCAGACAATGGCACTGTATACCAGTAGTAAAAATTGTGGGTGCACGTAACCCCAATATATTCTTTGAATTCCCAGTCAGAAACTGGCACTATATGGCAGTAGCAAGAAATGAGGGTATTTGTATTCCCAATATACTCTTTGAATTCCCAGTCAGACAATGGCACTGTATACCAGTAGTAAAAATTGTGGGTGCACGTAACCCCAATATATTCTTTGAATTCCCAGTCAGACACTGGCACTATATGGCAGTAGCAAGAAATGAGGGTATTTGTATTCCCAATATACTCTTTGAATTCCCAGTCAGACAATGGCACTGTATACCAGTAGTAAAAATTGTGGGTGCACGTAACCCCAATATATTCTTTGAATTACCAGTCAGAAACTGGCACTATATGGCAGTAGCAAGAAATGAGGGTATTTGTATTCCCAATATACTCTTTGAATTCCCAGTCAGACAATGGCACTGTATACCAGTAGTAAAAATTGTGGGTGCACGTAACCCCAATATATTCTTTGAATTCCCAGTCAGACACTGGCACTATATGGCAGTAGCAAGAAATGAGGGTATTTGTATTCCCAATATACTCTTTGAATTCCCAGTCAGACAATGGCACTGTATACCAGTAGTAAAAATTGTGGGTGCACGTAACCCCAATATATTCTTTGAATTACCAGTCAGAAACTGGCACTATATGGCAGTAGCAAGAAATGAGGGTATTTATAACCCCAATATATTCTTTGAATTCCCAGTCAGACAATGGCACTGTATACCAGTAGTAAAAATTGTGGGTGCACGTAACCCCAATATATTCTTTGAATTCCCAGTCAGAAACTGGCACTATATGGCAGTAGCAAGAAATGAGGGTATTTGTATTCCCAATATACTCTTTGAATTCCCAGTCAGACAATGGCACTGTATACCAGTAGTAAAAATTGTGGGTGCACGTAACCCCAATATATTCTTTGAATTCCCAGTCAGACACTGGCACTATATGGCAGTAGCAAGAAATGAGGGTATTTGTATTCCCAATATATTCTTTGAATTCCCAGTCAGACAATGGCACTGTATACCAGTAGTAAAAATTGTGGGTGCACGTAACCCCAATATATTCTTTGAATTACCAGTCAGAAACTGGCACTATATGGCAGTAGCAAGAAATGAGGGTATTTATAACCCCAATATATTCTTTGAATTCCCAGTCAGACAATGGCACTGTATACCAGTAGTAAAAATTGTGGGTGCACGTAACCCCAATATATTCTTTGAATTCCCAGTCAGAAACTGGCACTATATGGCAGTAGCAAGAAATGAGGGTATTTATAACCCCAATATATTCTTTGAATTCCCAGTCAGACAATGGCACTGTATACCAGTAGTAAAAATTGTGGGTGCACGTAACCCCAATATATTCTTTGAATTCCCAGTCAGAAACTGGCACTATATGGCAGTAGCAAGAAATGAGGGTATTTGTATTCCCAATATACTCTTTGAATTCCCAGTCAGACAATGGCACTGTATACCAGTAGTAAAAATTGTGGGTGCACGTAACCCCAATATATTCTTTGAATTACCAGTCAGAAACTGGCACTATATGGCAGTAGCAAGAAATGAGGGTATTTATAACCCCAATATATTCTTTGAATTCCCAGTCAGACAATGGCACTGTATACCAGTAGTAAAAATTGTGGGTGCACGTAACCCCAATATATTCTTTGAATTCCCAGTCAGACACTGGCACTATATGGCAGTAGCAAGAAATGAGGGTATTTGTATTCCCAATATACTCTTTGAATTCCCAGTCAGACAATGGCACTGTATACCAGTAGTAAAAATTGTGGGTGCACGTAACCCCAATATATTCTTTGAATTCCCAGTCAGACACTGGCACTATATGGCAGTAGCAAGAAATGAGGGTATTTGTATTCCCAATATACTCTTTGAATTCCCAGTCAGACAATGGCACTGTATACCAGTAGTAAAAATTGTGGGTGCACGTAACCCCAATATATTCTTTGAATTACCAGTCAGAAACTGGCACTATATGGCAGTAGCAAGAAATGAGGGTATTTGTATTCCCAATATATTCTTTGAATTCCCAGTCAGACAATGGCACTGTATACCAGTAGTAAAAATTGTGGGTGCACGTAACCCCAATATATTCTTTGAATTCCCAGTCAGAAACTGGCACTATATGGCAGTAGCAAGAAATGAGGGTATTTGTATTCCCAATATACTCTTTGAATTCCCAGTCAGACAATGGCACTGTATACCAGTAGTAAAAATTGTGGGTGCACGTAACCCCAATATATTCTTTGAATTCCCAGTCAGACACTGGCACTATATGGCAGTAGCAAGAAATGAGGGTATTTGTATTCCCAATATATTCTTTGAATTCCCAGTCAGACAATGGCACTGTATACCAGTAGTAAAAATTGTGGGTGCACGTAACCCCAATATATTCTTTGAATTACCAGTCAGAAACTGGCACTATATGGCAGTAGCAAGAAATGAGGGTATTTGTATTCCCAATATATTCTTTGAATTCCCAGTCAGACAATGGCACTGTATACCAGTAGTAAAAATTGTGGGTGTATATAGCCCCAATTCTATTGCTAGGGGACTTGCAGGGTATTTCTGGGGTGAAGGTGGGGGGGCACACCGTTGGAACGGGTATCGGGGTATATATCGGGTATACGGGAATACACTGACAGTGTATTCCATTCAGGATCCTGGGAAAGCTGGGTTGCGGCGATTGAGCCCGTCAGTGCCACGTTACACTGACAAGCTTCTCCCTGGAATTTAGCTCTTATAAGAGCTGTTGGTTGTCTTCTCCTTCCTATCCTAGCCTGTCCCTGCCTACCCAGAATCTAAGCCCTAGCTAGCTGGACGGAAACCTCCGTCCTCGGTGAATTGCAAGCTCAGAATGACGCGAAGCTGGGCGTCGCTGTTCTTTTAAATTAGAGGTCACATGTTTTCGGCAGCCAATGGGTTTTGCCTACTTTTTTCAACGTCACCGGTGTCGTAGTTCCTGTCCCACCTACCCAGCGCTGTTATTGGAGCAAAAAAGGCGCCAGGGAAGGTGGGAGGGGAATCGAGTAATGGCGCACTTTACCACGCGGTGTTCGATTCGATTCGAACATGCCGAACAGCCTAATATCCGATCGAACATGAGTTCGATAGAACACTGTTCGCTCATCTCTAATAGACATGTGACTGTTAAGACCGTTAAGGCTTTTCAGAAATGAGGCGCCGCCAGGAGACTAAACAGACACAGGCGGGGGACAACGCGGTGCTGGGGCAAAAGCTCAATGAAAAACATTGTTGAAAAAATACATTGTGATTCACCGCAATTTTTCCACAGTGTTTTGTAGCTGCGTCTCGCTGTTGGGCCTAATCCTTATTATCTCAATATACTGAGCATCACACTATAAGGATAAGGCCTAACACGGCGTCCCGCAGCAAAAGAGCACTGCAGCAAAAATCCTGGTGGCAACACATCAGTTTTTCCCCCAGCGCTTTTTGCAGAAATTGCGCAGAGATTTCCTCTGAGGACTTTCGGCTTCCTTTATACCTATAGGGAAACCGCCGATGTTTCTGTAGGTATAAGTGACATGCTGCGATTTCCAAAAACCGTAACAGTTTTGGGAATTGCAGTGTGTCTGCTGCGTGTATTTTTCTGCAATGTGTGGATGGGACTGCACACACTATATACCTACACACTCATAGATATACATTCATATATACTCACACATTTATAATAGCATATATACATTCATATACCATATATAAGTCAAATATATACTTATATGAATGCATGAATACTATATATACACACATATATATATACATACACTCACACATACATCTTATTATAGCATACTGTATATACTCACACATACCTTATACAAACATACAGTATTCACAGTACACAAGTCACATACTTTAACTTTAAAGTACTATCATGGTGTCTATCATAATGATATGTGTATGGTAGTGGTGTATGATAGACACTATGATAGTACTTAAGAGTTAAACAAATTTACACATATACATATTACATAGTAAATATTACATTTTACCAAAAAGAAAAAAGAATATACTCACATTTGAAGCAGAAAGTGCAGCATCGCAGCAGACTTCTCTCTGTCCCCACACAGTCCGATGTAAGCTATGACTCACTGCTGGGAGGGGGAGGGAGGAAGTCCAGGCTGCACAGAGAGTTGTACATAAGAAGTCAGTGACAGGTGAAGCTGCTGCAGCTCCTGCCCCTGGTGTCCACACAATGTATGCTTTATCTATATTAATAGGAAAGTATATCACTGCCAAGAGGCCCCTGTGTGTGTGTCAGGGCCCTGGGATATCTTTAATCATTACAGCCTGGGGCCCCCGAGCTTACTGATCTGGCCCCTGTTACCTCTCAGTCCTTAGTTTGTCAAGGCAAATGCATTGGTTAGTGGCCCGACCTGGCCCCTGACATCCTGATCGGGCTCCTGACCAATGCATCTGCATTGACAAACTGAGAACTGATAGTCAAGGCTCGGGGCCCACCGGGGGATTCACCGGTTCCCTGGTGGGCCAGTCCGACCCTGGGAGATAGATAGATATGATATAGATAGATAGATAGATAGATAGATAGATAGGAGATAGATAGATAGATAGGAGATAGATAGATAGATAGATAGATAGATAGATAGGATATAGATAGATAGATAGATAGATAGATAGGAGATAGATAGATAGATAGATAGATAGATAGATAGATAGATAGATAGATAGATAGAAGATAGATAGATAGATAGGAGATAGATTGATAGATAGATAGATAGATAGATAGATAGATAGATGATAGATAGATAGATAGATAGATAGATAGATAGATAGATAGGAGATAGATTGATAGATAGATAGATAGATAGATAGATAGATAGGAGATAGATTGATAGATAGATAGATAGATAGATAGATAGATAGATAGATGATAGATAGATAGATAGATAGATAGATAGATAGATAGATAGGAGATAGATAGATAGATAGATAGATAGATAGATAGATAGATAGGAGATAGATAGATAGATGATAGATAGATAGATAGATAGATAGATAGATAGATAGGAGATAGATAGATAGATAGATAGATAGATAGATAGATAGATAGATAGGAGATAGATAGATAGATGATAGATAGATAGATAGATAGATAGATAGATAGATAGGATATAGATAGATAGATAGATAGATAGATAGATAGATAGATAGATAGATAGGAGATAGATAGATAGATAGATAGATATGAGATTGCAATGATTTATTGATGATATAACTGATTATTTTGAGGTTTTCCGCAGGTATAAGGGAAACCTCTGTCTTCATGAGATTGTGCGGTAACTGTTCGCAGCATCAGACGGGGAATGTGCGATTTGATAAAGGAATCCTGAAGATCAATGTATCCTGCTGCAGCCATGACAACTGCACTCCTACCGAACCCACCTGTAAGTAGTCGAGGAATTCTCATCTATCTGTCCATAGATTATACAAGTTATCTGACCCAAAGTCTATAGAATCGGAAGTGTAAGGTAGAGCTCCGCAAGCCTTCTGTCTGCAGCATATTGTGGGTCACATGTGGAGTAAAACGTCATAGACAGCTTGCAACAATTTTTACCAGGATTCTTACCCAAGCATTGAGATTACGTTGCGATAAATTTGCCAATAGAAACTCTTAGCCTAGCAGACACATGCAACAAAACGATAGGTGTAATATTGTTACTAGTTACTAATGAGATAACATGACGTTTTACTGTAGGTTGTAAAGCAAGAATCTTCTCCAGAGTCTGGACTGTTCTGCTGACATCTAGTGTTCAACATGAGAATTGTGTATATATTTTTTTTTTTTTTTTAATCTTTCCTTTTTCCTTGATTTTATGTGTTTTTTTTCTCTTTTACTACAAGTTGCATCGGATAAACCTTCCTCTAAATATGAAAAATTCAAAAGCAATGGGATCAGGTGCAAGTCCTGCTTTGCGTCCAACGCGAAAGGCTGCGATTGTAACGTCTTTCTGAATTGCACAGGAGGGGAGACAAAATGTATCTCACGGTCTATATCTACTTCAGGTGAGTTGTTCCAAAATGGTCATAACCTCTTCTACCACCTCCAAGCATTAGCACCTTGTAGCATTGGTGAAGAGCAAAAGTGTCCAGGAAGGTGGTCATGTGGACCTCTGACCAAATAAGGACAATTCGGCCACCATATTCCTCAGGTCCTAGACTGATTGTGGGAAGATCTGGGTTGTTGGGAGAAATATTTCAGATATTTACTTATAGATTTGTATTTTTATAAGCCCTCAATGTAAAAGGTATTCGTGGAGTTCCCCTTAAAGAGAACCTTTCACCACTTCCACCAACTCCAAGTCTTTGCACCCTCCAATAGACGTTGATGAGTCTGGTGCCAGGGGCGAACCTGCCCCTTTCGCCGCCCGAGGTGAACTACAGAAAGCCGCCCCCCTCCCCCCTGCCGGGAAGAGGGGGCGGAGCGGAGGGGGTGTGGCGGAGCGGAGGGGGCGTGGTGAAGTGCAGGGGGTGGGGCTTAGCGCCGTTCGTCAGCAGAGAGCAGGCATGGAGACGACCTGCTCTCTGCCTGAGCGTGAGGGGAGGCTGCTGGAGTAGCGCTGCTCCAGTGGCCTCCCCAAACCACCGCTCGGTGCTAAGCCAGTCCAGGACAGCTTGTCCTGGACTGGCTTAGGTAACCAAAAATGCCACCCTCCCTGAGGCCCTTGCATAGCGCCGCCTGAAGCGGTCGCTTCAGGTCGCCTCATGGGAGGTGCAGCGCTGTCTGGTGCAGTCGGAATTTTTTCTCTAGCCCCACCAATATGTTATCAACGCTTTCTGCTGTCAAGTGGGTGGTCCTTGGCTGGAGCAGATAGCCTTGGACCACCAATCTGACCGTAGAGAGCCTAATTAGCATATTAGTTGCTGAAACTGATATTGTAGATTTCTTAGGGATGGCGGGGGCTAGAGAAAAAATTCTAATTGCATCAGAATCAGTGAATTGGCACCAATGCCGAACATGGTGAACAACAATAGTCTTCATATCTTCCCGAGGAGACACAGAAATCTTATAAGACTGGGATTTCAGCGTACAGGGAACAAGACCGTTATACAAGGCTCTGGGCTCTTTGTAAGTCACACACTGAATGGAGGTCAACGCTAGTAAGGGAATGTCATAGAGTTCCATTAAACTGGAGTGAGTTATAATGGAAGGATTCAGCTGGGGCTCCTCCATTCCGGCCCTCCCCGACCTCCACTTTCTACATTCACAGAATGTGGGTTGTGGCACATTTTTGGCAGAAAATAGGACCTTGCACCATATATGCGCCTCCATATCCTTCATCTACACCAGTTCTACAGTTAGAATATAGAATGTTATCAAAGACAACATGTCCTCTTCTGTTTCTCCCCAGGAGGGCACCTCTATTCGGTCGCCATACGAGGATGCACCACTACAGAGATGTGTGAAGTCGCCGGAAAAGATGAAAAGCTAAATACCACCCAAGTGAGGTCCAGTTATACATGCACGGGCGAAAGTGACAGTATCCACAACGCTTTAGGATTGCTCGTTCTTACCGCCACCCTGTTCTCCAAGTTTACAACAACGACGTGATGTCCGTCTGCAAACTAGCTCCCCGCATCAGGAACCACAGCGCAAAACTACTGAGGCATATAAGGATAACTTACCAAATACTCTGCTTTATTTATTACTAGTTTGGTTTGTTTTCTCCTCCATTCACATCCAAAGCTAATAAAAATACGGATTTCCTGTTAAGATGGAGCAGTGCATGATGGGAGTTCACGTGATGGGTGTTCAGGATGTGTCCAGTAGGGCCGCGCTGTCAAATACTGTTGTATCTGAGGAGTAACCAGGGAATTTCTAGGAATTTTTGGTGACCTCCATCCCTAATGTAGTAAGATCTGGCCATGGTTGGTGGCTTCCCTACAGTGTATTCATTGGCTCTTTAACCACTTCAGTACCGGGCCAATTTGTGGTCCAGGACCAGACACATTTTAGGTTTATTTTGTATGTGAGGTTTTGAGGACTGTAACATTTTTCTCGTATGTCTCAAACAACTAAGTTTTGCGTCTTTTTTCGGGGACACATAGGGCTTTATTTTTATGTTATCTTTATTTTCGAATGTGTTTAATTTTTTTTATATCTGGGAAAATATAAACATAATAGGAGGGAAATTGTGTCTGGTTTTCAAATTTTTTTTTTTTTTTTTTAATTTAATAACACAAAGTGTCACTGAAAAACTTTATAATATAGTTTTTCCTCTCCATTACGGTAATTTTTATTTTGTATGGTGTCGTCGGGGGTGGGGCTATAACCTTTAATAACAGCGTTTTATTAGCGTATTATTTATTTATTTTTTATTATTATTTTATTTACATTTTTTTAAAACTTTTTTTATTATATTTTTTTTTTTTTTTTCAGATGGTGTCCCCATAAGGTAATAAGAGACCTTTGGGGACATCTGATTTTTTTTTTTTTTTTGTACTGGAGGCTGATTTCTCCTATAACTGGGGCTGCTACATTTAACCCCAGTTGCAGGAGGAATACAGACTCCTGTAGGACCCAGCAGCTCTTGCAAGATGCTTCTCCCGGCGGATCACGTGACCATCGGGTCAGAGGGCAGCTGAATTATGGCAGCGTCCATAGCTGTGTATACAGCACTCATTGAGCGCTGTATACACAGCAATCGAGAAGGCACGGGAGGTAATAAATCTGCCCTGTCTTCTCTCTGGGAGCTCCGGCTGACGTTACAGCCAGCTCCTAGTGAAAGCAGCTACACGATCTCCGTACAGCTGCTGTGTTCTGGTGGACGTACAGGTACGTCCTGTCAGAACTAGGCAACCACTTCCTGGAGGTATATAGTCTATGGGCGGTCCAGAAGTGGTTAAGAATCTGCTAAATCCTGAAATCTGTTCCCAGTCAATCCCTTGGCCATGTGGGCCATTTCATAGACCAGCCTGCTAGTCCATGTGAAGCTGTGTGTTTCTAAGCTTACTTTGATTGGCTATATTGTAACCTCTATGTTTACTTTGAATCTGATCTACTTGACCTGACCTCGGCCTGGTTACAGTTTTGACTCTGTGTTTGCCTGCCCTGACCATTGGCCTGTTTACTGTGAAAAACAAACTCAGCCTGCCCTAACCTCGGCTTGTCCACCAACCTGTTCTCTTCTGTGCCACTCCGATCACCTGGGTCATGTGCCACTAAACTACTCCTAGAGGTGGAAACCTAGTAGTCGCTTGCCGTGAAGACTGCAACCTCATATGGGACTTGGGCCCATTCATACGGAGTAAAGTGGCGCTGATTCTGGCACAATAACTCCCGGCAGAATCAGCACTGATAAAAAGACTCCCATTGAGGTCAATGGTTTCGGCGTGGAAGATGGAACCCATTGAACTCAATGGGAGTCTTTTTATCAGCGCTGATTCTGCCGGGAGTTATTGTGCCAGAATCAGCGCCACTTTACTCCATGTGAATGGACACTTAAAGGGTAAAATTTAGGGAGTCACTTAGACAAGTGTAGCTGTAAGGCAAACCAGTTTGGTGGCACTGTGTCTCCACAAATTCTGATAAAGTTGAAGAGATGGTCTACATTTGGTAGGTTCTAATCTAGACTAACTCAAGAACCAAAGTACAAGAGCTTTGATTCTCATAACAGGTTTTCGACTTGTCCATCAGGAAAAAGGAAGCCATTGACCCAGGAGTAAAAGAGAGATAGTAGGAGCAAGATCCATGAGCTTTAAGACAATGACATCCAGCCAAGGTAAAGCATCAAAGAACAACTTGGTGGGGACCTCAGCATAAGGTCAATGAGAGCACGTACAACCAGGTCAACATCTCAGCATAGTTGGGTAAACTGATAGATCCCGAAACCAACATCTAAATCCCATAAAACCCTATGAAAGGGAAGCAGTTTTGGAGTTTGGGGACAACAAACCTCCCCAAATCTTTGTGTCCTATCACCACTTTGCTGTTGGTTTCCTTTTTAGTCAAGAGCGGGGATTTCCATCACATGAATTGCTGCGGTAAAGTTGAAGTCAGTACGCCCTGCTTCGCTGCACGAACTCTTCACTTTCTAGCAGTGAAGTAAGGTCTAATGACCTTGGCTTGACTGGATGCCATGTGTCCCTCTGTAGACTCATCTCATTGAACACTCAGGTTTGGGACCCTAAATAGAAATACATTGGACACATGATGGGTCATTTAGCTGTTTAGTACCTGCATTACATAATGGCAAAACACATTATGGGTGAAATGTAAGGCAAGTAACATACAGTATTTTATTTCATAAGGCCCATTGGCTCTCGAGTGGATAAGCAATCTCTTAGTTTCAAAGCTAGCTGATCTGTAGAAGGAGAAGGTATGCTTAGTATGTGATAGTTACCACTCTAATGTCTAGGAGGACGTCTATGAGTCTACTTTGGCCTTAGCTATAGTCTCAATGGTCCTCTTCACTGAGAATGGGCATTCCCCCAGCCTTGGATGGTCTCACAGCCTCCTTCACAGTCGGCCAAACTATGCCTCACAGAAGCTGACTACTCTTAGTTTACTTTATTACACACACACCAATGTGACATTATCGACCCTGTCGCAGTGCTGAGGCTTGTGATTGAGCATCAGCAGTCCAATGACATCCCAGAAGAGTGTTGGATGCCAACAGGAGAGCCAAAAGCCTAAACGAGGTAACGGAAGGAGAGTATGAATATTTGTTTTCACATTTTTGTGTACAGACCCAAGTGTACAATAATGTCACGTTCACTTTGACATAACTTCAGCTGTGTTTTCCCTAGAGAGCTAGATATTGGACAGATAGGTTAGATTCATTAGAGTATTCTACACTATGTTCTATAGATAGGTTCCCAGGATCCCTAAGAGTATTCTACACTATGTTTTATAGATAGGTTCCTAGGAGTCCTAAGAGTATTCTACACTATGTTTTATAGATAGGTTCCTAGGAGCCCTAAGAGTATTCTACACTATGCTTTATAGATAGGTTCCTAGGAGCCCTAAGAGTATTCTACACTATGTTTTATAGATAGGTTCCTAGGAGCCCTAAGAGTATTCTACACTATGTTTTATAGATAGGTTCCTAGGAGCCCTAAGAGTGTTCTACACTATGTTTTATAGATAGGTTCCCAGGATCCCTAAGAGTATTCTACACTATGTATTATAGATAGGTTCCTAGGAGCCCTGACAGTATTCTACACTATGTTTTATAGATAGGTTCCTAGGAGCCCTAAGAGTATTCTACACTATGTTTTATAGATAGGTTCCTAGGAGCCCTAAGAGTATTCTACACTATGTTTTATAGATAGGTTCCTAGGAGCAGGGGTGAACCTGCTCCTTTCGCCGCCTGAGCGAAGTACAGAAAGCCGCCCCCCCCCCCCCGCCGGGAGGAGGGGGCGGAACGGGGGCGTGGCTTAGCGGAGGAGGCGTGGCGCCTCGAAAGGGGCAGGGCTTAGTGTTGTTCGCCAGCAGAGAGCAGGCCCGGAGACTGCCTGCGCTCTGCCTGAGCGTGAGGGGAGGCTGCTGGAGCGGCGCTGCTCCAGTGGCCTCCCTAAACCACCGCTCCGTGCTAAGCCAGTCCAGGACAACTTGTCCTGGACTGGCTTAGGTTAGCAAAAATGCCGCCCTCCCTGAGGCCCTGGCATAGTGCCGCCTGAAGCACTCGCTTCAGGTCGCCTCATGGGAGGTGCTGCACTGCCTAGGAGTCCTAAGAGTATTCTACACTATGTTTTATAGATAGGTTCCTAGGAGTCCTAAGAGTATTCTACACTATGTTTTATCGATAGGTTCCTAGGAGTCCTAAGAGTATTCTACATTATGTTTTATAGATAGGTTCCTAGAAGCCCTAAGAGTATTCTACACTATGTATTATAGATATGTTCCTAAGATCACCGAGCGTATTCTACACTATGTTCTATAGATAGGTTCCTAGTAGCCCTCAGAGATACTTCACATTGTAATCCTATCTGTGCTGATAATAAGAGGAACCAGGAGAGATCCCTAAAGAACAGGAAGTATCAGTTTATTATTAGATTTGGTGAGTGAGAACAAGAAGTATTAGCTCATTATTAGCATTTGTGACCACAGTGAACCAGATTGCAGGATTTCAGTGTTATTCTTGAAGAAATAATGACCTGAAAAATGATAAAAAACATACTTCACCAAAATCCTTAAGAAAATGCCATAAAAACATGCTATAAACAATAGGTCGTTATTTTTCTGATGACATTATTACCTTTCATTCTTTATACCGAAAAACGGAACCACTTTTTAAAATTTCCATCTCTGAGCCTAAGAAGCTGAGACACATGCAGACACGATGAGTCACTTTGGTAAACCAACGCCCTGCTTTGTGGAAGAAAAAAAGTCTTGTGCTGCAGCTCGCGCAGTTGTTCTTGTAGAATCCTCCTGAAATGATGGAAAGAACGGTTCTCCTGCTTCCCTTCATCCTGTCCAACCTGGTAACTCCAAGTAAGTAACTCTTAGATATAAAGATATAGAACGTCATATCTAAATTTTTCAAGAAATATGTTTTTGTTTTTTCAATTTCTAAAAAAATTCTAAAATTGTAATTAAAATTTAAAATCGAAATCAAATTTTATTACAGATGTAAAAAAAAAGTTCTATTTTTATCTTCCCATTCTGTAGATTTTGTTACGATTTGGTTATTTGTTTTTGACAAGTTCTGTTTCTAATTCTAATCGGAGAGAAAAGTTTAAAAAAAATTAACATTTTGGAATTTATTTTGGAAAATGACAATAAAAATAGTAATCGATCCTGGATTTCATTTGGTTCGGCGTCCTATCGCAACGCAAATTTTACGCGCGTTTCGAATAGCTGACACTTTCTTTCATCCTTGCAACTAGAAAGTTCCGCTTCTCGAAAAAATAAAAAAAAGTCCTTCATTCCATTGAGGTCTATGAGCTGGCAAAAATTCTCGGAAAATCTGACACACTCGGAGGTTCTCGAGTCTGCTGAGTCTCTCGCTAGTTGACTCTGAGTCGCCGCTCCTTATTCTTGTTAGTGTAGAGAGTGGATTAAATTTAGAAAACCTGGCAAGGAGCTGCAGGGAAGGAATGTCATCTCCGTCACAGCCAAGACCCTCTGCACAGTGGAAAGCTATGTCTTAAGGAGCACGTTTCTTTTGTTATGTGCATGTGCAGATGTAGCAAATGTAAACTTGACATAAAAAAAAAATGTCAAGTTAACGTTTGCTGTGTCAAGATAATGTTGCTACAGCTGTGTGCAATATACCTGAGTGCATTGTGTATATACCATATGAATATCCTAAACCTCACGTGACCACTGAGACCAAACAAGGACCCGGTGACGTATACGGGTGACAGCACCGATCCCTTTCCAGAGGCCGCTTAGGTCATGTGACGCTCAGGACTTCCAGCACAATGCAAAGGGGACCAGTGGTGGAAAATGGACTGGATAGGCTATTTTTTTCTATTACATCCCCCCTCCCCCCGTGACGTCTCTACGGATTGCGCCACCTACTGGACAACCCCTTTAACTACACTACTGCACAGAACTTTAACTTGACTTTCTCAATGGCTTTTGTCACGTTCTGTACCAAGATATCACACTACAGCAAGTGATGAGTTAAACTTTGTTACGAGTATAGCCGTCTCTAACTTGTATCTGATAACTTGTTGAAGCTTGATATTATGTCACAAAAGCTACTGAAAGTCATTGGTAAGGTTTATTACAACTTGTCATGTTAGGGATTGCTATATCTATACAGTACATGTGTATTATATAGCAGGACTGTATACTGTATGCAGTATAGCAGCACAATATATAGTGTTACTTTGTATGTGTGTGATCATTGGTAAAGAGTTGAGTGAAAGTGGTTAGAAACCGTTTACTTAATGTGTTAAAAGTCAAGTTAAACTTGGTCACCTCTATACATGAGGATATGTTGGTACATGTACCCCTGATAGAAGATGGGCCCCCTGCAAAGACCAAATATTTGCATTGCATAACCAGCCATTCATTTGAATGAGCACCATGTAATACCACATTCCTCCTCTAGTGGCCACTGTAAGACACATAATCGGATTACTGTCAGCTGCCAAATATGATCAAGTGATTGCCAGTAGAATTTGCCTAAACCGATATGGATGTCTCCAGCGCGCCCGCAGGGCTTGTCCCACACAGCTCCCGGAGCTAATAGGCCTAATTGTATAGTGATTGCTTGTCTGACATAAGCTAGACCCACATGACAGCCCCAGTGGGAGCGATAATTATAGCCATGAGGTTACCCAGCGATTCCAGAGAGAGAACAAGCTAAAAAATGACTCATCCATGCTCAATTCCTATTGTATAATATTTCAGTTACCACCACTAGGGGGCAGGTTAGGAGATAATTCTACACAAACTTGAATACTGTATGTTTTGTAATGTAATACCACACGTGGCCACATGGTGCGCTGTTACATATAACCATGAATGTAAAGAATGGCAAAATAGTTTAACCCTTTAATACGGCCACCAAGAAGTTGACCGAATACGATGAGTATTGGATACTAATGACCAATCCGCAGGATATCGGTATCAAATCAGTGGAGGTCCAACACCCAGAACCTGCATCGATCAGCTGATTCAGCTGCCAGAAGTAGTATAGGTCATTTAGATCTCTGGATTTCTACTGTAATAATTGTCCCCATTTTTATATTTCAGGCCTTTCGTTGTCATGCACCGAATGTTACGGGCCCGGAGCTAAACTCTGCCAAGGCGTCTCGGTCATTTGTCCTACTGATACCGATAGTTGTGTTCTAACCGTAGAGAGTGAAACCCAAGGTGAGCCATAAAACACGACTGTACCGTATTATTCAGGGCTGCCCCAAAAACATATTAACCCATGAGATTACTCAGCTCTATGACTCAGGGGCTACACAGTTACCTTGGGTCATGGGCTTGCATGTTCTTCCCATGTTCATCTATGAGCGTTGGCTATTCCAGTATGCCATACACATATGATGGGCTCAACATGGTCATCTCATGAGCCCCTGACCATGTGTCTATCAGGGCCGATGCGTATTATAGGGAGAGCTTGACATAAGAACCCCCAGCCCCGGGTTTATTTAATATGGACAAGGATCAAATTTGGGTCCATATGTTAAGCTCATTTGGTCAATGTCTATATGTATAGTCTACTGTGTATAATTTGGCTCAAAGCTAATACTGGGCATACAGTATAACTTTCGGGCCTCAAACACATTGGTTGCCCTGTGTATTTTGCTAGTCTACCACCAGTGGCCGCTGTTTCTCTCACTCTGAAATATTATGTTGCACTTCCACTCCTCACCACTGGAGGCGGCTTCTGTGTTTATCTTGGAATTACCTTTATCAAAGATGACCGGTCTGTGCCAATGTGAAGCCATCTTGTTTCCTGTTTGGGCCTATTTATACCCATGGGGCAGTTCAGCCATTGCTCGAGTATTGGGACTTGTTCCAGTCTCCTGCTCCTCAGAACTGTCTTTCCCAGACTGTCTCTACTCCATTACTGTATTACCCTTGCAATCTATGAGCCGTTCCTCGGACTACTGCTCTTTAATTCCTATCTGTTCTTGGCTTATTCCATCTGGCCACCGGATTCCATCCGTGTTTGCCAGTAGTCGGAATTTATTAAGACTGGGGATTTGTACGCCAGACTTGATCAATTCCCCGGCTGGTAGAAGAGGTGCTTGAATTATTAAGAGATTCCGGCCCCCTAATAATTCAGGGACTGGCGTAGACTTCCTATATAACTCACAGCTTATGGTAAATTTGTCCCTGGCCCAGACTAGTCTCATCTGTCCCCTGTTCCACGCCCTTTAGGGGCGACATTGAGCCTCAAATAGAGTCTGTGTACCAAAGACCTGACACATTTACACCCATCTATACCAAAAAAATTGGAATAGGTGGGTTCATAAATACCCCTCAAATTCACTGGTGCCCACAAGTATAATAATACATGAAGTATGTTTAGGGTCATGTTATTTAGTATTCAGCTAGTGGCCCTCTGTGGACTGTGGACTCCTCGGGGGCGTGGCTATAAGAGCTGTAAAAGCAGGAGTCAGAAGGTCTCCTTTGCTACATAAGGAGACATGGGTGACACATGGTAGGTCATGGTAGACCTGGTAACAATTCTGCATTGAGAACCTTCAGGTCATGGCCCTGGTATAGTGGGAGAAGTGTTGACCTCCTATGTCACATTTATTTCAGATGGAAAGGAGATCACATTGTCCAGACAGTATTGTGGGAAGAGGAGCATGTGCTTGTATAGCGGAATCCTGGCCACAAGCTATAGCGTGAGGAGAATCAGTAGCTCCTGCTGCTTTACAAGTAACTGTTCTCCTTCAGTTCCCAAGTGTAAGTATCTCTTAAAGGAACGGTGCACCTTGGATAACCTGCCCAGATCCATTGTTATTTCTGCAGTTCTTGAAAGGAAATCTTGAAGGAACCCAACAGTGGTTTTCCAGAGTTTGTCCCTGAAATGGAGCTCAATGGGTATGTGGCTATTGCCAATGTGGGTACACTGTCTACCAGTAAGTATTTGGACACCCATGCAAATGAAGATATGATGTAAATGATGTACGTCACGCCTTCCGCCATTGGCATTAGTCACATGCCAGATGCCACCAAGTGCTGAGTTGTCCGATTTCGAGAAAGGGGTAATTGTGGGGTACCACAGAAATGGTCGATCCTTAACCCCTTCCCGACATGCGCCGTAATAGTACGGCACATGTCGGGTCTGTAACTATGGCGACCGCCCGGGAGCCGGGCGGCCGCCATAGCCGCCGGGTGTCTACTGCTTTAAGCAGTAGACAACCGGCTCTAATGCCTCCGATCGGTCCCCGGACCGATCGGAGGCATTAACCCCTCCGGTGCCGCGGGCATAGGCGCCGGAGGCGCCATTTTCCCGGCGGCGCATGGGCGCCGCCATTTTGGCCGGGATCGCCGGCTCCTGGAGCATGCTCCAGGGCTGACGTCCCGTTGCCATGACAGCTGGGAGCCTTGTACAGGCTCCCAGGCTTGTCTGCAAATCCTCTCTTTTGCAGGCTGGTGTATGCAGCCTGCAAAAGAAAGGATGATTTTTTGCAATGCATTGCAATGCATTAGCATTGTAATGCATTGCATTAGTGATCAGACCCCCTGGGGTTCAACACCCCTAGGGGGTCTAAGAAATGCAAAAAAAAATAAATAAAAAAACAGTTAAAAAAAATATAAAAAAATATAAAAAGAATTAAAAGTTCAAATCACCCCCCTTTCCCTAGAACACATATAAAAGTAGTTAAAAACTGTGAAACACATACATGTTAGGTATCCCCACGTCCGAAATCGCCCGCTCTACAAATCTATAAAAATATTTTTCCTGTTCGGTAAACGCCGTAGCGGGAAAAATAATCGAAAGTGCCAAACTGCCGTTTTTTCACTGTTTTGATTCTGATAAAAATTTGAATAAAAAGTGATCAAAGCAATAACATTTCCTGAAAATGGTAGAACTAAAAAGTACACCCGGCCCCGCAAAAAAAGACGCCATATGCATCCCCGTACACTGACGTATAAAAAAGTTACGGCCGTCGGAATATGGCGACTTTTAGAAAAAAATTTTTTTAACACAGTTTTGGAATTTTTTTTAGGGGTCAAAATGTAAATAAAACCAAATAAATTTGGTATCCCTGGAACCGTACCGAAACTCAGAATACAGGGGACATGTCATTTTGGCTGCACAGTGAACGCCGTAAAACCAAAGCCCGTAAGAAAGTCGCAGAAATGCATTTTTTCTTTAAATCCACCCCATTCAGAATTTTTTCCCAGTACATTATATAGAATAATTAATGGTGGCATCATGAAGAAAAATTTGTCCTGCAAAAATTAAGACCTCATATGGCTCTGGGAGCGGAAAAATAAAAAAGTTATGGGGTTTAGAAGGAGGGGAGTCAAAAACGAAAAACGAAAATCAAAAAATGCCATCGGCGGGAAAGGGTTAAGGGACATAACAAACAAACTGAATTACCCAAAATCGACAGTGGCCTATGGGATTACGAAGTGGAAGGTGAACGGTGTTTGTCGGCAGACCCCGAAACTGGGAGATAGAGACCGACGAGTGCTGGCCAGAGAAACCGCACCCAACCGATGGCTCACATACACCAGGAGTGTCACCGGGCATCCGGGAGTATGGTGTCCATCAATACCATCCGTAAGGAAGCGTCTGCTGGGGTCTACAAACTATTGTATAGGAAGAAATGGTGTCTTTTTACTCTACCCCAGGGGTCCAATACTTATTGGCAGACAGTGTATTACTGAAAGTCGTGCGGGTCTTCTAGGGGTCAGGCTTAAAGGGGTTGTCTGGAATTAGTAAACAGGGCTCTTTTCTTCTTCTCAGGAAGTGATATTACATTTGTTGGTCACATGGTCATGCTACAGCTCAAACCCATTCATTTAAAGGATAAGGATTATAAAACATGGCTGCTTTCTTCAAGTGACATCATGTTTTTGGGTCACATGACAATACCATATATCTGTTCATGATATCACATGAGGTCATTTCCTGAGACGAAGGAGGAAGCCATGTTTTATAATCCTGATGATCCCTTTAACAACGATTCCTTCAAGTTTCCCGACCAGAGCGCCAACTGCTGGAAACTACGAAAAAGATTAGAAAAGTGTTGAGTTTTTCCATTTCGTTGGTATAAGAGCGAGGCTCAGGAGATGGCTTCAGAATCAGGCCCGGGAAAGTCCATGAGTGAGAGACTAAATCTTATATTCTTCTTAAGTACCAACAGAAAAGACTGACAAGAATGGCGTGCGCTGTAAATCCTGTGATGTAGATAAGGGGAAGCCGTGCGACTTCGAATCCCCCACTATAGATACTGTAGAATGTACAGGGGATGAGAAGATGTGTGTCTTCATGAGCAACTCGACCACAGCAGGTAAAGCAGAATATCATGATACTGACCGCAGCTGCTGCAGAACATCATAATACTGACCCATCCTAATACTGACCTCAGCTGCTGCAGAACATCATAATACACACCTCAGCTGCTGCAGAACATCATAGTACACACCTCAGCTGCTGCAGAACATCATAATACACACCTCAGCTGCTGCAGAACATCATAATACACATCTCAGCTGCTGCAGAACATCATAATACACACCTCAGCTGCTGCAGAACATCATAATACTGACCTCAGCTGCTGCAGAACATCATAATACACACCTCAGCTGCTGCAGAACCTCATAATACACACCTCAGCTGCTGCACAACTTCATAATACACACCTCAGCTGCTGCAGAACCTCATAATACTGACCTCAGCTGCTGCAGAACATCATAATACACACCTCAGCTGCTGCAGAACATCATAATACACACCTCACCTGCTGCAGAACATCATAATACTGACCTCAGCTGCTGCAGAACATCATAATACACACCTCAACTGCTGCAGAACATCATAATACACACCTCAGCTGCTGCAGAACATCATAATACACACCTCAGCTGCTGCAGAACATCATAATACACACCTCAGCTGCTGCAGAACATCATAACACACACCTCAGCTGCTGCAGAACATCCTAATACACACCTCAGCTGCTGCAGAACATCATAACACACACCTCAGCTGCTGCAGAACATCATAATACACACCTCAGCTGCTGCAGAACATCATAATACTGACCTCAGCTGCTGCAGAACATCATAATACACACCTCAGCTGCTGCAGAACATCATAGTACACACCTCAGCTGCTGCAGAACATCATAATACACACCTCAGCTGCTGCACAACTTCATAATACACACCTCAGCTGCTGCAGAACATCATAATACACACCTCAGCTGCTGCAGAACATCATAATACACACCTCAGCTGCTACAGAACATCATAACACACACCTCAGCTGCTGCAGAACATCATAATACACACCTCAGCTGCTGCAGAACATCATAGTACACACCTCAGCTGCTGCAGAACATCATAATACACACCTCAGCTGCTACAGAACATCATAACACACACCTCAGCTGCTGCAGAACATCATAATACACACCTCAGCTGCTGCAGAACATCATAATACACACCTCAGCTGCTGCACAACTTCATAATACACACCTCAGCTGCTGCAGAACATCATAATACACACCTCAGCTGCTGCAGAACATCATAATACACCTCAGCTGCTGCAGAACCTCATAATACACACCTCAGCTGCTGCAGAACATCATAATACACCTCAGCTGCTGCAGAACATCATAATACACACCTCAGCTGCTGCACAACTTCATAATACACACCTCAGCTGCTGCAGAACATCATAGTACACACCTCAGCTGCTGCAGAACATCCTAATACACACCTCAGCTGCTGCAGAACATCATAATACTGACCTCAGCTGCTGCAGAACATCATAATACTGACCTCAGCTGCTGCAGAACCTCATAATACACAGGCAGCAATATAATCCCTTGATAATGATGGGACACTCTGTAGTACATTGCACAGTGACTCAGCTTTCTATAACTCCTGACATCCCCTTTAAGGACCTGATCTGATCTTACAATAACATGGCAAAAACTTTTCATTTTATAGGACAATTAAGATTTGGAAACAGCGCAAGTGGCTGCGGCTCGGAAGGATTGTGCAAAACTGACAAGCCAGTGATTAAAGTTGGCGGGGCGATGAGTGAAATCACCTATACTTGCACCAGCGGGGCGGCTGCCTTCCCTCCGGTTCTGCCTGCCATGCTGCTGGCCGCACTTTATATCATGAAAGCCATTTCATAAACCCTCAGATATGTTGTATCTACAGCAAGTGCCAGTGGATAAGACCCTGCCCGGGTCATGTGATGGTCACACAGGTGCAGACAGAGCCCCGAAACCTACGCCATTACTATACAACACTGTCCGCCATGTGCGCCGAGCACCTGTGCCCCCATCACATGACCAGAGAGGATTGTATTACAAGGAAGGGCACAACAATGGTTTCCATTAAATGACAGCAAGCAGAGATCTTGAGAAATATAACATTTGTTTGACAAAACTGGTTGTCCGGGACTGTGATATTAATCGCTGTGACCTCTTTACTACTTACCAAGCACTGCGCCATACGTTGTATAGTGGCTGTGTGTGGTATTGCATCTCATCCCTATGCATTTGAATGGGACTGAGTCACTAGTCGGAGAAGAGGAAATGGAGTTAAATAGCATAGTCCCAGATACATCCTTTAAGTGTAAGACACAATTGTATCATATAACAGATACATAAAGCAAAGGTTCATGCATACTGCCGAGTTGGGGCTGAGTTTATCATGGAAGGCATCGGGATGACATCCAAGTGCACTCTGTGATGCGTTAACATCTATGGGGTTTCCAGATCCATTCCGACAACACAAAGGATTATTGTGTAGGTCTTCTGCTCCGTGTTATTGGATTGGATCTGGAAACCCCACGAGGAAGACATGAAAGTGTCCTGGAATACACTCGGATGTCATCCAACTCCATGTCAGCCCCAAATCAGATGTATAATCGTTCCTGTGCAAGGACTCTAACTCTTGGGCCCCATTGACTTATAACTGGCTCCATCGTAACTCTATTGACATTTCTGTTGCATACTACACTTTACTGATGGGAACATCAATGAACCCCCAGTGAAGCCCCTCGTCACAAAAGTCCATATAGCCATATATTATTAGGAGAGCAAGGAGGTGACCCAACAGGGGGCAAACCCCAATAAAACATCCTCCTTGGGTCAAAAGCTGAACTGTTCTTGCTTGTAAATCTTTTTGGCTTGTGTTGAGCAAACCTCGCGAGATTCATTTTGCCGACTATTGTTGGCTAGTCCGGCAGTTTCATTCCAAGACAAACCGATATTATTATACTTTGGGGGGTCTGAACAATTGGACTGATGATGTCATTGGGAAGAGGCCCAAAGAGGATACCAAGGGGCCATTGGATGCAGCAACGGAGCCCAAGAGAGATGACAATGTGAAGAGACCCCAGAATATAATAGTTATTTGTGGGTGGTGAATTCAAAAAGTTTGAAATTTTTGGAAAATTCTTACCAAGCCTAGCTCGATACAAACCACTGTGTCCATCCCTAGTCTTGACCGTATCATTTATCATTGTGTTGTCTGGATATAGAAGTATAGTATTTAGCGCAGTATTCCAGTATTTTTTGTTTATTTTTCACAGCTCAGGTAATAAAATAGATCTGAACAGTCTCCAAGAGGTCTAGTATCCCTTTGATAACCGAATCTGCTGGACCAAAACGATAGGAGGTGTTGTCATGGGTGGCTCACAACCTTAAAGGGAATGTGACACCAAAACCCAACCAATAGGTTAGGGTCACCTGAATCAAATATTGTCTTCTTGTGAGTCATTGCCTCATTGTCAATATGCAAATGAGCTCTTTGGAGCAACGAGGGCATTGCTGCTTACCTCTTTGGAGCAATGACAACACATATTGACAAAAACAGCAATTTTTTGGCCATGGAGGGAACGATTGACAAGGGGAAATACTATTTGATTCAGCTGACCCTAACCTATGTCCTGGGCTGGGTTCCGGTGACAGACTCCCTTAAAGGGGTTTTAGTAGACCGTTTTTTAGATTTTGGCTAGTCATGGCTTATGCTAATGTTCTGCCTATCTGTATGCTACAAAGGCTTTATCGTGTCTGGATTTAGTGTTACTGTATTATAACACCTGATGGTTGTTTTCTCCAGGATTCCATCTTTGGAACCTTAGACCTGACCACATGATCCTTCTCAGCCAATGAGCCGAGATCAAGTGATACCTGCTACATAGAAACCGGAAGGGCTGTGATCTCACCACCTGTTAGAACAAAGGTGTAGTCATAGGAGTTCTGAAATGACAACAATGTCAAAAATGTCACATGATTGGTCAGTGATCCGTAATTTAGGGCACGGAAGTTACCGGTCTGGTTTAGTGGGTGAAGCCGTACCCATTAACTTTATTAGGGGATCACACTGAGGTCCTTATCTTAGTAGCTCCAACTTACTGCCAGGTTCTCTTATCCAATAAATGTCTACACAATGTCAATGGTGTACCAGAAAGCAACCAATAAATGTTATAATGTGAATGTTCTCATCGTCTATGTTGTGTAATAAAATGGGTTTCCTCCTCTTAATTCTCTAACATTATTTGGGCTTCACAGCGACGATGGTTGGCTTATAAAGCGATGGAAAGACCCCTAGAGTGGGATAGCATCAGCAGTGCCTTTTTGAAATTTTCCAGTAGCTGCTGCATTTCCCCCCCTCGGCTTATACTCGGGTCAATACGTTTTCCCATTAGGGGCCTCTGCTTATATTCAGGCCGGCTTATATTCGAGTATATACAGTAGTTCTGAAAACATCTAATGTATTACTGCCAGAACTGGTCAAGGGTTGAGCAAAGCTGGTATAGCCCAGTTCACATCTGATGTTCTAGGACCCCACTGATCAGACACATGAGGTCACCAATTCTGCGGACAGATGACAAGTTATGGTAATCAGCAGTGGACATGTCCTATGTGGAAGTATCTGCAATCTGTACAGAAGATTAGGTACGGGCGTCAGTGGAGTGTTAGAGCCCCATGTAGGCAAATTTTGTGTCCTCTTCCCCTCCGACACATATAAATGTCTCTTTTCCTAAACCATATCATATACACAACTCAAGGCCTTGTTGAACCTAATTTATAAAGGGTCACAAGCAACTAGTTTGGCTATGCAAAAAATGTAGATACATATGAAACAACTCCCTCAGGGTAAGACCCCATGCTGCGGAAAAGACTGCACTGGAAATGCGTTACGTTATTTCTGCAGCATTTTTCATTGCAACCTCAGAGTTTTGCTCTGCAGAGTTTCTGCACCTTTTATACTTATAGGTTTTACAGTGTAAGTACCAGTGATACGCACTGCAGCACATCGAATTAACAGAATGTGACTATGTATTAGGTACAATATTTCAACATTTGGGATCCCACTTTTATTTTTGCCCAGGACCCCACTTTTTCTAAAACTGGCACTGTATAGAGTTTTTTCCTTTACTGGTCATTGAAGTGCCAATGTGGTAGTCCTGCCAAAAATAAGCCCACAGATGACTATAAACAAGTTTTGACATTACCCACAGCAACCAATCAGCTACCGTATGTGAATGACACGTGCCCTTCCTGCCTGGGGAATTGCATGGGCCACCGCATACAGCACTTTTCCATTATTCAGTGACATGAGTGAATACTAATAATGATGATGGTGACAGTAAAGGAACCAAGGCTGGATCAAATATATATATACACCACTGACCTCAAGCTGGCATTGGCTGCCAGGCCCTCATTAGCTGGCCTCATTCTTTCCTCAGTGCATGAGGAAGGAACGATGGTTCCGCAACGCGTCTGCGTTTTTTAGGGGGTTTACATTTCTTTTCTTTATTTTGTGATTGACATCAAATTTTTGGTCATTTTATGATGTTTTCTGATTAAAAGTTATATTTTATCATCGGAGAGTTGCTGGAGAAATTTGTTTTTGCCGTGGACATTTTTAATAAGCTATATAGCCATTGGATATAGAGCACCTTTAAGACTGGGTTCATATCAGCGCTTGAATTCCGTTCTGAAATTCCATCCAAACAAATCTTTTCTCTCTGCATTTTCCGAGCGGAAACCCGGCCGACCCATTCTAGTTTTTAGGGTAATCACTTTGTGATTGAGTTTCCATTTTTCGGGTCCCCTAGTGAACCCAAAGAATGGATACCCAAGTGCAAGTGTGAACCTAAAGTAGCATTATAGCTGCAAAAACCAAGACCTCAACAGTTAGGTCAATAGGAAAATGTAAAAAGCTAAGGCCAATGGAATGCAACTATAAAAATAAAATAACAATGGGGTTAAAGGTCACCAGAAAATATGTTTTAATTTCTAAAGATTAATTAGGTAAGCCTAATTGTTCTGCTTCAGTAGGAAGAGATGTGTTCCGGTTCATGCTACATTTGCATCTTCAATATACAAAGCACTTAATGGAGGCATGCGTGTCTTACAAAAATGTAGGCCTTCTTAGAGTGCCAGATATATGGACCTATAGGATACTGTGCAGAATTTTCAGGCACGTATGGAAAAATGCTACAAGTTACGAATGATTAATACTTTCTTTTTGTCAATTACCAAATTAGAAATGTAAATCACATCAATATTTGGGGTGACCCTTACCCCTTGGAGGAGGAGTCCTGGGAGTGATTTTATATAGCACCCAAAGATATACTCTTGATCTGATCATCCTCCAGTCTGTCTGGGACTACATGAAGAGCAAGAAGGATTGGAGCAAGCCAACATCTACAGAAGATCTATGCTTAGTTCTCCAAGATGGTGGCAACCTCCCTGCTTAGTTCTGGCAAAAACTGTTAGCAAGTACTGAGAAGGCAAAGGGCAAAGGTCAAGGGTTTACATGTCTCTTTTCTCCATTCCGTTCATTTTGTTAGTCGACAGCAATAAACTATTAACCCTTCCATTTCGGAAAGCATGACATGTCACATGACATCAACAAGGATCGCAACATTGTTGGAAATCTCGCTGTTATCACGAGAAGACCAACAGTTAACAATCATAGGAAAACATTGCGGTCAATTGTAAACCACAAGACTTTTTCCTTTATGTATTACAAATAATTTTTTTAAAAAAGCAAAAATTTTAATTTTTTTTTAAAAAAGTTCCACAATTAAAACATTTACTTAAAATGTTTTCAAAAACTCTTTGGCCACGGAGAGGTTAAAAAAAATTATAATAAACAAGTAAATCTCTGTGTAATTTTAACAGAACGTCTCCTGGTTTTTCCCCCTCCCTGTCCTATCTGGCAACACCCATGGATGCAGTATAACAGAACACGGCAGCTGAGATTAAAGCTCTGCTCCTAGAATAGTCCTGGAAGCTGCGAGGACAATGAGCTCCTGTCTGCTGGTCACCTGCCTCCTGTCTGCTATTGCGGCAACAGGTAAGGACACATTTTTTTATATATAGAAATAACATGTAGCAATGTAATGTAATCTGACCACTGAACTGGAATGGGGTGAATATAAATAGATGGGGACACAAGACGGATCGTATATCCCGATGTGGTGTGAGGAGACTTGTATGAAATATATAGGTTGAGCTGTAAAGACATAGGTATCCAAATTGCAAAAATTAGCAACATAATCCCATATTTCTATAGGTACCATGACATATTAGCATAACAAATTTACCCTGCTACATCTTTACATACCTCCACACATTTCCGACCCTCCTTTTAAAGTTCGGAAAAAGTTTGTCTTTTCCTTATACGACTTTAAGTTAACTTTTCATTTTCGTTATCGGTGCTCAGCGATGTCCGCCATGTCCTATTAACAATCTCCACCCCTAGACTGTTATCTGTATGTATTTTAAGATACAATAATAAATTATAAAATACAGGATACAAATAGATTTATCTTTATCAGGCTATGGAGTTTAAGAATCAGTGGAGAAGATAAAAGTTAGTGTTTCTCTAAAGTAAAGTTTATGTGTACTATGAAGCTGTGTGAGTAGATAAAGGGAGATGTAATATATCACGCTGATCGTGCGGTGATAAGATGAGCGGTGGCAGCTGTTACACTTAGAGGATGTGTGAAACCACAAGCCTAAGCTACTAAGGAAACCAAGAAGCCACCAGCTTGGACAGTCGTTGTAAAGTTTAAAGGGGTTATACCAGCAATAAAAACTATTCAGATAATTTGCTGCAGTGTGAGAAGGGGTCTACTAATCCTTTGCTCTGGAACCACTAATGTGTTAAAACTGCCCTGATCTGAAACATTATTATTACACCATTTTGAGACTTTTCTAATTTTTTTTTGTTTGGATAACCCCCTTTAAGGTTTTTTGGTATGTTACTGCCCCACTCAGATACCATGTTTTTGCCACTGATGGTCATGGTAATATCTTGTGGCCCTAATGTTTTCCTTGGTTGAAAAAAGTGATTAGTAAGACTAGTGATCCAACTACATTTGGGGTTTCCGTCCCTGATTCCACAACAAGAACAAGGCAGAAGTATAGTAGTTTATCCATCAAGATGGTACCATTTACCAATGACTGGGCTTGGCATTGCTAAGCTGTGTGCCAGTCTTCTGTGAGATGTAGCACAAGTGGCTGCATGTACTTCACAGAGTTTGGGTAGTCGGAGGTGGCCAGTCTGGCAAGCAATGGATTAAGCTAAGAACTCAGCTTTGGCCATGAGGCCCTACTGGCGACACATCTGGTTGAGGTGCTATGATTTCGGTCATGGTCTACTAAGTTCATCACCCTCAGAGAGGTGAGCAATGGAGAATTTCAAAGTGTCCTTAGGTACAAGACATGTAGCGCCAAGGTCAGCAATAATTCTGTATTTTGTATAGCAACCAGAGATACACCTCATAAATCTATGAGTAATAACCCCTATGGACACTATAGAGACTGCAAGCAATGGCCTTTCCAGACTGAAGACATAAAGAGATTTGCCATTTGGTTCAGATGGAATTTTATGTTTTCCGTAAACATTTTATGTTTATTTTGTTTCTATTTTTGAGCTGTAACAAGACGTGTCTCTATTTCGAGAATGTCATTGGTCTGTAGTAGAGATAGCAGGGAGATGACAAGTGATGGCTGCCAGCAGAATGTTGGGTCATGGCCAGGGCTATCGGATTTTACAGTGAAGCGAGTAACCACACCCAAAGTCATTCTGTTTGGCCTATCAGGTATATTTAGATACACAGAGTGAATGCATGTCAACCATGAATAGCAATGGTTAACACCCCCACTCCCAAAAATTCCCTTTAACTTCAGCCTAATCATGAAGAGATATGAAACATAAGATATTAGATGACTACTGAGATCAACAAGAAGTGCCATATAATTCATACGTAACCTGGCTTTGTCCAGTGGTTGGGACTAGAGATGAGCGAACAGTAAAATGTTTGAGATTCGATATTCGTTTCGGGTAGCCCCACAATTTTCGACTACTAGAATCGAATATCGAACCCTATTATAGTCTATGGGGGGAAAATGCTCGTTTCAGGGCTAGGCAACGTTCGATCAAATTACAGTATACTTACCAAGTCCACGAGTGAGGGTCGGGCTGGATCCTCCGAGAAGTCTTCTCCGCGCAGCGTCCCCGCGGCATCTTCTGGCTCTGAATTCACTCTGCCAGGCATCGGGCCTGGGCAGAGCCGACTGCGCATGCCCGCACTACAAGTGATGCCTGGCAGAGTGAATTCAGAGCCAGAAGACGCCGCGGGGAAGCTGCAAGGAGAAGACTTCTAAAGGTAGGAGAAGAACCAGCGTTGATTGGCAGACTGTATAGCATTCGGCCAATCAATGCTGGTTCTGCATCGAACTTTTCCATTCGAATAGCGAGTGGTACTTGATCGAGTACGAGTATTTCGAATACCTTAGTATTCGATCGAATACCTACTCGATCGAATACTACTCGCTCATCTCTAGTTGGGACATGTCGGGGATTGTAGAGTATATATAGAGTATAACAGTATAACATGTTGAGGGTTGTAGTGTTTTATGCATAGAGTAAACTAGAATTGTATTATGGTCGTGGCCATGGCCATGTTTCGGCCATGTTAGGGGTTGCAGTGTTCTATGCATAATAATAGAATGTGTTTTAATTATGTCCAATAGGCAAATCATTTTGGGTGGTGCAGTCTCCAGCAGAGTCTTAGAGAATCTGTAAGGGGAACTTCACACAGGGTTTTTTGGTCAGGACTTTAAAGCCGTATCCACTCAAAATCCTGACCAAAAAGGCGGCTCCCATTGAAATCAATGGGAACCAGTCAATTCTTTTTTCCGGGAGCCGTTTGTTCCGGCTCCCGGAAAAATGAAGCGACAAGTTCATTCGAATCCGCCTGAAGACACTCCCTCCTGACTAGACCCATTCATTTGGGCCTAATCTGGAACGGAGTGTGCAACTGGATGCCAGTCGCAGCTACCCGTATTTTGGTCCGAAACCTGAGGCGGCCTCCGTCTCAGGTTCCGGACCAAGAAACACCATGTGAACTTACCCTGAGGATCCAAAATGCCTTCCAAGCCAATAAAAGTGTTTTTAGTGGCCATTAACCCAGTACCAACACATGTAGTACCCGTACATCAGGGATTTCCTAGGGAAGTACCAGCTGTATAATACTCTTATAGTACCTGCACTAATAGTGGCTGTTAACGCTTTAGATTCCCTTTAGATTCCACCATCTTTGGCCTGATCACTATCCACCCATCCAGAATAACATCAGAGGGCGGCGATCGGTTGTCATGATAGCTGGGAGCCTATTGTTGATGGACAGTGTGTAATAGAATTGAATTAACTTCACAATATACTGCAAGTTGTATTGTAGTATATTGTATGGGTGACCAGGCCCCCTAGAGTCCAAATACCCAAAGGGTAAAAGATAAAAATATAATAAGTTTTTAAAAGTATAAAAAAGATAAAAATAAACTAAAATTTACATAAACAAATTAAGCAAATATAATAATAATAATAATAATAATTATAATAATAATAATAATATAACAATATTTACGCCATACAGTGAACATTGTAGCAGGACAAAAAATTCTAAACAATTTCCTCTCTCACAAAGAATTTAATAGATAGCTATCAAAGCCTCATACAGTCCCGAAATATTATTATAAAAACTCCATCTTACCCCTCTGAGAAAAAAGCCCTTATTAAAAAAAAAAAAAAAAAATTCTGATTGTCACAAGATGGCGACGAAAAGAAACTTTTACGTTTTTCAACATTTCGAATTTTTGTAAAACATAAGAAAAAATAAATAAATTAGATATTGGGTAACTTCTCATTGGGTAGGCACATGAAAACAAAATCTGTAATAAAATTGTGCAATTCCACAACATTCTGCAAAAAATAAGCCCTTATATGACTTTGTAACCGAAAAAATTTAAAAAGAAAATGAACGATTTTGTAAAGCGGAGAGGAAAAAACAAATCAGTAAATTGGGAAAATCGATGTGGTTTAGGGGGTTAATCGGAGCTTCTAAACACCTGGCCACAAACCAATGAAACCATATAGAGATAATTAAGTGCATCAAGGGCGGGGCTTGACTTGCCTACAGATATTCACAAGTGCTCTAATGCCCAATGTTAACCCTTTAGCTGTGGATTACATTTCAAGCTTCTTTCTGCATCACATCTGTCTGTAGGTAAATGTGGCAAAGCAGGCTCCGCCCAAATGCACTTGTAAGCTGATTTGCATATCTGTATCTCTGCACTGCTATATCATTTTGTGGCTACAGAGGTATGTACCTGCTCTGATTAAAATCCTGTACACAGCACTAATATTGGTTTGTGAGTTATTTAAGGAGTTGTAGTGTTCTATCTGTAGAGTATAATATAATGTATTATGGTCATATCCCTATGGTCACTGAACCTCCACTTCTTTATATGGGTGATATTTCTGGGGGTGGGGCAATGGCAATGCCCCCAAAGCCATTATTTGTTTTCCGAGCAGTCACCGCCCTCCATGTTTTGAACTTGTGAACCTGGTTGAGTTGTGGAATTCATCTTCTGCCCTTTCAATCAGTACGGGAGTTCATGTCCTCCTGGTATATAAATACTTAAGAGCCTGACCCATTACTGAGAGTTCTGCATTCTGGATTCCTCAGTCCTGTGCCAGAAGTAACGGAGACACAGTGTGAGGGTACGGCCATCTGTACATAAGTATAATTCTTCTAAGCAGCTTAGATGATGAATATTTCTGACGGGACTGATAAACTGTAAAATTCCTTGCTTCTCCTAAACTGTTATCTCCCAACAAATGAGGCATTTTCAACTCATAACTAAGACAAATCATAGCTGATAGATATGGGCAAACCTCTTAGGTTTCGTTTCAGGTTTGGTGGCTCAGGTTCAAGAGTTGTTTTGGATCGAACAAGTTTGGTATGCACCACACCGTAAAATGGTTTAAAACATATTCTTAGGACTCCTAGGAACCTATCTATAAAACATAGTGTAGAATTCTCTTAGGAATCCTGGGAATCTATATATAAAACATAGTGTAGAATACTCTTTGGGCTCCTAGGAACCTATCTATAAAACATAGTGTAGAATACTCTTTGGGCTCCTAGGAACCTATCTATAAAACATAGTGTAGAATACTCTTTGGGCTCCTAGGAACCTATCTATAATACATAGTGTAGAATACTCTTAGGGCTCCTAGGAACCTATCTATAAAACATAGTGTAGAATACTCTTTGGGCTCCTAGGAACCTATCTATAATACATAGTGTAGAATACTCTTAGGGCTCCTAGGAACCTATCTATAAAACATAGTGTAGAATACTCTTTGGGCTCCTAGGAACCTATCTATAAAACATAGTGTAGAATACTGTCAGGGCTCCTAGGAATCCATCTATAAAACATAGTGTAGAATACTCTTTGGTCTCCTAGGAACCTATCTATAAAACAGTGTAGAACACTGTCAGGACTCCTAGGAACCTATCTATAAAACATAGTGTAGAACACCCTTAGGACTCCCAGGAACCTATCTATAAAACATAGTGTAGAATACTGTCAGGGCTCCTAGGAATCCATCTATAAAACATAGTGTAGAATACTCTTTGGGCTCCTAGGAACCTATCTATAAAACAGTGTAGAACACTGTCAGGACTCCTAGGAACCTATCTATAAAACATAGTGTAGAACACCCTTAGGACTCCCAGGAACCTATCTATAAAACATAGTGTAGAATACTGTCAGGGCTCCTAGGAAACTATCTATAAAACATAGTGTAGAACACTGTCAGGGCTCCTAGGATCCTATCTATAAAACATAGTGTAGAATACTCTTAGGACTCCTAGGAACCTATTTATAAAACATAGCGTAGAATACTCTTAGGGCTCCTAGGAACCTATCTATAAAACATAGTGTAGAATACTCTTAGGACTCCCAGGAACCTATTTATAAAACATAGCGTAGAATACTCTTAGGGCTCCTAGGAACCTATCTATAAAACATAGTGTAGAATACTCTTAGGGCTCCTAGGAACCTATCTATAAAACATAGTGTGGAATACTCTTATGGCTCCTAGGAACCTATTTGTCACATTTCTAGGTCTTTAAGGCAAACACAACTAAAGTTATATAATAGTGAAAGTGCCATTATTAGCTGAAGAGACCCCAGGGGCCAAGGAGAGGTAATAAAAAAAAAAAGAAAAAAAAGAAAATAGTTCACTCTCACTTTCCGTTACCTCTTTTGGGCCTCTTCACAGCATCCGCCGTTCTCTCTTCGCCTCCTTGGTGACGTCATGATGCTTATACTGCCCATCTGACCACTAGGGACCCAATTATTGGCCTCAATCACAGTGACCCAAGGCATATGACATCACCAGGAGAGCACTGGATATTGCAGGGAGGCCCAACAGAGGAAACGCAAGGTCAGTATGAATTTTTTTTTTTTTTCTAATCTTTCTTGGGCTTCCACCTTTTGGGATGTGAAGAAACCCATGAGTATAATGCTTCGGCCATTTTTTTTTTTTTTTTTTAAATGTAGATTGTGAGCCCCACATAGAGCTCACAATGTACATTTTTCCCTATCAGTATGTCTTTGGAATATGGGATGGAAATCCATGCAAACACGGGGAGAACATACAAACTCCTTGCAGATGGTTTTTTGCCCTTGGCGGGATTTGAACACCAGGACTCCAGCGCTAACCACTGAGCCACCGTGTGGCCCCTGGCCATTTTATTTCTGCTGGGATGAATATCCATTTATTTTGTTTTGTAAAAAGTTGAAAGATTTGGAATATTTTGATCTAATCCGGTTTAGTATGAATTGGTTCACCCATCTCTAATACCTAATAATGCCAAGCACGCAAGCATTCATGCTACCTCTACATCACGGGGGTTTTAAATGATGGCCAGCCCTACTACAGTATTATGCCTTGTTCACATCTGCATATGTATTCCGTCTGGAAGACCCACATGGAGACCCCCAAATGGAATACAAATGCAACTGCAAGCGCTGTGCTGTAAAAGCACACGGACCCCATAGATTATAATGGGGTCTGTGTGCTTGCCGTGTACTGTCCTCACAAATGATTTGTGCGGGCAGTTCACCGCAAGCACATGGACCCCATTATAGTCTATAGTTTATATATAGTCCGTGTACAGAATGACCCGCTACCTCTCTATGGGGCATTCTGTGTTACAAAATTACATTTGTTCTGGGTCTTTAGTTTCCTGTTCACAATGGGAACAAATAGTTTCTAGCGTGTGTTAGAAAATGTAAATTTGTGTGAACGAGATACATGGCTAGCCGTTCATTCGAGTGGACATAGTGTAATTTCACCTGCCTTGGCCGCCACCTCTCCAGTAATAATAAGAGATCTCATGGGGTTTCTGGATCGGTAAAGATCATCTATTTGGGAGACAAACTCTTAAAAGGTCTAATGGTGGAGACTTTCTGCAGTAGGGACTGTAGGGAGCGAACACACTTGAAGGTGTCTGGGTTTGCCTGGAGCATCACATTGATTAAATTTGAGTTATTGTCAAAGAAAAATAAACTGTAAACACAATGTTACGTCCAGAATTTTGATTTTTGGAAACCTAACTACAGCTTTAAAGCCAAGTGGATGTTCCCCAGTTCTGAGGAATTTGGGAGTAGTGTTTACTTGGCCGGGAAGAAGAAATGCTGCATTCAGTTTATAAGTCAATCTGAGGACATTTCTGCTCATGTACTAAACAACTGACTAATTATTACAGATAGTGAGGAATGGGAAACGGCTGATTCTAGACATTATCATATCAAGTCATATCATATATCATCCTATCAAGTTCATTTCAGGTTGAAAATATGGTGCCAATGGAGGTCAAGTTCTCACTTTGTTGGGGCCACACAGTGGGTCAGTGGTTAGCCTGCAGCCTTGCAGCACTGGAGTCCTGGTGTTCAAATCCTGCCAAGGGCAAAAATTCATCTGCAAGGAGTTTGTATGTTCTACTTGTGTTTGCATGGATTTCCATCCCATATTCCAAAAAAATAGACATACTGATAGGGAAAAATGTACATTGTGAGCCCTATATGGGGCTCACAATCTGCAAAAAAAAAACAAGTTCTCACTTTGCCATTGACTGTCTACATGCACTACAGAAGAGACCCAAGAGACACATCGTCTCTCTCTAGAGCGATGGAGTAATCCCCTATTTGGTGGACCCATTCTTTATGGTCCAATTCCTACTGCAGATCACTACATTGCCATTTTGGGGTCATACCTACTGTAGTAACAGCTATAACTGCATCTCCCCAAACCATAATTGGCCCCCTCATGTCCCGGGCCCTGTGGCAACTGCTACCCCGGTAGTTACACCCCTGATTGTATGTTATGAGCATGTAGAGCCTTGACAATCCTCCTCTCGGCTCTCCGGCCGCAGGACCTCACATCTCTCCAAAGCCCTTGTTAGGTAACAATCTACATGACATTATACAGTTGGCACCATACAGTAGAAAAACATATCTCCCACAATGCACTTGACCAATGTGCAGTGCATGCCAGTACATCTGACAATACAATCCTGAAAAATTCCAAACAGCAGCCAGCAGAATTTTGGGTGCAGCTCCAGCTGTAAATGGAGTATAAGTCTTGCATTGACTCAAAAACACTAAATATAGAACATTTTTTGTTCCAAACGCAACACCTCTCCCGTCCTTGGGCTGCGAATTGTCCTGAAGCTCGGCCTCATTCATGTAAAAACAAGCTGCAGTACCAGCCATGGACAGGGGTGGCGCTGTTTCTGAAAAGTGGACCTTTATTTCTAATCCATGACAAATCCTACAATAATAAACTATGATATAGAGCTTAGACATGAACAATGTATTCACTGCCTGCCAAATTATACACATTCATTCTAAAAATCCCCGGTAATCCATGGTAGCTTAATGTTTTATGGGCAAATATTAAAAGCGGTGTTCAGCGTGACCGCTATTTATCTAGTAAATAGAGGTAATACAAAGAGCGCGCGCACAATAAACCATCACACGGAATAATGAAGGCTTTATAAGCTGCTGCAGCACATCCTTGTCAGGGACGCTTCATTGTCCGAGGACAGTCATATTGTACAGCACAGCCGTATCCACCTTACAGCAGAACCTTATCATGTACATAGATAAAAGCTACATAAAACATGGAGTAATCTGATCCTCTGATGTAGCCTGAGTCATACTTCAGAGCTGCACTCACTGTTCTACTGGTGGAAATTGTGAAGAATTTTATACCAGAAAGAGTCACTAAAAAGTTGCAATTTAGTGGCACACAGGAGATATTGCAACAAAAATTGTGACCTTTTTTGCAGATTTTTTTGGCATGACAGGGAGTATAATACAGGATGTAACTCCGGATCAGTACAGGATAAGTAATGTAATGTATGTACACAGTACACAGCGAGGTTGGGTGTGGACTTCTGCAACCCAACAAATTGTATACAATGTATTCAGAAACTGGTACAAAGTAGGAGCATCACTGGCATAGGCAAGACTGACATAGGAAATGGCAGACATAATAAATTTACCTGACTTATCAGTACTTATCCTGTACTATACTCCAGAGCTGCACTCACTATTCTGCTGGTACAGTCACTGTGTACATACATTACATTACTTATCCTATATTATACTCCAGAGCTGCGCTCACTATTCTGCTGGTGCAGTCACTGTGTACATACATTATATTACTTATCCTGTATTATACTCCAGAGCTGCGCTCACTATTCTGCTGGTACAGTCACTGTGTACATACATTACATTACTTATCTTGTACTGATCCTGAGTTACATCCTGTATTATACTTAAGAGCTGCGCTCACTATTCTGCTGTACAGTCACTGTGTACATACATTACATTACTTATCCTGTATTATACTCCAGAGCTGCGCTCACTATTCTGCTAGGGCAGTCACTCTGTACATATATTACATTACTTATCCTGTATTATACCCCAGAGCTGCGCTCACTATTCTGCTGTACAGTCACTGTGTACATACATTACATTACTTATCATGTATTATACTCCAGAGCTGCGCTCACTATTCTGCTGTACAGTCACTGTGTACATACATTACATTACTTATCCTGTATTATACTCCAGAGCTGCGCTCACTATTCTGCTGGTGCAGTCACTGTGTACATACATTACATTACATATCTTGTATTAAACTCCAGAGCTGCGCTCACTATTCTGCTGGTACAGTCACTGTGTACATACATTACATTATTTATCCTGTATTATACTCCAGAGCTGTGCTCACTATTCTGCTGGTACAGTCACAGTGTACATACATTACATTACATATCTTGTATTATACTCCAGAGCTGTGCTCACTATTCTGCTGGTACAGTCACTGTGAACATACATTACATTACATATCCTGTATTATACTCCAGAGCTGTGCTCACTATTCTGCTGGAGCAGTCACTGTGTACATACATTACATTACTTATCCTGTATTATACTCCAGAGCTGTGCTCACTATTCTGCTGGTACAGTCACTGTGTACATATATTACATAACATATCTTGTATTATACTCCAGAGCTGCACTCCCTATTCTGCTGGTACAGTTACTGTGTACATACATTACATTACATATCTTGTATTATACTCCAGAGCTGCACTCCCTATTCTGCTGGTACAGTCACTGTGTACATACATTACATTACTTATCTTGTACTGATCCTGAGTTACATCCTGTATTATACTCCAGAGCTGCACTCACTATTCTGCTGGTACAGTCACTCTGTACATATATTACATTACTTATCCTGAATTATACCCCAGAGCTGCACTCACTATTCTGCTGTACAGTCACTGTGTACATACATTACATTACTTATCCTGTATTATACTCCAGAGCTGCGCTCACTATTCTGCTGTACAGTCACTGTGTACATACATTACATTACTTATCCTGTATTATACTCCAGAGCTGCACTCCCTATTCTGCTGGTACAGTCACTGTGTACATACATTACATTACTTATCTTGTACTGATCCTGAGTTACATCCTGTATTATACTCCAGAGCTGCACTCACTATTCTGCTGGTACAGTCACTCTGTACATATATTACATTACTTATCCTGAATTATACCCCAGAGCTGCACTCACTATTCTGCTGTACAGTCACTGTGTACATACATTACATTACTTATCCTGTATTATACTCCAGAGCTGCGCTCACTATTCTGCTGTACAGTCACTGTGTACATACATTACATTACTTATCCTGTATTATACTCCAGAGCTGCGCTCACTATTCTGCTGGTGCAGTCACTGTGTACATACATTACATTACATATCTTGTATTAAACTCCAGAGCTGTGCTCACTATTCTGCTGGTACAGTCACTGTGTACATACATTACATTACTTATCCTGTATTATACTCCAGAGCTGCGCTCACTATTCTGCTGTACAGTCACTGTGTACATACATTACATTACTTATCCTGTATTATACTCCAGAGCTGCACTCACTATTCTGCTGGTGCAGTCACTGTGTACATATATTACATTACTTATCCTGTATTATACTCCAGAGCTGTGCTCACTATTCTGCTGGTACAGTCACTGTGTACATACATTACATTACATATCTTGTATTATACTCCAGAGCTGCGCTCACTATTCTGCTGGAGCAGTCACTGTGTACATACATTACATTACTTATCCTGTATTATACTCCAGAGCTGTGCTCACTATTCTGCTGGTACAGTCACTGTGTACATACATTACATTACATATCTTGTATTATACTTCAGAGCTGCACTCCCTATTCTGCTGGTACAGTCATTGTTTACATACATTACATTACTTATCCTGTATTATACTCCAGAGCTGTGCTCACTATTCTGCTGGTACAGTCACTGTGTACATACATTACATTACTTATCCTGTATTATACTCCAGAGCTGTGCTCACTATTCTGCTGGTACAGTCACTGTGTACATATATTACATTACTTATCCTGTATTATACTCCAGAGCTGCGCTCACTATTCTGCTGGTACAGTCACTGTGTACATACATTACATTACTTATCCTGTATTATACTCCAGAGCTGCGCTCACTATTCTGCTGGTGCAGTCACTCTGTACATATATTACATTACTTATCCTGTATTATACCCCAGAGCTGCGCTCACTATTCTGCTGTACAGTCACTGAGTACATACATTACATTACTTATCCTGTATTATACTCCAGAGCTGCGCTCACTATTCTGCTGTACAGTCACTGTGTGCATACATTACATTACTTATCCTGTATTATACTCCAGAGCTGCGCTCACTATTCTGCTGGTGCAGTCACTGTGTACATACATTACATTACATATCTTGTATTAAACTCCAGAGCTGCGCTCACTATTCTGCTGGTACAGTCACTGTGTACATACATTACATTACTTATCCTGTATTATACTCCAGAGCTGTGCTCACTATTCTGCTGGTACAGTCACTGTGTACATACATTACATTACTTATCCTGTATTATACTCCAGAGCTGTGCTCACTATTCTGCTGGTACAGTCACTGTGTACATATATTACATTACTTATCCTGTATTATACTCCAGAGCTGCGCTCACTATTCTGCTGGTACAGTCACTGTGTACATACATTACATTACTTATCCTGTATTATACTCCAGAGCTGCGCTCACTATTCTGCTGGTGCAGTCACTCTGTACATATATTAGATTACTTATCCTGTATTATACCCCAGAGCTGCGCTCACTATTCTGCTGTACAGTCACTGTGTACATACATAACATTACTTATCCTGTATTATACTCCAGAGCTGCGCTCACTATTCTGCTGTACAGTCACTGTGTGCATACATTACATTACTTATCCTGTATTATACTCCAGAGCTGCGCTCACTATTCTGCTGGTGCAGTCACTGTGTACATACATTACATTACATATCTTGTATTAAACTCCAGAGCTGCGCTCACTATTCTGCTGGTACAGTCACTGTGTACATACATTACATTACTTATCCTGTATTATACTCCAGAGCTGCACTCACTATTCTGCTGGTACAGTCACTCTGTACATATATTACATTACTTATCCTGAATTATACCCCAGAGCTGCGCTCACTATTCTGCTGTACAGTCACTGTGTACATACATTACATTACTTATCCTGTATTATACTCCAGAGCTGCGCTCACTATTCTGCTGTACAGTCACTGTGTACATACATTACATTACTTATCCTGTATTATACTCCAGAGCTGCGCTCACTATTCTGCTGGTGCAGTCACTGTGTACATACATTACATTACATATCTTGTATTAAACTCCAGAGCTGTGCTCACTATTCTGCTGGTACAGTCACTGTGTACATACATTACATTACTTATCCTGTATTATACTCCAGAGCTGTGCTCACTATTCTGCTGGTACAGCCACTGTGTACATATATTACATTACTTATCCTGTATTATACTCCAGAGCTGTGCTCACTATTCTGCTGGTACAGTCACTGTGTACATACATTACATTACTTATCCTGTATTATACTCCAGAGCTGCGCTCACTATTCTGCTGGTACAGTAACTGTGTACATACATTACATTACATATCTTGTATTATACTCCAGAGCTGTGCTCACTATTCTGCTGGTACAGTCACTGTGTACATACATTACATTACATATCTTGTATTATACTTCAGAGCTGCTCTCCCTATTCTGCTGGTACAGTCACTGTGTACATACATTACATTACTTATCCTGTATTATACTCCAGAGCTGTGCTCACTATTCTGCTGGTACAGTCACTGTGTACATACATTACATTACTTATCCTGTATTATACTCCAGAGCTGTGCTCACTATTCTGCTGGTACAGTCACTGTGTACATATATTACATTACTTATCCTGTATTATACTATAGAGCTGTGCTCACTATTCTGCTGGTACAGTCACTGTGTACATACATTACATTACTTATCCTGTATTATACTCCAGAGCTGCGCTCACTATTCTGCTGGTACAGTCACTGTGTACATACATTACATTACATATCTTGTATTATACTTCAGAGCTGCACTCCCTATTCTGCTGGTACAGTCACTGTGTACATACATTACATTACTTATCCTGTATTATACTCCAGAGCTGTGCTCACTATTCTGCTGGTACAGTCACTGTGTACATACATTACATTACATATCTTGTATTATACTTCAGAGCTGCACTCCCTATTCTGCTGGTACAGTCACTGTGTACATACATTACATTACTTATCCTGTATTATACTCCAGAGCTGTATTCACTATTCTGCTGGTACAGTCACTGTGTACATACATTACATTACTTATCCTGTATTATACTCCAGAGCTGTGCTCACTATTCTGCTGGTACAGTCACTGTGTACATAAATTACATTACATATCTTGTATTATACTCCAGAGCTGCGCTCACTATTCTGCTGGAGCAGTCACTGTGTACATACATTACATAACTTATCCTGTATTATACTCCAGAGCTGTGCTCACTATTCTGCTGGTACAGTCACTGTGTACATACATTACATTACATATCTTTTATTATACTCCAGAGCTGCACTCCCTATTCTGCTGGTACAGTCACTATGTACATACATTACATTACATATCTTGTATTATACTCCAGAGCTGCGCTCACTATTCTGCTGGTACAGTCACTGTGTACATACATTACATTACTTATCCTGTATCATACTCCAGAGCTGCACTCCCTATTCTGCTGGTACAGTCACTGTGTACATACATTACATTACTTATCTTGTACTGATCCTGAGTTACATCCTGTATTATACTCCAGAGCTGCGCTCACTATTCTGCTGGTACAGTCACTGTGTACATATATTACATTACTTATCCTGTATTATACCCCAGAGCTGCGCTCACTATTCTGCTGTACAGTCACTGTATACATACATTACATTACTTATCCTGTATTATACTCCAGAGCTGCGCTCACTATTCTGCTGGTGCAGTCACTGTGTACATATATTACATTACTTATCCTGTATTATACCCCAGAGCTGCGCTCACTATTCTGCTGTACAGTCACTGTGTACATACATTACATTACTTATCCTGTATTATACTCCAGAGCTGCGCTCACTATTCTGCTGTACAGTCACTGTGTACATACATTACATTACTTATCCTGTATTATACTCCAGAGCTGCGCTCACTATTCTGCTGGTGCAGTGACTGTGTACATACATTACATTACTTATCCTGTATTATACTCCAGAGCTGCGCTCACTATTCTGCTGGTACAGTCACTGTGTACATTCATTACATTACATATCTTGTATTATACTTCAGAGCTGCACTCCCTATTCTGCTGGTACAGTCACTGTGTACATACATTACATTACATATCTTGTATTAAACTCCAGACCTGCGCTCACTATTCTGCTGGTACAGTCACTGTGTACATACATTACATTACTTATCCTGTATTATACTCCAGAGCTGTGCTCACTATTCTGCTGGTACAGTCACTGTGTACATATATTACATTACTTATCCTGTATTATAATCCAGAGCTGTGCTCACTATTCTGCTGGTACAGTTACTGTGTACATACATTACATTACTTATCCTGTATTATACTCCAGAGCTGCGCTCACTATTCTGCTGGTACAGTAACTGTGTACATACATTACATGACATATCTTGTATTATACTCCAGAGCTGCGCTCACTATTCTGCTGGAGCAGTCACTGTGTACATACATTACATTACTTATCCTGTATTATACTCCAGAGCTGCGCTCACTATTCTGCTGGTACAGTCACTGTGTACATTCATTACATTACATATCTTGTATTATACTTCAGAGCTGCACTCCCTATTCTGCTGGTACAGTCACTGTGTACATACATTACATTACTTATCCTGTATTATACTCCAGAGCTGTGCTCACTATTCTGCTGGTACAGTCACTGTGTACATACATTACATTACTTATCCTGTATTATACTCCAGAGCTGCGCTCACTATTCTGCTGGTGCAGTCACTCAGTACATATATTACATTACTTATCCTGTATTATACTCCAGAGCTGCGCTCACTATTCTGCTGTACAGTCACTGTGTACATACATTACATTACTTATCCTGTATTATACTCCAGAGCTGCGCTCACTATTCTGCTGGTACAGTCACTGTGTACATACATTACATTACATATCTTGTATTATACTCCAGAGCTGCGCTCACTATTCTGCTGGTACAGTCACTGTGTACATACATTACATTACTTATCCTGTATTATACTCCAGAGCTGCGCTCACTATTCTGCTGGTACAGTCACTGTGTACATACATTACATTACTTATCCTGTATTATACTCCAGAGCTGCGCTCACTATTCTGCTGGTACAGTCACTGTGTACATACATTACATTACTTATTCTGTATTATACTCCAGAGCTGTGCTCACTATTCTGCTGGTGCAGTCACTGTATACATACATTACATTACTTATCCTGTATTATACTCCAGAGCTGCGCTCACTATTCTGCTGGTACAGTCACTGTGTACATACATTACATTACTTATCCTGTATTATACTCCAGAGCTGCGCTCACTATTCTGCTGGTACAGTCACTGTGTACATACATTACATTACTTATTCTGTATTATACTCCAGAGCTGTGCTCACTATTCTGCTGGTGCAGTCACTGTATACATACATTACATTACTTATCCTGTATTATACTCCAGAGCTGCGCTCACTATTCTGCTGTACAGTCACTGTGTACATACATTACATTACTTATCCTGTATTATACTCCAGAGCTGCGCTCACTATTCTGCTGGTACAGTCACTGTGTACATACATTACATTACTTATCCTGTATTATACTCCAGAGCTGTGCTCACTATTCTGCTGGTGCAGTCACTGTATACATACATTACATTACTTATCCTTCCAGATTTGTATACACAGCTCCAGACTTTAAATCAGATTCAGTTCAAGAGATGTGATGCAGTGTATTACAAATCATCTAGAATTATTCTGTATATAAGTAAGGGTAAGTCACTGATCACGTATACTCAGAGTATATATGGACCCTTAACCCGTATAGAGAACCTTCCTTATCACTGAAATCTTGAGCCGTCTAATTCTATCCCTCGGTTTCTTACCTGCAGTCTATTAGTCAGTGACTATGATCCTTACCTACTGAGTAACTGCGGGGATCTTGTAAGATGAGACGACTCCTTGAAGACTCTAGTACACGTCTACATCCAAGGCCAAGGCCAATAAATAAAAAGGGGAATTGGCTTTACCATCTGCTGCTGAATTTTTTGAATTATAAATATATTTGGTTGTTTTATGCTGTTTTTATTTAATTTTTTTGTTTTGTTTTATTGGCTGCTGCTGTGTCTATTGCTCCTACGGGAATTTTTTATTTTATTTTATTTAATACATTGCAAGAAAGCATTTCAACTGGTGGCCAGTAGAGGGCAATGAGCTGTCATTGTGTAATAAACAAGAACATTTTTTTTAGATTTTTATTTTTTTTTTTAGATCCTGTGATGTTTTTGAATTTTTTTCTGATTCTGAGGCTTGTCCTTGTCTGTGTCCTACAGGTTACTCTCTGACATGTATTACATGCACCTCGCTGACTGATATTATATGCGAAGGACCATCGGTAACCTGCAGCTCTGGAGATGATTCCTGTCTGTTATCTTACATTGTTACATCAATGGGTAGGTCAACGGTTTAAAGCATTTTCTTCTTTTTCTGACATACTCAATGGGTGACAGTGAGTGGCTGTCAATGGAAGGACAAGTAATGGGCGCTCTACTGTAGCAAATATCCTACTGCCAGTGGCGTAACTAGGAATGGCGGGGCCCCGTGGTGAACTTTTGACATAGGCACCCCCCCCCCCCAACCGACGCTGAAGACCTCAACCAACCCCCTCCTCTGCATTCCTGTGTGCTCTATTATGTCCCATAGTGGCCCCTGCACACAGTATTATGTCCCATAGTGGCCCCTGCACACAGTTTTATGTCCCATAGTACCCCCTGCACACAGTATTATCCCTATAGTGGCCCCTGCACACAGTATTATGCCCCATAGCGGCCCCTGCACACAGTATTATCCCCCATAGTGGCCCCTGCACACAGTATTATGTCCCATAGTGGCCCCTGCACACAGTATTATGCCCCATAGCGGCCCCTGCACACAGTATTATCCCCCATAGTGGCCCCTGCACACAGTATTATCCCCCATAGTGGCCCCTGCACACAGTATTATCCCCCATAGTGGCCCCTGCACACAGTATTATGTCCCATAGTGGCCCCTGCACACAGTATTATGCCCCATAGTGGCCCCTGTACACAGTATTATGTCCCATAGTGGCCCCTGCACACAGTATTATGTCCCATAGTGGCCCCTGTACACAGTATTATCCCCCATAGTGGCCCCTGCACACAGTATTATGCCCCATAGTGGCCCCTTCACACAGTATTATGCCCCATAGTGGCCCCTGCACACAGTATTATGTCCCATAGTGGCCCCTGCACACAGTATTATGTCCCATAGTGGCCCCTCCACACAGTATTATACCCCATAGTGGCCCCTGCACACAGTATTATGTCCCATAGTGGCCCCTGAACACAGTATTATGTCCCATAGTGGCCCCTGCACACAGTATTATCCCTATAGTGGCCCTTCCACACAGTATTATACCCATAGTGGCCCCTGCACACAGTATTATACCCCATAGTGGCCCCTGCACACAGTATTATGTCCCATAGTGGCCCCTGAACACAGTATTATGCCCCATAGCGGCCCCTGCACACAGTATTATCCCCCATAGTGGCCCCTGCACACAGTATTATGTCCCATAGTGGCCCCTGTACACAGTATTATCCCCCATAGTGGCCCCTGCACACAGTATTATCCCTATAGTGGCCCCTGCACACAGTATTATCCCCCATAGTGTCCCCTGCACACAGTATTATGCCCCATAGTGGACACCCATAAACAATTATTATACTCTGGGGTCTTTTCAGACCCCAGAGTATAATAATCGGAGACCCAGGGGAATAAAAACATAAATAACTACTGTTGTTTACCTGTTCCCCGGCTCCTATGCTGTTGGCCTCTGCTGTTGTTCTTCTTCAATGACGTCGGACGTCACATGAACCGGGACGCTGGCCGGGTTCATGTGACGTCAGAGACGTCAGTCAACTAGGCCTGAGGCCTGGCAGGATCGTGGAGAGGTAAGTAACAGTGTTTTTTACGTTCCCTTACCTTTCCCAGGCCTCTGATCATTATACTCGAGGGTCTGCAAAGACCCCCGAGTATAATGATAGTGTTTGTGGGGCCCACGGTGTCACTTACCGATCCCAGCCCAGCCAGAGTCGGTAACTAAATAGGACCCATAACGGCCTATTAAATGGTCTAATTTTTTTTAAAAATGCAGCGGTAGCAGCTATCACCAGTCGCCCTAATGTCCCGGGCCCTCTGGCAGCCGCTACCACTGCTACCGAGGTAGTTACGCCACTGCCTTCTGATAAGTGCCTGGAAATGGTCCAGGCACAGACAGGAGATGTAATGAAGGGTCCACTTGTGTCTGGATGGTGGACATGGAAGCTATAGGAGATGTTCTTGATTGTCAGTGGTCTAGAGGTCTTCCTAGGTCATCCAGAGCTTGTTTGCCTTCCCAACACCGTCTAACACCTAGGTCCTAATGGTCTAGATGAAGGGCAATATCCCCTTAACCTTGGTTTCATTAAAAAAGGAAAAAATTGGGATAATCTAGTCGAACCCAGCTCATGTCAAAGCCCATGTCTAGAAATAAGCCACTCGCCCCCTGGAGAACATGGGCCCCCTTGGCCAAACTTTGCTTTCTCTATCCTTGTCCTCAGTTGATTGTCCCTTCCACAAGGATCACCATTACCCTTATTATTCTGTATCCAAAGCTAAATGATTGTCGTTTCCTTTTTAGGTGGAATGGAAATATCAAAAATGTACATCCGACAATGTGGAAAAAGCAACTTGTGCTCGAAAACTGGAAGTATCAGCCTCCCAAATGGTAGAATGAAGGCTGGGACCACCTGCTGTCGGACCAATGACTGTACACCTGACAAGCCCGTCCGTAAGTTCTCCATGTGGTTTATGTGTTGTGTTTAGGGTTGAGCGATCGGGATCGGAAAAGATCGGATTCCGATCAGTGATCGAGTAAGTTTCACGAATTCCGATCCCGATCGTTTTAGGCAGGATCGAGGTCGGAGGTTATTTCCCACAATTAGAGCGTTCAGTTGTTAGATTCCATACTGTGTAGTGAATAGGATCGTTTTTAAAATCTGATCTCCGATTAGTAAAAAAATCCCATTGACTTGCATTGGGATCGGAATTGGGATCGAGATCGGGTTCGAATGAAAAATGATAGGAAATCGGATTTCAAAATCGACCCTGAAAAGTCAAGATCGGCTCAACCCTAGTTGTGTTATCATCGGTGATAATTTTTTGGGACGTAGGCAAAAATATTGGGACTGTAAGACATCAAAGATCCATGTTAGTATGAAGAAACCTAAAAATAAAATGCTTTTTAAATCTAGAGGACTCCTGGGCAGCTTCTTTGGTGCATATTAGGCTGAGGCAGTGATTTTGCAATGATGTCGTCAGTGATTTGTTTTATGATGTATCTTCATATGGATACAAAACTCCAAATCCCTTATATCCTTCTTAACGCCAATAAGTTACATAATGATGTTTTCACTGCTTCAGCCTCCACTAGGGGAGCTAAAGAGCTCAATAATAACCCAAGATGTAGTGAGCTCCCCCTAGTGGCAGCCTAAACGGATGAAATGTTAAGAATTTCCTTCTCGTTTATGTGTTTTTGTTTTTTTTGTTTTTTTTTATCATTACTGATTTTTCTTTTCTTTTTGGTAGTTCCTCCAGACTCACATGAAAAAAATGGCTTAGCATGTAAAACATGTTTTGCTCCGAATGCGAACTCTTGTGACTCTGACCTGCTTACTGACTGCGTTGGAAATGAGACTGTGTGTATAAATCAAATCACAACTAGAACAGGTAAAAAAAATATCATCATATTAGTATAGTGTTTCATATTTTTAGAAAGAAAATATGTAACCAATATCTTTAGTTGCCAAGTCTGTAGAAGGTTTCATTCATGTGGCTTGTTGAATTTGACATGGGCCATATTACTGCATAGTAGGGAACTGGCAGGTAGTCAGAGCGGGCAGCACAGATGCTAAGGTCAGGAACCAGCTGAGGTCAGACACAGGAATCAGCCACAGCAAACATCAGCAGAAAGGGACAAAGTCAGGGACAAGCCAAGGGTCAAATACACAATTTAGGTCAGATGAGAGCATATGTTAGGATTGAGTCCTGCAGGTTGCTCTCCCGGCGCACAGCGCCACCTGCGGGTCAGTCTAAGTCCAGCTTTTCACCCTACTGAGCATGCTCAGACTTTTGGAGCCACTCACAAGCTGTGTCATTTCTCCCCTACTGAGCATGAGCGGTGAGGTCATGACCACCGCCCCTATTGGGCGGGGTCTTCCCTTTAAATAGTGTGAGCCGATGCCCACCGGCTGCTCAAACTTTGACTAATGTTTGACTAAAGATTGACTAAAGTCCACGGAAGTTTGTTAATGACAGTAGTTTCAGGGACAGGCTCCAGCATTGCAGGCAGGTTGCCAGACTAGGCCTCTGTGTGGGGTTCCTCTGCTTCGTTCTGGCTGCTGTTAGTTAGGAACTGTAAACCCTGAACTGTCAGCTCTACACCAGGGCTAGGAGCGGTAGACACTGTTCCAGCCTGTGGAGCTGCAGCAGGTTTGGTTTCTGAGATAGCCTTATTTAGACTGTCAAACTACATTGGCAACTCCTAGCTGTTGCAGGAGCATGTTCAAACTTCCGTGGTGGCTCCTAGCTGTTGCAGGGGTATGTGTGTTTGCTGACCTGGGGTGAGTTAACCCTTGGCAGCCTTGTGTTTGTTTCAGCAGTACTGCTGCACCTGGCCAGTGAGCTTAACTGGCAGGGTTTAGTTGCACCCTGTTCACATTGAGTACAGCACCACACCACTTTCCGTGTTCAATGCACTCTGTTCACAGTGAGAACCGCACGGCACCTCGGCCAGTGTTTATTGCACACTGTTCACATTAAGTTCAGATATACTGGGCCTGTGGACCTCACTGCAGTGTTCTGCAGACTAGAGGTTCTGTTGTTTAAAAAATATTATTTATATATATACACAGAACCGTAACAGCATGATAGTAGAGCAACGCCTTGGGCAGGAAGCAAGTGAACTAGAACTTTTGCTCAGACTGGGAGCTGAGGATGGAGAAGGATTATAACGGACAGATCTGCCTCTGATAAGGATGTCATAGACAGGGATGATAAAAAAAAACAATTGGGTGAAAAATCATAGCGGGGCTGCCACCTCTACTGCCAGCTGTGGCACTAAAGTCAAAGGGCCAATCACAGGCAGTGGCTCTCCTATGATTGACCCATTTTTGCAGAGGGCAGTAGCGTTGGCGGTTCTTCTATGATTTTTCTGTTTTTCACCCATTGCCTCAAGTTTTTTTTTTTTTACTATAGAGATGATAGTGAGACCACCGCCGCTGTTACGAGCAGTGGTCCAACTATTACAAAGGAGCTATTGAATTGAACATCAGCAGAAGCTCTACTGTGATTGGCCCACAGGAGCCCCCGGGGTTCCCTAATCGTCCTGAGAGTGTTCTACTCTTTAAACTGGCTTGCATATACAGTATGTCTCTCCTATATGTGTCAATGCATGACCACCCAGTAGTTATGTTGTTTTTACTTTTATCACTATAGATGACCTGCTATCTTTATTCTATAGGTGACGTTCCGAGCACAACGGCCGTACGAGGCTGTTCCAGCAAAGAGATGTGCGAACCTTCCCGTCAAGTGTGGAATCTGGGCAAGATAACCGTGAATGTCGAAAACACTTGTGGAAACAACGGCATCTATTTACAACCAAATCTGCTTCTCCCGATCCTCTCTCTATGGCTTTTTTGGAAATCCTTATGTTAATTGTGAAATGTATCCACAGCAATGCGGCCTACTGTATATGGCTCTGCTTCCTATGTATATATGGGGCATGTATGTATGTAAGGTTGCACATTGATTACAAAACTTGAATCGAGCCTTGTGCTTTGAGATAGATACTTGCACACTGTATACTGATATACAATTCCACTAGATTTCGATCTTACAAATCGGTAAAGATTATAAAAATGAAGATGTTTTTGCCAAAATAAAGAACTGCAGATGTTGCCTCTATAGTATAAGCTGCTACAATCTAATTATATCTGTGTTAAAGGAAATTTTTCATCTTTGCAAATGATAGTCTATCACAAGGGACGTGCCGTCACTGTTTGTTCAATGGGGGTTTGACCCTTGGGACCCCATCTGAAGGGTCCAAAGGCTTAACGGAGAGAGAACAAAACCATGGTTAAGCAAGTTGGCCAGGATTTTTTAAAATGTATGGACTATCCTTAGCATAGGCCATAAACATTTGATCGGCGGGGGGTTGACAGTTGGCACCCATTGAGATCAGCGGTATGAGGCCACTTCGAGTGCCAAGTTGGAAGCAGTCAGGTCTATGCCCTTTATAGTGGCTGAGCACTGTCACTGCAGGTCAGCTTCCATTAACGGCAAAGGAACTGAATTGCACCACAGGCGCCAAGACACTATACAGTGACTAGTCCCAGCTAAGTCCTACTCTGTGTTCTGTATAGTATGGGCATCAGAAGCTGTCCTGCACAGTTGGTAAGTGCTGGGGCCAATTGTGAGCCCCCCTCCCCTCCACCCGATGAAATATTATAGCCTATCGTACGGATAGGCCATAAATATTATTAAAAAGTTGACCAACCCCTTTAAGTTACAGTAGTTTCACAGTGACTAGGCCTTTATGGTACTGTGCCGAAAACAAAATCACAAGGATCCATGGTGGTCTACAGTAGATCACATGCCCTACTTTACAGCTATTGATGGTGGATTGAACCCTGGTAAATGGCATACCATCTAAGTACGCTTCCACTTGGCAATTTGGGCAAACTCCTGTAAGCACCTTTACTTATTACACCTTTAATGGATTATTTTATCAGATATTGTAAGTCAAACATGTATCATTTACAAGCCATGACCCTGTTCTGCATGGGCAGGTGAGCAAAATATTGCATTTGATCATTGAATGTAAAGTGGGGTCACATCTGATCTAGAGATGAGCGAACAGTGTTCTATCGAACTCATGTTCGATCGGATATTAGGCTGTTCGGCATGTTCGAATCGAATCGAACACCGCGTGGTAAAGTGCGCCATTACTCGATTCCCCTCCCACCTTCCCTGGCGCCTTTTTTGCTCCAATAACAGCGCAGGGTAGGTGGGACAGGAACTACGACACCGGTGACGTTGAAAAAAGTAGGCAAAACCCATTGGCTGCCGAATACATGTGACCTCTAATTTAAAAGAACAGCGCCGCCCAGGTTCGCGTCATTCTGAGCTTGCAATTCACCGAGGACGGAGGTTTCCGTCCAGCTAGCTAGGGCTTAGATTCTGGGTAGGCAGGGACAGGCTAGGATAGGAAGGAGAAGACAACCAACAGCTCTTGTAAGAGCTAAATTCCAGGGAGAAGCTTGTCAGTGTAACGTGGCACTGACGGGCTCAATCGCCGCAACCCAGCTTTCCCAGGATCCTGAATGGAATACACTGTCAGTGTATTCCCGTATACCCGATATATACCCCGATACCCGTTCCAACGGTGTGCCCCCCCACCTTCACCCCAGAAATACCCTGCAAGTCCCCTAGCAATAGAATTGGGGCTATATACACCCACAATTTTTACTACTGGTATACAGTGCCATTGTCTGACTGGGAATTCAAAGAATATATTGGGAATACAAATACCCTCATTTCTTGCTACTGCCATATAGTGCCAGTGTCTGACTGGGAATTCAAAGAATATATTGGGGTTACGTGCACCCACAATTTTTACTACTGGTATACAGTGCCATTGTCTGACTGGGAATTCAAAGAATATATTGGGAATACAAATACCCTCATTTCTTGCTACTGCCATATAGTGCCAGTGTCTGACTGGGAATTCAAAGAATATATTGGGGTTACGTGCACCCACAATTTTTACTACTGGTATACAGTGCCATTGTCTGACTGGGAATTCAAAGAATATATTGGGGTTATAAATACCCTCATTTCTTGCTACTGCCATATAGTGCCAGTTTCTGACTGGTAATTCAAAGAATATATTGGGGTTACGTGCACCCACAATTTTTACTACTGGTATACAGTGCCATTGTTTGACTGGGAATTCAAAGAGTATATTGGGAATACAAATACCCTCATTTCTTGCTACTGCCATATAGTGCCAGTTTCTGACTGGGAATTCAAAGAATATATTGGGGTTACGTGCACCCACAATTTTTACTACTGGTATACAGTGCCATTGTCTGACTGGGAATTCAAAGAATATATTGGGGTTATAAATACCCTCATTTCTTGCTACTGCCATATAGTGCCAGTTTCTGACTGGTAATTCAAAGAATATATTGGGGTTACGTGCACCCACAATTTTTACTACTGGTATACAGTGCCATTGTCTGACTGGGAATTCAAAGAGTATATTGGGAATACAAATACCCTCATTTCTTGCTACTGCCATATAGTGCCAGTTTCTGACTGGTAATTCAAAGAATATATTGGGGTTATGTGCACCCACAATTTTTACTACTGGTATACAGTGCCATTGTCTGACTGGGAATTCAAAGAATATATTGGGGTTATAAATACCCTCATTTCTTGCTACTGCCATATAGTGCCAGTTTCTGACTGGTAATTCAAAGAATATATTGGGGTTACGTGCACCCACAATTTTTACTACTGGTATACAGTGCCATTGTCTGACTGGGAATTCAAAGAGTATATTGGGAATACAAATACCCTCATTTCTTGCTACTGCCATATAGTGCCAGTTTCTGACTGGTAATTCAAAGAATATATTGGGGTTACGTGCACCCACAATTTTTACTACTGGTATACAGTGCCATTGTCTGACTGGGAATTCAAAGAATATATTGGGGTTATAAATACCCTCATTTCTTGCTACTGCCATATAGTGCCAGTGTCTGACTGGGAATTCAAAGAATATATTGGGGTTACGTGCACCCACAATTTTTACTACTGGTATACAGTGCCAATTTCTAACTAGGAATTCAAAATGCGCAAGGCTCCCGGAAAGGGACGTGGACGAGGCCGTGGGCAAGGTCGGGGGAATGGTTCTGGGGAGCAAGGTAGCAGTGAAGCCACAGGGCGTCCCGTGCCTACTCCTGTGGGGCAGCAAGCATTGCGCCACTCCACAGTGCCAGGGTTGCTTGCCACATTAACTAAACTGCAGGGTACAAACCTTAGTAGGCCCGAGAACCAGGAACAGGTCTTGCAATGGCTGTCAGAGAACGCTTACAGCACATTGTCCAGCAGCCAGTCAGACTCTGCCTCCTCTCCTCCTATTACCCAACAGTCTTGTCTTCCTTCCTCCCAAAATTCCGAAGCTTTACAGAACAATAACCCAAACTGTCCCTGCTCCCCAGAGCTGTTCTCCGCTCCTTTCATTGTCCCTCAACCTGCCTCTCCACGTCACGATTCCACGAACCTAACAGAGGAGCATCTGTGTCCAGATGCTCAAACACTAGAGTCTCCTCCATCTCCGTTCGATTTGGTGGTGGATGACCAGCAACCCACCCTCATCGACGATGATGTGACGCAGTTGCCGTCAGGGCATCCAGTTGACCGGCGCATTGTGCGGGAGGAGGAGATGAGACAGGAGTTGGAAGAGGAAGTGGTGGATGATGAGGACACTGACCCGACCTGGACAGGGGGGATGTCAAGCGGGGAAAGTAGTGTGGATGTTGAGGCAGGTGCAGCACCAAAAAGGGTAGCTAGAGGCAGAGGCAGAGGTCAGCAGCTTAGGCGAAGCCAGGCCACACCCGGAATCTCCCAAGATGTTCCAGTTCGTACCCAGCCCCGAAAAACTCCCACCTCGAGGGCACGTTTCTCGAAGGTGTGGAGTTTTTTCAAGGAATGCGCCGAGGACAGATATAGTGTTGTCTGCACAATTTGCCTCTCGAAATTGATTAGGGGCTCTGAGAAGAGCAACCTGTCCACCACTTCAATGCGCCGTCATTTGGAATCCAAGCACTGGAATCAGTGGCAGGCAGCAACGGCAGGACAAAGGCCGCCTGCCGTTCACGCCACTGCCACTGCCTCTGCCACTGCCTCTGCCTCTGCCACTGCCACTGCTGACTGTGCTGGCGATGCACTCCAGAGGACGAGCCAGGACACCACTTCATCTGCCTCCGCCACTTTGTTGACTTCTACCTCATCCTCCCCTGGTCCTGTCTTATCTCCTTCTCCTGCACCATCAAAGGCACCATCAGGCGTTTCTTTACAACAACCCACCATCTCTCAGACATTGGAGCGGCGGCAGAAATACACTGCTAACCACCCACACGCGCAAGCCTTGAACGCCAACATCGCTAAACTGCTGGCCCAGGAGATGTTGGCGTTCCGGCTTGTTGAAACTCCCGCCTTCCTGGACCTGATGGCAACTGCGGCACCTCGCTATGCCGTCCCTAGCCGTCACTACTTCTCCCGGTGTGCCGTCCCCGCCTTGCACCAGCACGTGTCACTCAACATCAGGCGGGCCCTTAGTTCCGCGCTTTGCACAAAGGTCCACTTGACCACCGACGCGTGGACAAGTGCATGCGGACAGGGACGCTACATTTCACTGACGGCACACTGGGTGAATGTAGTTGAGGCTGGGACTGCTTCCCAAACTGGCCCGGTGTACCTCGTCTCCCCGCCTAACATTCCTGGCAGGGACACGAGAAGAACACCCCCCTCCTCCTCCTCCTCTACCGCCTCCTCCTCCGCCACCGCCTCCTCCTCCGCCACCGCCTCCTCCTCCGCTGTTAGATTGACCCCAGCTACGAGTTGGAAACGTTGCAGCACTGGCGTTGGTAGACGTCAGCAGGCTGTGCTGAAGCTGATCAGCTTGGGGGACAGACAGCACACTGCCTCCGAGGTGAGGGATGCCCTCCTCGATGAGACGGCAATATGGTTTGAGCCGCTGCACCTGGGCCCAGGCATGGTCGTTTGTGATAACGGCCGGAACCTGGTAGCAGCTCTGGAGCTTGCCGGACTCCAACATGTTCCATGCCTGGCCCACGTCTTCAACCTAGTGGTGCAACGTTTCCTAAAGAGCTACCCCAATGTTCCAGAGCTACTGGTGAAAGTGCGGCGCATGTGCACCCACTTTCGCAAGTCGACAGTAGCCGCTGCTAGCTTAAAATCTCTCCAGCAACGCCTGCATGTGCCACAACACCGGCTTTTGTGCGACGTCCCCACACGCTGGAACTCAACGTTTCAGATGTTGAATAGAGTGGTTGAGCAGCAGAGACCTTTGATGGAATACCAGCTACAAAACCCTAGGGTGCCACAAAGTCAGCTGCCTCAGTTTCACATCCATGAGTGGCCATGGATGAGAGACCTTTGTGACATCCTACGGGTCTTTGAGGAGTCCACAAGGAGGGTGAGCTCTGAGGATGCGATGGTGAGCCTTACAATCCCGCTCTTGTGTGTTCTGAGAGAATCCCTGATTGACATCAGGGATAACTCAGATCACACAGAGGAGTTAGGGATAGCATCCGATCCGTCACAGCTGGAGAGTAGGTCCACACATCTGTCCGCTTCACTGCGTTTAATGGAGGAGGAGGAGGAGGAAGAAGAGTTGTCCGATGATGTGATGGTGATACAGGAGGCTTCCGGGCAACTTCGAATCGTCCCATTGTTGCAGCGCGGATGGGTAGACATGGAGGATGAGGAGGAAATGGAGATTGAACTTTCCGGTGGGGCCAGAGGAGTCATGCCAACTAACACTGTGGCAGACATGGCTGAGTTCATGTTGGGGTGCTTTACAACCGACAAGCGTATTGTCAAAATCATGGAGGACAACCAGTACTGGATCTTTGCTATCCTTGACCCCCGGTATAAAAACAACATCTCGTCTTTTATTCCGGTAGAGGGGAGGGCCAATCGCATCAATGCTTGCCACAGGCAATTGGTGCAGAATATGATGGAGATGTTTCCAGCATGTGACGTTGGCGGCAGGGAGGGCAGTTCCTCCAGTAGGCAACCAAGTTCTCACCGGTCCACACAAACGAGGGGCACACTGTCTAAGGTCTGGGACACCTTGATGGCACCCCCTCGCCAAAGTGCCGCCACGGAGGGTCCTAGTGTCACCAGGCGTGAGAAGTATAGGCGCATGTTGCGGGAATACCTTTCCGACCACAGCCCTGTCCTCTCCGACCCCTCTGCGCCCTACACGTATTGGGTGTCGAAGTTGGACCTGTGGCTTGAACTTGCCCTATATGCCTTGGAGGTGCTGTCCTGTCCTGCCGCCAGCGTCCTATCTGAGAGGGTGTTCAGTGCAGCCGGTGGCATCATCACTGACAAGCGCACCCGTCTGTCAGCTGAGAGTGCCGACCGGCTCACTTTGATAAAAATGAACCACCACTGGATAGAGCCTTCATTTTTGTGCCCACCTGTGTAAAGCACCCCAACATGAAACTCCATGTCTGTACTCAACCTCTCCAATTCCTCCGCATCCTCATACTCATCCACCATAAGCGTTGCACAATTCTGCTAATACTAGGCTCCCTCCAACATGATTTCCCCCAACTCTGCTGGTTAGAGGCTCCCTCCACCCTGATTTCCACCAACTCTGCTGGTTAGAGGCTCCCTCCACCCTGCTTTCCCACAACTCTGCTGGTTAGAGGCTCCTTCCACCATGAATTTGCCCAAACTGGGCTGTTTAGAGGCTCCCTCCACCATGAATTGGTCCAAACTGGGCTGGTTAGAGGCTCCCTCCACCATTAATTGGTCCAAACTGGGCTGGTTAGAGGCTCCCTCCACCATGAATTTGCCCAAACTGGGCTGTTTAGAGGCTCCCTCCACCATGAATTTGCCCAAACTGGGCTGTTTAGAGGCTCCCTCCACCATGAATTGGTCCAAACTGGGTTTTTTAGAGGCTCCCTCCACCATGAATTGGTCCAAACTGGGCTGGTTAGAGGCTCCCTCCACCATGAATTGGTCCAAACTGGGGTGGTTAGAGGCTCCCTCCACCATTAATTGGTCCAAACTGGGCTGGTTAGAGGCTCCCTCCACCATTAATTGGTCCAAACTGGGCTGGTTAGAGGCCCCCTCCACCATTAATTGGTCCAAACTGGGCTGTTTAGAGGCTCCCTCCACCATGAATTGGTCCAAACTGGGTTTTTTAGAGGCTCCCTCCACCATGAATTGGTCCAAACTGGGCTGGTTAGAGGCTCCCTCCACCATGAATTGGTCCAAACTGGGGTGGTTAGAGGCTCCCTCCACCATTAATTGGTCCAAACTGGGCTGGTTAGAGGCTCCCTCCACCATTAATTGGTCCAAACTGGGCTGGTTAGAGGCTCCCTCCACCATGAATTTGCCCAAACTGGGCTGTTTAGAGGCTCCCTCCACCATGAATTTGCCCAAACTGGGCTGGTTAGAGGCTCCCTCCACCATGAATTGGTCCAAACTGGGGTTTTTAGAGGCTCCCTCCACCATGAATTGGTCCAAACTTGGCTGTTTAGAGGCTCCCTCCACCATGAATTGGTCCAAACTGGGGTGGTTAGAGGCTCCCTCCACCATTAATTGGTCCAAACTGGGCTGGTTAGAGGCTCCCTCCACCATTAATTGGTCCAAACTGGGCTGGTTAGAGGCTCCCTCCACCATGAATTTGCCCAAACTGGGCTGTTTAGAGGCTCCCTCCACCATGAATTTGCCCAAACTGGGCTGGTTAGAGGCTCCCTCCACCATGAATTGGTCCAAACGGGTTTTTAGAGGCTCCCTTCACCATGAATTGGTCCAAACTTGGCTGTTTAGAGGCTCCCTCCACCATGAATTGGTCCAAACTGGGGTGGTTAGAGGCTCCCTCCACCATTAATTGGTCCAAACTGGGCTGGTTAGAGGCTCCCTCCACCATTAATTGGTCCAAACTGGGCTGGTTAGAGGCTCCCTCCACCATGAATTGGTCCAAACTGGGGTTTTTAGAGGCTCCCTCCACCATGAATTGGTCCAAACTTGGCTGTTTAGAGGCTCCCTCCACCATTAATTGGTCCAAACTGGGCTGGTTAGAGGCTCCCTCCACCATGAATTGGTCCAAACTGGGTTTTTTAGAGGCTCCCTCCACCATGAATTTGCCCAAACTGGGCTGTTTAGAGGCTCCCTCCACCATGAATTGGTCCAAACTGGGTTTTTTAGAGGCTCCCTCCACCATGAATTGGTCCAAACTGGGCTGGTTAGAGGCTCCCTCCACCATTAATTGGTCCAAACTGGGCTGGTTAGAGGCTCCCTCCACCATGAATTGGTCCAAACTGGGCTGGTTAGAGGCTCCCTCCACCATTAATTGGTCCAAACTGGGCTGGTTAGAGGCTCCCTCCACCATTAATTGGTCCAAACTGGGCTGGTTAGAGGCTCCCTCCACCATGAATTTGCCCAAACTGGGCTGTTTAGAGGCTCCCTCCACCATGAATTTGCCCAAACTGGGCTGGTTAGAGGCTCCCTCCACCATGAATTGGTCCAAACGGGTTTTTAGAGGCTCCCTTCACCAAGAATTGGTCCAAACTTGGCTGTTTAGAGGCTCCCTCCACCATGAATTGGTCCAAACTGGGTTTTTTAGAGGCTCCCTCCACCATGAATTTGCCCAAACTGGGCTGTTTAGAGGCTCCCTCCACCATGAATTTGCCCAAACTGGGCTGGTTAGAGGCTCCCTCCACCATGAATTGGTCCAAACTGGGGTTTTTAGAGGCTCCCTCCACCATGAATTGGTCCAAACTTGGCTGTTTAGAGGCTCCCTCCACCATGAATTGGTCCAAACTGGGGTGGTTAGAGGCTCCCTCCACCATTAATTGGTCCAAACTGGGCTGGTTAGAGGCTCCCTCCACCATGAATTGGTCCAAACTGGGTTTTTTAGAGGCTCCCTCCACCATGAATTTGCCCAAACTGGGCTGTTTAGAGGCTCCCTCCACCATGAATTGGTCCAAACTGGGCTGGTTAGAGGCTCCCTCCACCATGAATTTCCCAAAACTTGGCTGTTTAGAGGCTCCCTCCACCATTAATTGGTCCAAACTGGGCTGGTTAGAGGCTCCCTCCACCATGAATTGGTCCAAACTGGGGTTTTTAGAGGCTCCCTCCACCATGAATTGGTCCAAACTTGGCTGTTTAGAGGCTCCCTCCACCATGAATTGGTCCAAACTGGGGTGGTTAGAGGCTCCCTCCACCATTAATTGGTCCAAACTGGGCTGGTTAGAGGCTCCCTCCACCATTAATTGGTCCAAACTGGGCTGGTTAGAGGCTCCCTCCACCATGAATTTGCCCAAACTGGGCTGTTTAGAGGCTCCCTCCACCATGAATTTGCCCAAACTGGGCTGGTTAGAGGCTCCCTCCACCATGAATTGGTCCAAACGGGTTTTTAGAGGCTCCCTTCACCATGAATTGGTCCAAACTTGGCTGTTTAGAGGCTCCCTCCACCATGAATTGGTCCAAACTGGGGTGGTTAGAGGCTCCCTCCACCATTAATTGGTCCAAACTGGGCTGGTTAGAGGCTCCCTCCACCATTAATTGGTCCAAACTGGGCTGGTTAGAGGCTCCCTCCACCATGAATTGGTCCAAACTGGGGTTTTTAGAGGCTCCCTCCACCATGAATTGGTCCAAACTTGGCTGTTTAGAGGCTCCCTCCACCATTAATTGGTCCAAACTGGGCTGGTTAGAGGCTCCCTCCACCATGAATTGGTCCAAACTGGGTTTTTTAGAGGCTCCCTCCACCATGAATTTGCCCAAACTGGGCTGTTTAGAGGCTCCCTCCACCATGAATTGGTCCAAACTGGGTTTTTTAGAGGCTCCCTCCACCATGAATTGGTCCAAACTGGGCTGGTTAGAGGCTCCCTCCACCATGAATTGGTCCAAACTGGGGTGGTTAGAGGCTCCCTCCACCATTAATTGGTCCAAACTGGGCTGGTTAGAGGCTCCCTCCACCATTAATTGGTCCAAACTGGGCTGGTTAGAGGCTCCCTCCACCATTAATTGGTCCAAACTGGGCTGGTTAGAGGCTCCCTCCACCATGAATTTGCCCAAACTGGGCTGTTTAGAGGCTCCCTCCACCATGAATTTGCCCAAACTGGGCTGGTTAGAGGCTCCCTCCACCATGAATTGGTCCAAACTGGGGTTTTTAGAGGCTCCCTCCACCATGAATTGGTCCAAACTTGGCTGTTTAGAGGCTCCCTCCACCATTAATTGGTCCAAACTGGGCTGGTTAGAGGCTCCCTCCACCATGAATTGGTCCAAACTGGGTTTTTTAGAGGCTCCCTCCACCATGAATTTGCCCAAACTGGGCTGTTTAGAGGCTCCCTCCACCATGAATTGGTCCAAACTGGGGTGGTTAGAGGCTCCCTCCACCATTAATTGGTCCAAACTGGGCTGGTTAGAGGCTCCCTCCACCATTAATTGGTCCAAACTGGGCTGGTTAGAGGCTCCCTCCACCATGAATTTGCCCAAACTGGGCTGGTTAGAGGCTCCCTCCACCATGAATTGGTCCAAACTGGGTTTTTTAGAGGCTCCCTCCACCATGAATTTGCCCAAACTGGGCTGGTTAGAGGCTCCCTCCACCATGAATTGGTCCAAACTGGGGTTTTTAGAGGCTCCCTCCACCATGAATTTGCCCAAACTCTGCTGGTTAGAGGCTCAATCCACCCTGATTTTCAAAACAAATGTTGGTGCCAACCTCAACTTACTACAAGGGCCAAATTCACTGCTGGTGACAAGCTCTCCTCACTGCAAGTGCCAAATACACATGTTTCAAGGTGTTTTCCTACTGTCAGAGAGGTGGTATTGAGTGTGTAAAGTGTGTAGTTGTTAGGCTGTGATGTTGGGGTAATAGAGGGTCTTTGGTGTGTTAGATGCCCCCAGACATGCTTCCCCTGCTGTCCCAGTGTCATTCCAGAGGTGTTGGCATCATTTCCTGGGGTGTCATAGTGGACTTGGTGACCCTCCAGACACGGATTTGGGTTTCCCCCTTAACGAGTTTATGTTCCCCATAGACTATAATGGGGTTCGAAACCCGTTCGAACACACGAACATTGAGCGGCTGTTCGAATCGAATTTCGAACCTCGAACATTTTAGTGTTCGCTCATCTCTAATCTGATCCCATGGCGGTACCACTACAATAGATTTAAATCCACTTCCTGGAATAATAGGTTTTTTAGCCAAATAAATCATTGTTTTTGCATGTTTATGGTGTTTTATTGGATATTAGTGGTATTTCTGAACAATGTTGAATGTTGAGTATCCTACACTATGTTTTATAGATAGGTTCCTAGGAGTCCTAAGAGTGTTCTACACTATGTTTTATAGATAGGTTCCTAGGAGTCCTAAGAGTATTCTACACTATGTTTTATAGATAGGTTCCTAGGAGTCCTAAGAGTATTCTACACTATGTTTTATAGATAGGTTCCTAGGAGTCCTAAGAGTGTTCTACACTATGTTTTATAGATAGGTTCCTAGGAGTCCTAAGAGTATTCTACACTATGTTTTATAGATAGGTTCCTAGGAGCCCTAAGAGGATTCTACACTATGTTTTATAGATAGGTTCCTACGAGCCCTAAGAGTATTCTACACTATGTTTTATAGATAGGTTCCTAGGAGTCCTAAGAGTATTCTACACTATGTATTATAGATAGGTTCCTAGGAGCCCTAAGAGAATTCTACACTATGTTTTATAGATAGGTTCCTAGGAGTCCTAAGAGCATTCTATACTATGTTTTATAGATAGGTTCCTAGGAGTCCTAAGAGTATTCTATACTATGTTTTATAGATAGGTTCCTAGGAGCCCTAAGAGTATTCTACACTATGTTTTATAGATAGGTTCCTACGAGCCCTAAGAGTATTCTACACTATGTTTTATAGATAGGTTCCTAGGAGCCCTAAGAGGATTCTACACTATGTTTTATAGATAGGTTCCTACGAGCCCTAAGAGTATTCTACACTATGTTTATAGATAGGTTCCTAGGAGCCCTAAGAGTTTTCTACACTATGTTATATAGATAGGTTCCTAGGAGCCCTAAGAGTATTCTACACTATGTATTATAGATAGGTTCCTAGGAGTCCTAAGAGTATTCTACACTATGTTATATAGATAGGTTCCTAGGAGCCCTAAGAGTATTCTACACTATGTATTATAGATAGGTTCCTAGGAGTCCTAAGAGTATTCTACACTATGTTTTATAGATAGGTTCCTAGGAGTCCTAAGAGTGTTCTACACTATGTATTATAGATAGGTTCCTAGGAGTCCTAAGAGTATTCTACACTATGTTTTATAGATAGGTTCCTAGGAGTCCTAAGAGTATTCTACACTATGTTTTATAGATAGGTTCCTAGGAGTCCTAAGAGTGTTCTACACTATGTTTTATAGATAGGTTCCTAGGAGTCCTAAGAGTATTCTACACTATGTTTTATAGATAGGTTCCTAGGAGCCCTAAGAGGATTCTACACTATGTTTTATAGATAGGTTCCTACGAGCCCTAAGAGTATTCTACACTATGTTTTATAGATAGGTTCCTAGGAGTCCTAAGAGTATTCTACACTATGTATTATAGATAGGTTCCTAGGAGCCCTAAGAGGATTCTACACTATGTTTTATAGATAGGTTCCTAGGAGTCCTAAGAGCATTCTATACTATGTTTTATAGATAGGTTCCTAGGAGTCCTAAGAGTATTCTATACTATGTTTTATAGATAGGTTCCTAGGAGCCCTAAGAGTATTCTACACTATGTTTTATAGATAGGTTCCTACGAGCCCTAAGAGTATTCTACACTATGTTTTATAGATAGGTTCCTAGGAGCCCTAAGAGGATTCTACACTATGTTTTATAGATAGGTTCCTACGAGCCCTAAGAGTATTCTACACTATGTTTATAGATAGGTTCCTAGGAGCCCTAAGAGTATTCTACACTATGTTATATTGATAGGTTCCTAGGAGCCCTAAGAGTATTCTACACTATGTATTATAGATAGGTTCCTAGGAGTCCTAAGAGTATTCTACACTATGTTATATAGATAGGTTCCTAGGAGCCCTAAGAGTATTCTACACTATGTATTATAGATAGGTTCCTAGGAGTCCTAAGAGTATTCTACACTATGTTTTATAGATAGGTTCCTAGGAGTCCTAAGAGTGTTCTACACTGGAGAACCGCTGAACCCTGCTGCACACTCAGCTCTGACAGGGATCCCGACGTAATACAGGGATTTCGGCATGTTAGATGCCCCCAGACATGCTTCCCCTGCTGTTCCAGTTGCATTGCAGAAGGTGTTGGCATCATTTGCTGGGGTGTCATAGTGGACTTGGTGACTCTCCTGAGTCGAAGAGTGGGATCCTCTGAAACGAGCATTTTTTCCCATAGACTATAATGGGGTTCGATAATCGTTTGAATAGTAGAATATTGAGCGGCTATTCGAAACGAATAACGAATATCGAATATTTTACTGTTCGCTCATCTCTAGTTGGTACCAAACTTCTTTGTCCCAAACCGAATCTTGGTCCCAAATCACACAATCCCAAAAACAAATCTTGTGAGGTTCTTCCATCTCTAGTCAAGAGCTTCTCCTCTGCTATGGGTTGCTTGGTGAATGATAGTGACATTGGATGTGATTTCTCTCATCTTGGTTGTCTTCAGTAGGAGTAGAGGACAATGTGGTGAGGAGCTGCTCAGCCTCAGTGGCCTTAAAGGGATTCTATCAACATTTTTTTTAGAAAGTCTATTTGTCTCTTACCTGTAGACGTGGTCTCTGCCGCGCCGTTCCTTAGAAATACCGTTTTTTACCGGTATGCAAATAAGTTCTCCTGCAGCGATGGGGGCGGGACCCAGCGCTCTAACAGCAATGAGGGCGTCCTCACCGCTGCCAGAGAAGTGATTCCAAGCGCCGCCTAATTCTTCGTCCGCCGCGTCATCTTCAATGTCTTCTTCCGGCGCAGGCTTGTGACCTAGCAGAGCAGAGCAGACTGCGCAGGCGCACAGTTCACGGGAAAATGGCTGCTTGCACAATATTGTGTATACTGAATTGCTGTGTATACCACATAGCTTTGGGGGGTACAGCATTAAAAACAGGTTTGACCATACATGGACTAAATGAACGGCTGTCTCCCAGGTAGGTTTTGGGGGTACACACCGGGGATATCTGGATTGAGCGTACATAGCCAGACCTAATTGATCTGTATCCCTGTTAGGTGTTTGGGGGGACACCTCCTGCAAAGCTGGGTTGAGGGTATAGAACTGGACTGAATTGCTCTGTAATACCTATTCGATCGAACGGTGTTCGCTCATCTCTAATTCTTAACATATGAAACATTAGGAACATGGGTCCTGCTCACAAGAGCTTACAATCTAGGAGAACTAAATATCTTGAACAATCCAGGAGTAGGAGACTGTGGAAAACTAGTGGAGTCAGAATCGGTGTTTTTGTCAATTCCACAGCCCTGGATTGTGATTTTACAGTTGAAATGTGTTAAAGGGATTGTGCATTTCATTTATTTACTATTGCTGCTAATGGAGCCAGAAACACAACATATCAGTACTCACCTCTCCCCGGGCCTCTGTATCCAGTGCCAGCAGCTGTTTGTCTATATATAGACCCTCTGCCAATAATCGTATGAAGTGGTCACCACTGAGGCTGCGCAGCCCTGGATGGATAGAAAGATAGATAGATAGATAGATAGATAGATAGATAGATAGATAGGAGATAGATAGATAGATAGATAGATAGGTAGATAGATAGGAGATAGATAGATAGATAGATAGATAGATAGATAGATAAATAGGAGATAGATAGATAGATAGATAGATAGATAGATAGGAGATAGATAGATAGATAGATAGATAGATAGATAGATAGATAGGTAGATAGATAGGAGATAGATAGATAGATAGATAGATAGATAGATAAGAGATAGATAGATAGATAGATAGGAGATAGATAGATAGATAGATAGATAGATAGATAGATAGATAGATAGGAGATAGATAGATAGATAGATAGATAGATAGATAGATAGGAGATAGATAGATAAATAGATAGATAGATAGATAGATAGATAGGAGATAGATAGATAGATAGATAGATAGATAGGAGATAGATAGATAGATAGATAGATAGATAGATAGATAGATAGATAGATAGGAGATAGATAGATAGATAGATAGATAGATAGATAGATAGATAGAAGAGATAGATAGGAGATAGATAGATCGATAGATAAGAGATAGATAGATAGATAGATAGATAGATAGATAGATAGATAGATAGATAGATAGGAGATGGATGGATAGATAAATAGATAGATAGATAGATAGATAGATAGATAGATAGATAGGAGATAGATAGATAGATAGATAGATAGATAGATAGGAGATGGATAGATAGATAGATAGATAGATAGATAGATAGATAGATAGGAGATAGATAGATAGATAGATAGATAGGAGATGGATAGATAGATAGATAGATAGATAGATAGATAGATAGATAGGAGATAGATAGATAGATAGATAGATAGATAGATAGGAGATAGATAGATAGATAGATAGATAGATAGATAGATGATAGTTAGATAGATAGATAGATAGATAGATAGATAGATGATAGATAGATAGATAGATAGATAGATAGATAGATAGGAGATAGATAGATAGATAGATAGATAGATAGATAGATAGATAGGAGATAGATAGATAGATAGATAGATAGATAGGAGATAGATAGATAGATAGATAGATAGATAGATAGATAGATAGGAGATAGATAGATAGATAGATAGATAGGAGATAGATAGATAGATAGATAGATAGATAGATAGATAGATATTTTGATTGCACCTCCACCCAGAATCACATTGTCGCTCCATTCACTAACACTGATGAAGGACTTTCCAGACTATTTGGGATCTTAGGTCATGCAACAAAAGTTGCGGCTAAAATCCCTGCGCACCTCTAGCCTTAAAGGAGATGGTTCCTCTTTCAGTGACCGGGACAATATATGTCCAGGAAAGTCTAATATGTACTTTCACGCTCTGATTTTCACGCCATTTCCTGTCTATTATCTCTCCTCTATTCCTGTCTATCTATATTCGGATGGGTGGACAGACAGATCGGCTCTTCAGTGTGGACTGGAGATTCGGAGCCTGTTCCCGCCCTGGACTTTAAACCACTTCCCCCCTCCCTACAGGAAATCCCTGGAATTGATTGAAGATTCGCAGTCTTCGCTCACAGTCACCATGGTCTTCTGTCTTATTTTCCTTAGTGTTATTTTCACACTGACAACAACAAGTAAGTGACCCCATCCTCTGTGTTGCATGTACGGAATGTCTGTCTCATGTTACATTGTATCTTCCTGAGTCTCCTTAAGTGAGTGAATGGCTACTAAGTGTCCGTACTTGCCAAGTATTGTCTGTACGGTACTGTGTGGTTCTCGTTCTATGGGCCACCATGACATGGTTATTTGAGACCAACTTACTGTACAAAGACGCCTTCAATAGAATGAGACAGAACTGAAGTCCATTGAAAGTTGTTACACGTCCATCAGACAGCTTCCCATCAATCACGTTCTTAACCCTTTATTTCTCTCTTACCCGGGTGATGGTGGACATCTCTAGGCTATGCCATATTCTCATGACCAGTGGTGGTCACCTCTCACCCTATGGGATGCCCAACTAATACTTATGGGTTTACGTCTCCTTCCAGGTCACTCTCTATCCTGTATACAATGCAAGAATGCGTCAGACGTCCCATGTACGGGAAATGCAGACACTTGTCCTAATCCAGATCATGTTTGCCTATCTAAATACACATTGACCTTCGTAGGTAGGTGGACCTTTCTGATATCACTCCATATGACATATAGCTTTGGGATTCTGCCGGACTGTAAGTAATGGACACGTTGATCCAGGGTTTTTATACTGACTGCCAAATTGGAGTCGAGAAGGATTTTTTTCCCCTGAAATGGGGCAATTGGCATGAGCCTCATGGGTTTTTTTTGCCTTCCCCTGAATCAACACTGTAGGGATTGTAGGGTTATAGGTTGGACTTGATGGACCGATGTCTTCATCAAACCTCATCTACTATGTAACTATGTAACTGTGTAATGAGATATTTTTTATTTGCAATACCCTGTCTGGCCACATGGTGCACTGTTACAGGAAAACATCCTGGGGGAGAATTACTAATATTTACCAGGTAGACTTTGGCATAAAATGTGGTGCTTTTTGGCACAATTAGATTGAAATAAATTTTTTGCACCTTTTTAGAAAAGTGAGAAGGGCTTAAAAGGAAAATAGACTTAAAGGGATTCTACCACTAAAACGCTGTTTTTTCTGCTTTGGACGTCGGAATAGCCTTTAGAAAGGCTATTCATCTCTTACCTTTAGACGTGGTCTCCGCCGCGCCGTTCCTTAGAAATACTGGTTTTTACCAGTATGCTAATGAGTTCTCCACAGCAATGAGGGCGGGCCCCAGCGCTCAAACGGTGATGGGGGCGTCCCCACTGCTCCCTCCAGCGATGCCTCTTTCTTCACCTTTTCTGTCGTCTTCCTTCTTTGTCAGCTCTGATGCCTGCGCAGTCTTGCCTTGCAGCCTCAAAAATATGGCCGCCGCCCGGCATGAGCAGTAGGCTCTACCAGTGTCTTGCTGGCAGAGCCGACTGCGCAGGCGTCAGAGCTGACAAAGAAGGAAGACGACAGAGAAGTGGAGGATGCAGGTGAAGAAGAAGGCGTCGCTGGAGAGAGGGTCTCGGGCAGCAGTGGGGACGCCCCCTTTGCCGTTTGAGCGCTGGGGCCCGCCCTCATTGCTGCGGAGAACTCATTAGCATACCGGTAAAAAACTGTATTTCTAAGGAACAGCGCGGCGGAGACCACGTCTAAAGGTAAGAGACGAATAGACTTTCTAAAGGCTATTCTGACGTCTAAAGCAGAAAAAAAACAGCGTTTTAGTGCTAGAATCCCTTTAAGATGCCACAAAATGCGCAAAAATTTTGGTGTAAAATTCTGGCCAACTAAGGTCAGATTTATGCCAGAGTGAAATGTGTGACTGGTGACATAAAAACATTTAAGTTACTTGCAGTTTTATTCTTCACTGGACTTGTTTCTTTACAGATGGTGTATATATACTAAAAGTGTTCATGAGAGGGTGTGGGAATCGCGCCCAGTGCTCTGTATCCGGCAGTGTAAGCGATCAACGTAACAGAATGATCTCCAGCACTTCCTGTTGTTACACGGATCGCTGTACTCCTCCTGCTCCCGTATGTAAGTACTTATAGTCACCTGCATGGAGAATAAACATGGTAGGTTCTCAACATGGCCAAGCATATTACATGACATATAACAGAACTTATCAACTACTGTGACCAACCGGCAGCAGATGAGGACCTACCACCTGTAACTGTAGCACTGTAGTCTGACTGTAGTCTGGACCGCCCACTTTTATTGTAAAAAATAAAATTAAACATATTAATGATCTATTCTTACAATTCTTAGCAACTGCAGGCACAGAGAAGGAAGTAGAAGTGCAGTTCTGTTCTCTGTATAGTGATTGTTCCAGGCTATTCACGTGAATGAGCTGACTTGCAGTTACTCAGAATGGCCTTCATTCAGTGGGGTGTGGGCAGATGCTGTAGGTTATCAATATCCGTAACCTTGAAAATCACTTTAAGACGACAGTTTGATTTATTAGACCTCAAGTGCCTGCACTTTATTACTAAGTCTTGTATTCAGTTCCTCATTTTTTTCTCCATTTTGCTTCTTGAATATCAGTGCCTACAATAAGCCATGATAAAAATGGCGTTGTCTGCATGAGCTGCCAGGCCATGGAGGCCTCTCCTTGTGACTCTGACACCTACATGGACTGCATCGGGAATGAGACCAAGTGCATATCTCAGGTTATAAGATCCTCAGGTAATGGCCTAAAGCTTAAACCCAATAAGTCGTGGGGCTGACAGTCTCCCGGTCTCCTTCCTCATTGTCATTACATAACCTTTCAGAAGGGCAGTAGGTACAGTATATATCATTATATCCACCTTTGCTTTACCCACAGGAACGCCACCGGAAGGGGCAATACGTGGCTGTGCCACCCCAAGCTTATGCAACATTCCTTACAAGGAAGGGTCTTTCGGGTCTTTGACATACTCAATGGATACCACCTGCCTGGATGGGGGCGCCAGTCTCCACTACCACCTGTATCTGCTGCCTGTGACCTTTCTTTGCCTTTTCAAGGTCATGAATTAAAGTCATTAAAGTTCCTCCGTAACAGCCATAAAAGTCATTCTGGAGTTCAGAAAAGTTGGGTTGCGACTGTCACTAAAATGATTGTCTCCCAGCTTTCCCAGATGTCTGAATGTCAAAACCTGCTCAGCGAATAAGGGGTAGGAAGGGTTTAGGGAGAAGTGTCATTCATTAGCATGGTTGGAGGCTACAACACATTACTGCTTGTATATGGAAATTTCCGAGGCGAGAGAACGGCAGGCTTTGTCACTCAGTAGTCTTGAAAAGCTGTATGGAAACTATTACTAGAGCTATACAGATGTAGCAGAGCTGGTTTTCATGAACTGTTGATTGTCTCTGTGTGATTATGTAGATTTTGCCCCAGGCTCCCATACAATTCATTCACTATGTCACACAGTATCCAGTGGAGTTCTGTATAGTATAGTGTGCACTGAGTCCTAGTAACCAGAAGGGGGCAGCGTTCCATCCGTCTTCATATGATTATATGTAGCAGATTTTTATATTTTCTGCTGTTCTTCATCTTTTCCTTTGATTTATTAATATATCTGTGAAATAAAACAGTTGATGTGAAAAATGTATATTTTATTATAGGACTGATTTCATTTATTGAGGTTACAAATACTTCATATTATTATTATTATTATTAGAACACTATGCTAAAAAAGCGCACTGCCACAGAAAATGTTTAGCAAAAAATATATAAAGCTTTATTTAAATACATTTTAAAACATATATAAGACAGAAATAATGAATGGGGTGATACAACCAAACAGAACAATGAAGGCCCAAGATGGAATACTAATGGTTGATGATGAATAAATGACACTTACATTACATATATATAAGGATATGTGAAACATCCATGGTTTCTAAAGTGCATATATAACATATAGTTTTTTAAAGTGCAAATATTCTGTGAAATAACATGATACCAAGTGGTAAATTACCTATGGGTGGACCTTCATGTAGTGATCGCGCCCCGACGCGCGTTTTGCCACTACCGTGGCTTCGTCAGGGGGAAAAAAAAGATGTAGTAGTATTATTATTTTTGGATAGTGGGAACCTATAGCATCTAGGAACCTATCTACAAAACAATGTAAAGGATCTGTCAGCAGTTCTGTGCGGTGTAGTATATAGAGGACCTGTCCTGTGTGGTGTAGTATATAGAGGATCTGTCCTGTGTGGTGTAGTATATAGAGGATCTGTCCTGTGTGGTGTAGTATATAGAGGATCTGTCCTGTGTGGTGTAGTATATAGAGGACCTGTCCTGTGTGGTGTAGTATATAGAGGATCTGTCCTGTGTGGTGTAGTATATAGAGGACCTGTCCTGTGTGGTGTAGTATATAGAGGATCTGTCCTGTGTGGTGTAGTATATAGAGGATCTGTCCTGTGTGGTGTAGTATATAGAGGATCTGTCCTGTGCGGTGTAGTATATAGAGGATCTGTCCTGTGTGGTGTAGTATATAGAGGATCTGTCCTGTGTGGTGTAGTATATAGAGGATCTGTCCTGTGTGGTGTAGTATATAGAGGACCTGTCCTGTGTGGTGTAGTATATAGAGGACCTGTCCTGTGCGGTGTAGTATATAGAGGACCTGTCCTGTGTGGTGTAGTATATAGAGGATCTCTCCTGTGTGGTGTAGTATATAGAGGATCTGTCCTGGGTGGTGTAGTATATAGAGGACCTGTCCTGTGTGGTGTAGTATATAGAGGACCTGTCCTGTGTGGTGTAGTATATAGAGGGTCTGTCCTGTGTGGTGTAGTGTATAGAGGGTCTGTCCTGTGTGGTGTAGTATATAGAGGACCTCTCCTGTGTGGTGTAGTATATAGAGGACCTGTCCTGTGTGGTGTAGTATATAGAGGACCTGTCCTGTGTGGTGTAGTGTATAGAGGGTCTGTCCTGTGTGGTGTAGTATATAGAGGATCTCTCCTGTGTGGTGTAGTTAATAGAGGATCTGTGCTGTGTGGTGTAGTATATAGAGGATCTGTCCTGTGTGGTGTAGTATATAGAGGATCTGTCCTGTGTGGTGTAGTATATAGAGGACCTGTCCTGTGGGGTGTAGTATATAGAGGACCTGTCCTATGTGGTGTAGTATATAGAGGATCTCTCCTGTGTGGTGTAGTATATAGAGGACCTGTCCTGTGTGGTGTAGTATATAGAGGACCTGTCCTGTGTGGTGTAGTATATAGAGGACCTGTCTTGTGTGGTGTAGTATATAGAGGATCTCTCCTGTGTGGTGTAGTATATAGAGGACCTGTCCTGTGTGGTGTAGTATATAGAGGACCTGTCCTGTGTGGTGTAGTATATAGAGGATCTCTCCTGTGTGGTGTAGTATATAGAGGATCTGTCCTGTGTGGTGTAGTATATAGAGGACCTGTCCTGTGTGGTGTAGTATATAGAGGACCTGTCTTGTGTGGTGTAGTATATAGAGGATCTCTCCTGTGTGGTGTAGTATATAGAGGACCTGTCCTGTGTGGTGTAGTATATAGAGCAGTGATGGCGAACCTTTTTGAGACCGAGTGCCTAAACTGCAACCCAAAACCAAATAAATTATCACGGAGTGCCAACACGGCAATTTAACCTTAAAACTCCTTGGGTCCACAATTGCGGACCCACAAATTACAGTCATGTGACTGGGGCTTTACAGATCTTGTACTGAAAGGTAAAGGTCTCTGCATTCTGTACTTTTAAACAATTAATTTTCACTATTTACATCGCACAGGATCTGTTTTATAGTTTACCGTGCAATGTTATTACATCCTGTACTAATTTCACGTCTGCTATAAAACAAATACTGTGTGATATACATAGTGAGGGGACCCCACACAGTACAATCTGCCCCTCAGTGGCCCCCCACACAGTACAATCTGCCCCTCAGTGGCCCCCCACACAGTACAATCTGCCCCTCAGTGGCCCCCCACACAGTACAATCTGGCCCACAGTGGCCCCCACACAGGATTATACCTGTATACTCCACAGTAGCCCCCTCCCACACAGCATGAACTGGTCCACAGTAGCCCCCTCCCACACAGCATGAACTGGTCCACAGTAGCCCCCTCCCACACAACATGAACTGGTCCACAGTAGCCCCCTCCCACACAACATGAACTGGTCCACAGTAGCCCCCTCCCACACAACATGAAATGGTCCACAATAGCCCCCTCCCACACAACATGAAATGGTCCACAGTAGCCCCCTCCCACAGAGCATGAAAGATCCACAGTAGCCCCCTCCTACACAACATGAAATGGTCCACAGTAGCCCCCTCCCACAGTAGCCCCCTCCCACACAGCATGAAATGGTCCAGAGTAGCCCCCTCCCACACAACATGAACTGGTCCACAGTAGCCCCCTCCCACAGAGCATGAAAGATCCACAGTAGCAGCATAAAATGGTCCACAGTAGCCCCCTACCCGCACAGCATGAAAGTCTACAGTAGCCCCCTACCCGCACAGCATGAAAGTCTACAGTAGCCCCCTACCCACACAACATGAAAGGTCCACAGTAGCCCCCTCCCATACAGCATAAAATGGTCCACAGTAGCCCCTTACCCACACAGCATGAAAGTCTACAGTAGCCCCCTCCTACACAACATGAAATGTCTACCGTTGCCCCCCTCCCCTGACAGTGCAAACAAACACAATATAGTTACCTGAAGAGCTGCCGGGTGTTCTCTCTTCTGTTCACTGCGCGCGCTGATGACTTACGTCATCACGCCCGCGCTTGTTCAGAGGTCACACTCTGTAGTCAGTGTAGGCCGCGTAGTACGCGTGGCCTACACTGAGCTACACTGACAGCTTTCAGCTGGATGCGCATTTGCACAACCAGCTGAAGGCAGCGATCGCTCACTAACGGGGAATCCTGCATCGGATTCGCCGTTAGTGAGCGATCAGGGCGACAGCACGCGTGCCAGCAGAGGGGGCTCTGCGTGCCCTCTCTGGCACGCGTGCCATAGGTTCGCCATCACTGATATAGAGGATCTCTCCTGTGTGGTGTAGTATATAGAGGATCTGTCCTGTGTGGTGTAGTATATAGAGGATCTGTCCTGTGTGGTGTAGTATATAGAGGATCTGTCCTGTGTGGTGTAGTATATAGAGGATCTGTCCTGTGTGGTGTAGTATATAGAGGACCTGTCCTGTGTGGTGTAGTATATAGAGGATCTGTCCTGTGTGGTGTAGTATATAGAGGATCTGTCCTGTGTGGTGTAGTATATAGAGGATCTCTCCTGTGTGGTGTAGTATATAGAGGACCTGTCCTGTGTGGTGTAGTATATAGAGGATCTGTCCTGTGTGGTGTAGTATATAGAGGATCTGTCCTGTGTGGTGTAGTATATAGAGGATCTGTCCTGTGTGGTGTAGTATATAGAGGATTTCTCCTGTGTGGTGTAGTATATAGAGGATTTCTCCTGTGTGGTGTAGTATATAGAGGATCTCTCCTGTGTGGTGTAGTATATAGAGGATCTGTCCTGTGTGGTGTAGTATATAGAGGGTCTGTCCTGTGTGGTGTAGTATATAGAGGACCTGTCCTGTGTGGTGTAGTATATAGAGGATCTGTCCTGTGTGGTGTAGTATATAGAGGACCTGTCCTGTGTGGTGTAGTATATAGAGGACCTGTCCTGTGTGGTGTAGTATATAGAGGACCTGTCCTGTGTGGTGTAGTATATAGAGGATCTGTCCTGTGTGGTGTAGTATATAGAGGACCTGTCCTGTGTGGTGTAGTATATAGAGGACCTGTCCTGTGTGGTGTAGTATATAGAGGATCTCTCCTGTGTGGTGTAGTATATAGAGGATCTGTCCTGTGTGGTGTAGTATATAGAGGATCTGTCCTGTGTGGTGTAGTATATAGAGGATCTATCCTGTGTGGTGTAGTATATAGAGGATCTGTCCTGTGTGGTGTAGTATATAGAGGATCTGTCCTCTCTCCTGTGTGGTGTAGTATATAGAGGATCTGTCCTGTGTGGTGTAGTATATAGAGGACCTGTCCTGTGTGGTGTAGTATATAGAGGATCTGTCCTGTGTGGTGTAGTATATAGAGGATCTGTCCTGTGTGGTGTAGTATATAGAGGACCTGTCCTGTGTGGTGTAGTATATAGAGGATCTGTCCTGTGTGGTGTAGTATATAGAGGATCTATCCTGTGCGGTGTAGTATATAGAGGACCTGTCCTGTGTGGTGTAGTATATAGAGGATCTGTCCTGTGTGGTGTAGTATATAGAGGACCTGTCCTGTGTGGTGTAGTATATAGAGGATCTCTCCTGTGTGGTGTAGTATATAGAGGATCTGTCCTGTGTGGTGTAGTATATAGAGGATCTGTCCTGTGTGGTGTAGTATATAGAGGATCTATCCTGTGTGGTGTAGTATATAGAGGATCTGTCCTGTGTGGTGTAGTATATAGAGGATCTGTCCTCTCTCCTGTGTGGTGTAGTATATAGAGGATCTGTCCTGTGTGGTGTAGTATATAGAGGACCTGTCCTGTGTGGTGTAGTATATAGAGGATCTGTCCTGTGTGGTGTAGTATATAGAGGATCTGTCCTGTGTGGTGTAGTATATGGAGGACCTGTCCTGTGCGGTGTAGTATATAGAGGACCTGTCCTGTGTGGTGTAGTATATAGAGGATCTGTCCTGTGTGGTGTAGTATATAGAGGACCTGTCCTGTGTGGTGTAGTATATAGAGCAGGCATGTCAAACTCAGGGTACCCCGAGGGCCACATGAGTAACAAGAGGTTGTTGCGAGGGCCGCACACAGCAGCTAATGTCACGCACGTATTTTAACAGCAGTCATGAAAACAAGATATGAAGTAGTAATATGTAACAGCAACATATATTTAACAAAAATACAGCAATTAAAAACTAAACATTTATTTGCTATCATTTTTTTCAATTTTTTTTTTTAGATTATAAGTGGTGATCAGTCAGCCTTGTTCTCTGAGAAGATTTTGTTAGTTTCATAAAAGAAAATTATCTATTTACATATACACCCTTCATCTGCCCCTAGATTCATGTCCCACATCTCTGCCCCAGATTCATGTCCCCCCATATCTGCCCCCAGATTCATGTCCCCCCATCTCTGCCCCAGATTCATGTCCCCCATCTCTGCCCCCAGATTCATGTCCCCTCCAGCTCTGCCCCCAGATTCATGTCCCCTCCATCTCTGCCCCCAGATTCCTGTCCCCCCATCTCTGCCCCCAGATTCATGTCCCCCCCATCTCTGCCCCCAGATTCATGTCACCACATCTCTGCCCCCAGATTCATGTCTCCACATCTCTGCCCCCAGATTCATGTCGCCACATCTCTGCCCCCAGATTCATGTCTCCACATCTCTGCCCCAGATTCATGTCCCCCATCTCTTCCCCAGATTCATGTCCCCCATCTCTGCCCCCGAGTGTCATGTCCCCTCCATCTCTGCCCCCAGATTCATGTCCCCCATCTCTGCCCTCAGATTCATGTCCCCCAACTCTGCCCTCAGATTCATGTCCCCCATCTCTGCCCCCAGTGTCATGTCCCCTCCATCTCTGCCCCCAGTGTCATGTCCCCCATCTCTTCCCCCAGATTCATGTCCCCCATCTCTGCCCCCAGTGTCATGTCATGTCCCCTCCATCTCTGCCCCCAGATTCATGTCCCCCATCTCTGCCCCCAGTGTCATGTCATGTCCCCTCCATCTCTGCCCCCAGATTCATGTCCCCATCTCTGCCCCCAGATTCATGTCCCCCATCTCTGCCCCCAGATTCATGTCCCCCATCTCTGCCCTCAGATTCATGTCCCCCATCTCTGCCCCCAGATTCATGTCCCCCATCTCTGCCCCCAGATTCATGTCCCCCATCTCTGCCCCCAGATTCATGTCCCCCCATCTCTGCCCCCACATTCATGTCCCCCCATCTCTGCCCCCAGATTCATGTCCCCCCATCTCTGCCCCCACATTCATGTCCCCCATCTCTGCCCCCAGATTCATGTCCCCCCATCTCTGCCCCCAGTGTCATGTCCCCCATCTGCCCTCAGATTCATGTCCCCCATCTCTGCCCCCAGTGTCATGTCCCCCATCTCTGCCCCCAGATTCATGTCCCCCATCTCTGCCCCCAGATTCATGTCCCCCATCTCTGCCCTCAGATTCATGTCCCCCATCTCTGTCCCCAGTGTCATGTCCCCCATCTCTGTCGCCAGATTCATGTCCCCCATCTCTGTCCCCAGTGTCATGCCGTCCCCTCCTTCATCTGCCCTGTTTCACGTTCCATCTCTATGCATACATACACACATTAAACTTACCTTCTCCGACGATTCCGAGTCCTCGCTCCCCCGCCGCACTCTCTCTCTCTCCCGCCTGCCGCGACCATCGCTGTCGGCTCAAATGAATGAGCCGACATAGGAGGGAGCTGCCGGGGGCGGAAGCCGCGCGGCTCAACCCGCGCGGCTTCCGTCTGAAGATTTAGATGCGATGTGACGTCATCACGTCACATCACGTCTACACAGCAGCGAATAGCCGCGTGAGTATTGCACCTCTGCGGCCCGCACAAAAGTCTCAAACTTTGTCTCTTAGAGACAAAGTTTGAGACTTTTGTGCGGGCCGCAGATATGCCTGTAAAGGGCCGCATGCGGCCCGCGGGCCGCATGTTTGACATGCCTGATATAGAGGATCTGTCCTGTGTGGTGTAGTATATAGAGGATCTGTCCTGTGTGGTGTAGTATATAGAGGACCTGTCCTGTGTGGTGTAGTATATAGAGGATCTGTCCTGTGTGGTGTAGTATATAGAGCAGGGGTAGGGAACGTATGGCTCTCCAGCTGTTGCAAAACTACAACTCCCAGCATGCATACTGGCTCTGCTGTTCTGGGAACTCCCATGGAAGTGAATGGAGCATGCCGGGAGTTGTAGTTTCACCGCAGCTGGAGAGCCAAAGGTTCCCTACCCCTAATATAGAGGACCTGTCCTGTGTGGTGTAGTATATAGAGGACCAAATGCATTGGCCAGCGCTGATTGAAGCAAAGCTGAATGTGTGTGCTTAGCTCAACTACTCCACCGGCGTAGTTGAGCTAAGCACACACATTCAGCACTGCTTCATCACGCCAATAAAATGCATTGGCCAGCGCTGATTGGCCAGAGTACAGAATTCGGCCAATCAGCGCTGGCTCTGCTGGAGGAGGCGGAGTCTAAGGTCGGACCAGAATGGAGACTGGTGTGGAGCGATCTTAGACTCCGCCTCCTCCAGCAGAGCCAGCGCTGATTGGCCGAATTCTGTACTCTGTGGCCAATCAGCGCTGGCCAATGCATTCCTATGGGAAAAAGTTTATCTCACAAAAAACACAATTAAACACCCGATAGAGCCCCAAAAAGTTATTTTTAATAACATTCCTACCTAAATAAAGGTTATCCCTAGCTATCCCTGCCTGTACAGCTATCCCTGTCTCATAGTCACAAAGTTCACATTCTCATATGACCCGGATTTCAAATCCACTATTCGTCTAAAATGGAGGTCACCTGATTTCGGCAGCCAATGACTTTTTCCGATTTTTTTCAATGCCCCCGTTGTCATAGTTTGTGTCGTGGGAATCGAGTTTTGGCGCACTTTACCACGCGGTGTTCGATTCGATTCGAACATGGCGAACAGCGTGATATCCGATCGAACATGTGTTCGATAGAACACTGTTCGCTCATCTCTAATTACAAACAGACTTGTGAAACAGTGGAGACTCCTTTAGAGGCTGAAGTAGGGTGACTGTTGTGGAACCAATGAGAATATTGTGATTTTGGTAGAGCCGGGATACGTGAGCCTTTGATATGCGTCTCTTGGAGAAATACAACACTTGTTTTTTGTCTCTTTAACTAGAGAAGAATGGGACATCTATTATTAGGGGAATTGTAGCCCTTGATTTTAAACATTGTGCAATTCTAAGAGGACATAACAATTTGTAAAGATTTAGCAATAGGTCAGGATGATAAAGTATCCCAACAGAAATGGAGAAAAGCCAGAGAATAAAAGATGGAGGAGAGGAGGAAAAGAAAGGTCAGGGATGGGAAAGGAGTGAAGGGAAAGAAGAAAACAAGAGGACCATAAACAATGTATGTAACTCAAATATTGAACAACGGAACCAGGGGATTAAATCTGTATGTCCACTGATACTAAAGTACAATGTGGATACCATACAGCAATAAAAAGTAGTAAATAGTATAAAAACAGGCGTAGGAGTAAGTTCTGATCAGAGCAGGACCCAAACAAGTCCCCTTCTGCTATTGAATATAATCAATAAGGGAACGTGAAATATAAGTGGTAGGAGCAATCCTGTGATCAGTTAAATTCTACACTATGTTTTATAGATAGGTTCCTAGGAGTCCTAAGAGTATTCTACACTATGTTTTATAGATAGGTTCCTAGGAGTCCTAAGAGTATTCTACACTATGTTTTATAGATAGGTTCCTAGGAGCCCTAAGAGTATCCTACACTATGTTTTATAGATAGGTTCCTAGGAGCCCTAAGAGTATTCTAGAGTTTTATAGATAGGTTCCTAGGAGTCCTAAGAGTATTCTACACTATGTTTTATAGATAGGTTCCTAGGAGCCCTAAGAGTATTCTAGAGTTTTATAGATAGGTTCCTAGGAGTCCTAAGAGTATTCTACACTATGTATTATAGATAGGTTCCTAGGAGCCCTAAGAGTATTCTACACTATGTATTATAGATAGGTTCCTAGGAGTCCTAAGAGTATTCTACACTATGTATTATAGATAGGTTCCTAGGAGCCCTAAGAGTATTCTACACTATGTTTTATAGATAGGTTCCTAGGAGCCCTAAGAGTATTCTACACTATGTTTTATAGATAGGTTCCTAGGAGCCCTAAGAGTATTCTAGAGTTTTATAGATAGGTTCCTAGGGGCCCTAAGAGTATTCTACACTATGTTTTATAGATAGGTTCCTAGGAGTCCTAAGAGTATTCTACACTATGTTTTATAGATAGGTTCCTAGGAGCCCTAAGAGTATTCTACACTATGTTTTATAGATAGGTTCCTAGGAGTCCTAAGAGTATTCTACACTATGTTTTATAGATAGGTTCCTAGGAGCCCTAAGAGTATTCTACACTATGTTTTATAGATAGGTTCCTAGGAGCCCTAAGAGTATTCTACACTATGTTTTATAGATAGGTTCCTAGGAGCCCTAAGAGTATCCTACACTATGTTTTATAGATAGGTTCCTAGGAGCCCTAAGAGTATTCTAGAGTTTTATAGATAGGTTCCTAGGAGTCCTAAGAGTATTCTACACTATGTTTTATAGATAGGTTCCTAGGAGCCCTAAGAGTATTCTAGAGTTTTATAGATAGGTTCCTAGGAGTCCTAAGAGTATTCTACACTATGTTTTATAGATAGGTTCCTAGGAGTCCTAAGAGTATTCTACACTATGTTTTATAGATAGGTTCCTAGGAGCCCTAAGAGTATCCTACACTATGTTTTATAGATAGGTTCCTAGGAGCCCTAAGAGTATTCTAGAGTTTTATAGATAGGTTCCTAGGAGTCCTAAGAGTATTCTACACTATGTTTTATAGATAGGTTCCTAGGAGCCCTAAGAGTATTCTAGAGTTTTATAGATAGGTTCCTAGGAGTCCTAAGAGTATTCTACACTATGTATTATAGATAGGTTCCTAGGAGTCCTAAGAGTATTCTACACTATGTATTATAGATAGGTTCCTAGGAGCCCTAAGAGTATTCTACACTATGTTTTATAGATAGGTTCCTAGGAGCCCTAAGAGTATTCTACACTATGTTTTATAGATAGGTTCCTAGGAGCCCTAAGAGTATTCTAGAGTTTTATAGATAGGTTCCTAGGGGCCCTAAGAGTATTCTACACTATGTTTTATAGATAGGTTCCTAGGAGTCCTAAGAGTATTCTACACTATGTTTTATAGATAGGTTCCTAGGAGCCCTAAGAGTATTCTACACTATGTTTTATAGATAGGTTCCTAGGAGTCCTAAGAGTATTCTACACTATGTTTTATAGATAGGTTCCTAGGAGCCCTAAGAGTATTCTACACTATGTTTTATAGATAGGTTCCTAGGAGCCCTAAGAGTATTCTACACTATGTTTTATAGATAGGTTCCTAGGAGCCCTAAGAGTATCCTACACTATGTTTTATAGATAGGTTCCTAGGAGCCCTAAGAGTATTCTAGAGTTTTATAGATAGGTTCCTAGGAGTCCTAAGAGTATTCTACACTATGTTTTATAGATAGGTTCCTAGGAGCCCTAAGAGTATTCTAGAGTTTTATAGATAGGTTCCTAGGAGTCCTAAGAGTATTCTACACTATGTATTATAGATAGGTTCCTAGGAGCCCTAAGAGTATTCTACACTATGTATTATAGATAGGTTCCTAGGAGTCCTAAGAGTATTCTACACTATGTATTATAGATAGGTTCCTAGGAGCCCTAAGAGTATTCTACACTATGTTTTATAGATAGGTTCCTAGGAGCCCTAAGAGTATTCTACACTATGTTTTATAGATAGGTTCCTAGGAGCCCTAAGAGTATTCTAGAGTTTTATAGATAGGTTCCTAGGGGCCCTAAGAGTATTCTACACTATGTTTTATAGATAGGTTCCTAGGAGTCCTAAGAGTATTCTACACTATGTTTTATAGATAGGTTCCTAGGAGCCCTAAGAGTATTCTACACTATGTTTTATAGATAGGTTCCTAGGAGTCCTAAGAGTATTCTACACTATGTTTTATAGATAGGTTCCTAGGAGCCCTAAGAGTATTCTACACTATGTTTTATAGATAGGTTCCTAGGAGCCCTAAGAGTATTCTACACTATGTTTTATAGATAGGTTCCTAGGAGCCCTAAGAGTATCCTACACTATGTTTTATAGATAGGTTCCTAGGAGCCCTAAGAGTATTCTAGAGTTTTATAGATAGGTTCCTAGGAGTCCTAAGAGTATTCTACACTATGTTTTATAGATAGGTTCCTAGGAGCCCTAAGAGTATTCTAGAGTTTTATAGATAGGTTCCTAGGAGTCCTAAGAGTATTCTACACTATGTATTATAGATAGGTTCCTAGGAGCCCTAAGAGTATTCTACACTATGTATTATAGATAGGTTCCTAGGAGTCCTAAGAGTATTCTACACTATGTATTATAGATAGGTTCCTAGGAGCCCTAAGAGTATTCTACACTATGTTTTATAGATAGGTTCCTAGGAGCCCTAAGAGTATTCTACACTATGTTTTATAGATAGGTTCCTAGGAGCCCTAAGAGTATTCTAGAGTTTTATAGATAGGTTCCTAGGGGCCCTAAGAGTATTCTACACTATGTTTTATAGATAGGTTCCTAGGAGTCCTAAGAGTATTCTACACTATGTTTTATAGATAGGTTCCTAGGAGCCCTAAGAGTATTCTACACTATGTTTTATAGATAGGTTCCTAGGAGTCCTAAGAGTATTCTACACTATGTTTTATAGATAGGTTCCTAGGAGCCCTAAGAGTATTCTACACTATGTTTTATAGATAGGTTCCTAGGAGCCCTAAGAGTATTCTACACTATGTTTTATAGATAGGTTCCTAGGAGTCCTAAGAGTATTCTACACTATGTTTTATAGATAGGTTCCTAGGAGCCCTAAGAGTATTCTACACTATGTTTTATAGATAGGTTCCTAGGAGCCCTAAGAGTATTCTACAATATGTTTTATAGATAGGTTCCTAGGAGCCCTAAGAGTATTCTACACTATTAGAGATGAGCGAACAGTAAAATGTTCGATATTCGTTTCGAGTAGCCCCTCAATATTCGACTATTCGAACAAATATCAAACCCCATTATAGTCTATGGGAGAAAATAATATAGGGAAAGGAAAAGTGGAAAATATACTCATCCCTCTTGCAGTTGCCTTTCAGTATTACACATTTCAGCCGATTGCTTTGGTGTGTGGCTTGCGAGCTTTGCTCGGATGAACAACTCCCTCGGCACGGAGCAGGAACACAGGAATCAAACACGAATTAATCATCCAGCAGAAAACGAGGGTGTAAATATAAAACTTCTTCTTTATTTCATGCTCGCAATATAAAAATCATGACTATTTGTCACGCAGTCTACAGGAAAAAAAGGGTGCGTCAGACTGACGCGTTTCGGATATTTTATACTTCCTCAAAGTCTGATTGCTTCTGAGGAAACCTCCTCCATTTGTAGCTCCACCGAATGACCCATCACCTGATGTTAATTTGTATTAAGATTATATGGTCTGTTACGGTGGAAACCACAAATGGTTTGGGAACCTCAGATAAATATGCACAAATACAACACAAAAATTAAAAACAACAATTTACAAATTTCTTTGGAATGAATAAACCAAAATTTACAATGAAAATGTTTAGTATATTATATATTATTCAAATTGCCGATCAATAGAAATATGATTTATTTTTTTTTACGGATAAGACAAGTTGGATACCCATCGTGTGAACTACTACATAATATACAAAAAGACATATTGACTTCAAAATTTAAAACACATTGGGTAATGACCGTTATATAAATCACATCACAATTTGAGTCGAACCAAGTTAATCGGGGCTATAACATTCATGACTACTCTTAAGCTGCTTCCTTTAATAAAATACAGACAGAGATTCATTCACATAAGGGGAAGTACTGTCTCCTCACGAAATAATCATATGATCTAAGTCCGAACTTTTCATTGGTTGGTTATGTGGTCTTTTGTCCTTAATAAAGATGGACATAAGGCCTTCATACATGCATTTGCGCATGCTCCAGGTTGAGTCACATGTTAGAAATCCAGGTATTTCATAGGCTAGAAATGCGGCCGTTTCAAAACAGAGGCCGTTCCACTGGAAAAGGTAAGTAAGATTATGTAGAAGTAAATGATGTTAAAAAACATGAATCATTCATATAGATGTCTAAAAAGACTATAAAATACCATATACTAATTGAATAATGAGAATCAAACATATGAAACAGACTATGTTTTATAGAGTCGTTCCATGTTTAAAGTGAACAGATGATATATGTTCTCAACTTATACATGGTTAATATAGGACACATCATTTCTTTGGTTCATTCCCGTAGGGAAACGGGTGCCTATATTCAATATCCAGTACACTTCTCGGATTGTCAATTGATGCTCCCAGTTACCCCCTCTAATGGGTCTACTGACCTCTTCTATTCCTTTGAAACTAAAACTGGATGTATTACTCGCATGTTTACTCTTGAAGTGTCTAGATACACCTGTGCTTCTAAAATTGTTTTCATTAATAATATCCTGAATGTCTTCGGAAATACGGACTTTCAATGATCTGACAGTACTGCCAATGTAATGCAGTTTACATATCTCACAAGTGATCATATATATAACATGGCTACTCAGCTGAACCTGCTGCACACTCAGCTCTGCTACATCGGACACTGCTACATCAGCCAGCACTGCTACATCGTGATGAAGCAGAGCTGGCCGTTTGCTGAGCTCGACTACTCCGGAGTAGCTGAGCTGAGCCACGGCCCGATGTAGCAGTACTGGCTGATGTAGCAGTGTAGCAGTATCCAATGTAGCAGTCCGATGCAGCAGAGCTGAGTTTGCAGCAGGGTTCAGCTGAACCTGCTGCACACTCAGCTCTGCTGCATCTGATGTAGCAGTGCTGAGTGCGCTAAACCATGCTGCACACTCAGCTCTGTCCTGCAGCTCTGTGTGTACTGAGCTCTGCCGCTTCTCCGTGTAGCAGAGCTGTGTCAGCACTGCTACATCTGAGATCAGAACACAAAGGAAACTGCTGTGGACGGATCTTAGACTCCGCCTCCTCCGACAGAACCAGCGTTGATTGGCTGAATGCTGTACACTGGCCAATCAATGCTGGTCAATGCATTCCTATGGGAAAAAGTCAGCTCGCGCACATCGCAAGCTGACAGGGATCCCGACCAGATAGAGCCCCAAAGAGCTGGGTGAGTAACATTCCCTCCTAAATACAGGTAATCCCTAGCTAACCCTGCCTGTACATCTGTCCCTGTCTCACAGTCACATAGTTCACAGTCCCAAATTAATCGAATGTTAAACTCACCATTCGAATAAATTGGAGGTCACCTGATTTTGGCCGCCAATTCCTTTTTCCGATTTTTTTCCCTGCCTCCGCTGTCGTAGTTCCTGTCCCACCTCCCCTGCACTGTTATTGGTGCAGAAAACACGCCAGAGAAGGTGAGAGGGGATACAAATTTTTAGTGCTTTTGCCTTGTGGTATTCGATTGGAATTGAATACCTCGAACGGCCTGATATTCCATCAAATATGTATTTGATCGAACGGTGTTCGCTCATCTCTATTGGCCAATCAACGCTGGTCAACGCATTCCTATGACAAAAAAGTAAGCTCCCTCGTAACCGGAATCTGCCAGCTCTCCTGACTAGCAAGGACGAGTGTGCTGCAGAACCAGCGTTGATTTGCTGCAGGCTGGTCTTTGCTAGTCGGGAGAGCTGGCAGCTTGCTGTTACGAGGGAGCTTACTTTTTATCAGCGCAATTGCAAGCGCTGTGCAGTTAAAGCGCACGGACCCCATAGACTATAATGAGGTCCGTGCGCTTTAACTGCGCAGCGCTCCTCCTAAACACTCTCCTCCTGCTACTTGTGGACTTGGTAACTCTCCTTTAGTCGAACAGTAGTTTCCCCTGAAACGAGCATTTTTTACCCATAGACTATAATGGGATTCGATATTCTATCGAGTAGTTGAATATTGAGGCTCTACTAGAAACTAATATCGAATCTCGAATATTTCACTGTTCGCTCATCTCTAGTTATTACTTAAGGCTCCTCTGCTTATTGCTAATGATTGGTATAAAATAAGCCATTGCAGCTCAAGAGAATGTAGACAGACCCACGGACGGTGAGGGGAGGTGAGTACAAGTGGTTGTTATTTCTTACACCTCTCCTTAGCCGCCACTTATGATATTAAGGGGTCTGAGAGCTGGAGCCCCACGGAGGTAAGAAACACTGTTTATTGTGTTTTGTCACCTCCCCTCGGCCTCATCTTATTATACTCTGAGTATATTAGTAGTTTGTGAGGAGCAAACCCACAACATTTCAGATTCAGCAAAACCCCAGAAAATCCAGGTTCACAAATTATTTAATTAACAAGGTGGACCACATTGACATTATACTGTGTACAGGAACCGCAATGGGACATTATTTTGTCACAGGGATCTTTAGCATGAATGGGGGAGAGGCTGTTATGGTGCCCTTAATCTTCCCATTGGATATTATTGAATACAGCTTGCCTCTCGGTCATTAAACATTACTAAGCATGGAGGCCATTTTATTATATGTAGAGGTAGGGGATCATTACTACACCCAGGAGGGCTGACAGATCCTCTACGTACTACACTATACAGGAGAGAGGACAGGTCCTCTATATACTACACCACACAGGACAGGTCCTCTATATACTACACCACACAGGACAGGTCCTCTATATACTACACCACACAGGACAGGTCCTCTATATACTACACCACACAGGACAGGTCCTCTATATACTACACCACACAGGACAGGTCCTCTATATACTACACCACACAGGACAGGTCCTCTATATACTACACCACACAGGACAGATCCTCTATATACTACACCACACAGGACAGGTCCTCTATATACTACACCACACAGGACAGGTCCTCTATATACTACACCACACAGGACAGGTCCTCTATATACTACACCACACAGGACAGGTCCTCTATATACTACACCACACAGGACAGATCCTCTATATACTACACCACACAGGACAGGTCCTCTATATACTACACCACACAGGACAGGTCCTCTATATACTACACCACACAGGACAGGTCCTCTATATACTACACCACACAGGACAGATCCTCTATATACTACACCACACAGGACAGATCCTCTATATACTACACCACACAGGACAGATCCTCTATATACTACACCACACAGGACAGGTCCTCTATATACTACACCACACAGGAGAGATCCTCTATATACTACACCACACAGGACAGATCCTCTATATACTACACCACACAGGACAGGTCCTCTATATACTACACCACACAGGAGAGAGGACAGAACCTCTATATACTACACCACACAGGACAGGTCCTCTATATACTACACCACACAGGAGAGAGGACAGATCCTCTATATACTACACCACACAGGACAGATCCTCTATATACTACACCACACAGGACAGGTCCTCTATATACTACACCACACAGAACAGATCCTCTATATACTACACCACACAGGACAGACCCTCTATATACTACACCACACAGGACAGGTCCTCTATATACTACACACACAGGACAGGTCCTCTATATACTACACCACACAGGACAGGTCCTCTATATACTACACCACACAGGACAGATCCTCTATATACTACACCACACAGGACAGATCCTCTATATACTACACCGCACAGGACAGGTCCTCTATATACTACACCACACAGGACAGATCCTCTATATACTACACCACACAGGACAGATCCTCTATATACTACACCACACAGGACAGATCCTCTATATACTACACCACACAGGACAGGTCCTCTATATACTACACCACACAGCACAGATCCTCTATATACTACACCACACAGGACAGGTCCTCTATATACTACACCACACAGGACAGATCCTCTATATACTACACCACACAGGACAGACCCTCTATATACTACACCACACAGGACAGGTCCTCTATATACTACACACACAGGACAGGTCCTCTATATACTACACCACACAGGACAGATCCTCTATATACTACACCACACAGGACAGGTCCTCTATATACTACACCACACAGGACAGATCCTCTATATACTACACCACACAGGACAGATCCTCTATATACTACACCATACAGGACAGGTCCTCTATATACTACACCACACAGGACAGGCCCTCTATATACTACACCACACAGGACAGATCCTCTATATACTACACCGCACAGGACAGGTCCTCTATATACTACACCACACAGGACAGATCCTCTATATACTACACCACACAGGACAGGTCCTCTATATACTACACCACACAGGACAGGTCCTCTATATACTACACCACACAGGACAGGTCCTCTATATACTACACCACACAGGACAGATCCTCTATATACTACACCACACAGGACAGGTCCTCTATATACTACACCACACAGGACAGGTCCTCTATATACTACACCACACAGGACAGGTCCTCTATATACTACACCACACAGGACAGATCCTCTATATACTACACCACACAGGACAGATCCTCTATATACTACACCACACAGGACAGGTCCTCTATATACTACACCACACAGGACAGATCCTCTATATACTACACCACACAGGACAGATCCTCTATATACTACACCACACAGGACAGATCCTCTATATACTACACCACACAGGACAGGTCCTCTATATACTACACCACACAGGAGAGAGGACAGAACCTCTATATACTACACCACACAGGACAGGTCCTCTATATACTACACCACACAGGAGAGAGGACAGATCCTCTATATACTACACCACACAGGACAGATCCTCTATATACTACACCACACAGGACAGGTCCTCTATATACTACACCACACAGAACAGATCCTCTATATACTACACCACACAGGACAGACCCTCTATATACTACACCACACAGGACAGGTCCTCTATATACTACACACACAGGACAGGTCCTCTATATACTACACCACACAGGACAGGTCCTCTATATACTACACCACACAGGACAGATCCTCTATATACTACACCACACAGGACAGATCCTCTATATACTACACCGCACAGGACAGGTCCTCTATATACTACACCACACAGGACAGATCCTCTATATACTACACCACACAGGACAGATCCTCTATATACTACACCACACAGGACAGATCCTCTATATACTACACCACACAGGACAGGTCCTCTATATACTACACCACACAGCACAGATCCTCTATATACTACACCACACAGGACAGGTCCTCTATATACTACACCACACAGGACAGATCCTCTATATACTACACCACACAGGACAGACCCTCTATATACTACACCACACAGGACAGGTCCTCTATATACTACACACACAGGACAGGTCCTCTATATACTACACCACACAGGACAGATCCTCTATATACTACACCACACAGGACAGGTCCTCTATATACTACACCACACAGGACAGATCCTCTATATACTACACCACACAGGACAGATCCTCTATATACTACACCATACAGGACAGGTCCTCTATATACTACACCACACAGGACAGGCCCTCTATATACTACACCACACAGGACAGATCCTCTATATACTACACCGCACAGGACAGGTCCTCTATATACTACACCACACAGGACAGATCCTCTATATACTACACCACACAGGACAGATCCTCTATATACTACACCACACAGGACAGGTCCTCTATATACTACACCACACAGGACAGATCCTCTATATACTACACCACACAGGATAGATCCTCTATATACTACACCACACAGGACAGATCCTCTATATATTACACCACACAGGACAGGTCCTCTATATACTACACCACACAGGACAGATCCTCTATATACTACACCACACAGGACAGATCCTCTATATACTACACCACACAGGACAGACCCTCTATATACTACACCACACAGGACAGATCCTCTATATACTACACCACACAGGACAGATCCTCTATATACTACACCACACAGGACAGATCCTCTATATACTACACCGTACAGGACAGATCCTCTATATACTACACTGTACAAGACAGATCCTGTATATGCTACACCACACTAATACCTAACATCTGCTATACAGTACTATCACGGCAGATGTCAGGAAGGGGTTTAGCAGACCCAGACGCTGAAGCTCTGAACACTAGTGTGAGTCTGGCATCACTCAGGATCGGCCCCTGTACCTGATATCCAGCACGTCTCGATGAATTGCAGAAGTCTCCAAACATAAGACTGAACACTGAGTCTATATATAACTTGATAGATTTTTCCAAAAAATTGTGAAAACTTAAGAAAAGCCTATAATTGTACTTCCTTAACCATAGAACCATCTAACTACAAGATTGATAAATACTGAATCCGTAGAAGCAGAATGTGTCATAGTTTCCAGATTTCTGGCCATTGTACAAACATTCGCTCGGGGAGATTTATGGATCATCTTTCATTTCCTTGCATACAGATCCACTTCTATACATTAGGGGGCTTCACACTTCTCGGGGGATGGAATCCATTTCCTCTGTTTTCCGTATGTTGGGGGTTTTATAGTCATTATTGTGTTGGGAGTCTCGCAACGTATCTCAAGTTCCCGCCCTGTGTATCACACGAGAGCCACCCACTCTGCAGAACAGAACAACACCGGACTCCATCTGAGATTTGCAGCGTCTGCTCACACTCACCATGGTCTTCTGTCTTCTGTTCCTTAGTGTCATTTGTACACTAACAACAACAGGTAAGTGACCCCCATCATTTGGGATTTTCTTGCGAGGTTTTCCGAACAAAAGTCTTCTTTAGGAGTGACAACTGTGCTCCTAAAACCCCTCACACCCCTCTCAACACTTGTACCCCTTACACCCATGTATGTTCATTATACTGAATTAGGGGTCCGGATGGTACAAACAATTAGGATTTGTTACACCCATCAGAGTGTGACGCTCCTGTTTTACTGTAGAAGAACTAAAGAAGACGACTAAGAACCTTTCAGTATGGAGACCGACGCGGACCCAATCCTATAATAATGTAACATGCAGACTCATAACATACTGATCTCCATCCTGTCCTATACAATGTATCGCCTGCCCTGAATATTTTCGTCTAAGAATGGGAGTGGTGGTTCCGCCCCTACATCGTACCCTATGTATCACTTGGTTATTTGATCCTCTCCGTGACATGAATGTATATCCGTCCTATAAACAATTTACATTGAGACACTTTCCATAGAATGTAATAGGCTCCATCATAGCTTGTTACATTGTAACACATGGTAACCACTCCTATGAATCTATGTCTAGAACGAAGGGTTAATGGAATTAGAGAGTCTGCCTAAAGGATAGGTCATCGATGCAAAAGCCTAGGCGAAAAGCATTGCATGAAAAACCACGGTAGCAATGTCGCAGGGAAATGATGAAATTAGGGATTTGATCAATTCCCAGAAGATGTTACAATAACAACTCTCTTGGGTCAGAAGGTCAGTGACTTGCAGCACGAAAGGGCAGGTCACTTCTTTTCCCTGGGAAGAAACCGCTCGCGGAAAAAGGAAGTGAACGGATCCCATTGAAGTCAATGGGAGGCGGTTTTTTGAGCCGGATTCTGAGGCGGAATCCGCATCAAAATCCTGTGTGAAACCAGGCTTACCTCACCACTCCATGACGCGCTTCCGACGTGACGCACACGAAAAATGGGTTCAGATCTAAAAAAAAAAAAACAAACTCACCGGAAATAATACAAGTTCTATGTTTTGCTTGTTACCACTCCCCCTTTTACTCACCGCTCCCATCCGGCGTCCGTGTCGGCCAGTCATGGCCAATCCCTAGTTTCATCATTTCCTTGCGACAGCGACGCAGCAGAAAGGCTTCTTCCATTATATCCATAGGGAAACCACGACGTGACTGATGGCAACAATGTATCATCCTGCGATATAGGAGAAGTGAAATGTTACATTGTAACGCATCCCTCAGTTATGTTACAACTGCTCATGTACAATGACATCACGCACAAGTCCTAAATTGTTGTGAGTGGCGGTTTTATTCTACTCTTGTCACTTTCGAGGTGAAGGTTCCTGAAGACCCCCACTAGATTTATCATCATTTCGTCCAGAAATTTTTTTGCACCCCATGCAATATACTGCCCACAATGTTTGGCCTCTGCACTGTATACTGCCCCCATGTTTTAGCCCCCACAAGATATAATGCCCCCATTTTTTGGCCCCCACATGATAGACTACCCCAATTTTTGGCCTTCACACTGTATACTGCCTCCACTTTTGTGGTCAACACACAGTATACTGCCCCATTTTTTTGGCCCCCACGGGATATACTGCCCTCAATTTTTTGCCCCCTACTCAATATACTGCCCCAATTGTCTGGCCCCAACACAATATACTGCCCCAATTTTTGGCCTCCACACTGTATACTGCCTCCACTTTTGTGGTCAACCCACAGTATACTGACCCAATTTTTTTGGCCCCTACACAATATACTACCTCTACTAACAGATCTGTCCCTGATATATCCATTGTAGTCTCCGGCCTTACTATAACTCCTAGGCAGCAGGCCCGCTGCCTCGGGGTCATGTTTGACGCAGACCTTTCCTTCACCCCTCATATTGAATCACTCGCACGTTCATGTCACCTCCACCTCAAAAACATCTCCAAAATACGCCCTTTCCTTACCAGAGATACACTAAAGACACTTATTGTCTCTCTGATTCATTCTCGCCTTGACTACTGTAACTCCTTACTAATCGGTCTTCCCCTCACTAAACTCTCCCCTCTACAATCTATTCTGAATGCAGTGGCCATGCTCATCTATCAGGCTAGACGCTACAGCGATGCCTCTGGTCTGTGCCGGTCACTACATTGGCTGCCTATTCAATATAGAATAAAATATAAAGTTCTCCCCCACAAGGCTCTCCATAATGCTGCACCTCCATACATTTCCTCCCTCATCTCTGTCTACCGCCCAACCCGTGCTCTCCGCTCACTCAATGACCTAACACTTACATCCTCTATTATCAGAACCTCCCACGCTTGTATACAAGACTTCTCCCGAGCTGCACCACTTCTCTGGAATGCTCTACCCCGGACAATCAGATTAACTCCCAATTTCTACAGTTTCAAGCGCAAACTAAAGACGCATCTTATCAGACAGGCCTAGCACAATGTCTAATGTAAACCCTTAACCCTCCTCTGTCCCCGCTCCCACATTTCCCCACATGATATGATGTCATCTCAGGATAACTTTATAGGTCCAAGCTCCATCCACATGTTACAGGACACGACTGGTGACGGCTCATAAAGTTTTATGTTTATGCAATGACAGTCACCTCTATTACAAAAGTGTCTGACCTCTGCATAAGCAATGCCGCCCCTGCTACCTCTTGTGTCACCCCCTCTACCTCATAGATTGTAAGCTCTTGTGAGCAGGGCCCTCAGTCCCATTGTGTGAAATGACTTTCTATGTTATGTATCTTCCTGTCTGTATTTGAACCCTACAAATTGTACAGCGCTGCGGAATATGTTGGCGCTATAGAAATAAAATTTATTATTATTATTATTATTATTATTATTACTTTTGTGGTCAACACATGATATACTGCCCCCACACGATAGAGGACCCCAATTTTTGGCCTTCACACTGTATACTGCCTCCACTTTTGTGGTCAACACACAGTATACTGACCCCATTTTTTGGCCCCCACATGACATATTGCCCCTATTGTTTGGCCCCTACACAATATACTGCCTCTACTTATGTGGTCAACACACAATATACTGCCCCAGTTTTTTAACCCCCACACGATATACTGCCTCTACTTTTGTAGCCATGACACAGCATACTGCCCCCCTTTATTTGGTCCCCATACAGTATAGTGCCCCCTGTTTTGCTTTGCACTACTTGATGCCACAACCTATTGGATTATTGTAACAGGTAGTAGCCAATATTTTACTCACCTGTCCCTGCTCTTGTCTGGTCTACCTCTGCTTTGGCCTCCACTGGGCACACAGATGTTCTTCATTGTAGGAACATACTGAGAAGCGCCCCCCGGAGTCCAAAACAGAGGTGGGCCTGGACGGAATCAGGGGTGGGTGGATGAAATATTGGCATAACGATAATTCAATAGGTGGTGGTTGATTAATAAATAATGATACAATGCATCCCACCCATGCGGGGCCCCATGGAATTGCATGGGTTGTATTATTACCAAATCTGCCACTGGATGTCCCGGTAGGGCGTGGGGCAATCTGGTGGGGATGCCTGTGTTCTATTATAGCCCTGACCGTATTATATGTCAGTATGTTAATGTCTAGAGTACTACATATAGTAGCGTAAATGTGCAGAATACCAGCTGGGGTCCCTTCGCCCGGGGCGAGGTAATTACCCTCCTACTACATGGGGCCCCCTCACTTTGCCCTCCATTAGAGATCCCCCCACCCCACACTCCTGCTTAGCTCTTTTGAAGTTGAAGGTTTCAGGTTTCCATTAAGTAGAATAAGAAAGGGGGCGTGCGAAGACCACGCAGAGGAGGGGGCTCGTCCGGGCTGAGCAATGTAAACAGTGAAAAAACAAGACAGGATCGGTGCATTAGTCAAATGCAATGCAATGTTTGTCACCTGACACTGCTGGGACTGGTAGTGCCGGCGACACAAGCGCTCGTGCACAAGTACAGTATCTAGTGGGCTCGGTTTGGATGTTTCTTGAGGGAGCGGTGGAGGAGGGGGAAGGGGATTGTATTGAGTGATTGTGCTGTAAATAGCTCATGGCCTCATGATGGGGAGCTTCATATTCCCTGTATGATATGTGTCAGAGATGGAACAGATGAGAGAGCCGGACACAGAACAGATGTGGACAATGGTAGAGGTGCAAATACAGGAGGGGAGATAGGAAGCCCCATACCCGTATACCTGTATACCCATAGACTATCTATCTATCTATCTATCTATCTATCTATCTATCTATCTATTTATCTATCTATCTATCTATCTATCTATCTATCTCCTATCTATCTATCTATCTATCTATCTATCTATCTATCTCCTATCTATCTATCTATCTATCTATCTATCTATCTACCTCCTATCTATCTATCTATCTATCTATCTATCTATCTACCTCCTATCTATCTATCTATCTATCTATCTATCTCCTATCTATCTATCTATCTATCTATCTATCTATCTATCTATCTCCTATCTATCTATCTATCTATCTCCTATCTATCTATCTATCTATCTATCTATCTATCTATCTCCTATCTATCTATCTATCTATCTATCTATCTCCTATCTATCTATCTATCTATCTATCTATCTATCTATCTATCTCCTATCTATCTATCTATCTATCTATCTATCTATCTATTTATCTATCTATCTCCTATCTATCTATCTATCTATCTATCTATCTATCTATCTCCTATCTATCTATCTATCTATCTATCTATCTATCTATCTATCTAACTATCTATCTATCTATCTATCTATCTATCTATCTACAGTGTTGGCCAAAAGTATCGCCCCCCCCCCCTGCAGTTCTGTCAGATAATCCTCGTTGTCTCCCAGAAAATGATTACAATCACAAACTCTTTGGTAATATCTTCAATATCATTTATTTTGCTTGAAATGAAAAAACACAAATCATTGATCATTTTACACAAAACTCCAAAAATGGGCCGGACAGAAGTATTGGCGCCCTCAGCCTAATACTTGGTAGCACAACCTTTAGACACAATAACTGCGCACAACCGCTTCCGGTAACTAGCAATGAGTTTCTTACAAGGCTCTGCTGGAGTTTTAGACCATTCTTCTTTGGCAAACTGCTCCAGGTCCCCCCTGAGATGTGAAGGGGGCCTTCTCCAAACTGCCACCAAGAGATCTCTCCTCCCCCCCCCCACAGGTGTTCTATGGGATTCAGGGCTGGACTCATTGCTGCCACTTTACAAGTCTCCAGGGCTTTCTCTCACCACCATTCTCTAGTGCTGACCTGAAGTGTGTTTTGGGTCATTGTCCTGCTGGAAGACCCCTGACCTCTGAGGGAGACCCGGCTTTCTCACACTGGGCCCTACATGATGCTGCACAATGTGTTGGTCGTCTTCAGACTTCATAATGCCATGCACACGGTCAAGCAGTCCAGTGCCAGAGGCAGCAAAGCAACCCCAAACCATCAGGGACCTCCGCCATGTCTGACTGTAGGGGGCGTCTTCTTTTCTATGAAGGCCTCTTTTTTCCCTGTAATCTCTATGTTGAGGCCTTTTCCTACTTTTGTCTCCTCTGACCAGAGAACATTCTTCCAAAACGGTTTTGGCTTTCTCCGGTAAGTTTTGGCAAACTCCAGCCTGGCTTATGTCTCTGGGTAAGAAGTGAGGTCTTCCTGGGTCTCCTACCATACAGTCCCTTCTCATTCAGACGCTGACACTGGATAGTACGGGGTGACACTGTTGTACCCTCGGACTGCAGGGCAGCTTGGACTTGTTTGGATGTTAGTCGAGGTTCTTTATCCACCATCCGCACAATCTTGCGTTGAAATCTCTCGTCAATTTTTCTTTTCCGTTCACATCTAGGGAGGTTAGCCACAGGGCCATGGGCTTTACACTTCTTGATGACACTGCGCACGGTAGACACAGGAACATTCAGGTCTTTGGAGATGGACTTGTAGCCTTGAGATTGCTCATGCTTCCTCACAATTTTGCTTCTCAAGTCCTCAGACAGTTCTTTGGTCTTCTTTCTTTTCTCCATGCTCAATGTGGTCACACAAGGACACAGGACAGAGGTGGAGTCAACTTTAATCCATTTCAACTGGTTGCAAGTGTGATTTAGTTATTGCCACCACCTGTTAGGTGCCTCAAGTAAGTAACAGGTGCTGTTAATTGCACAAATTAGAGAAGCATCACATGATTTTTCAAACAGTGCCAATACTTTTGTCCACCCCCTTTTTATGTTTGGTGTTGAATTATATCCAATTTGGCTTTTTGACAATTCTTTTTGTGGTTTTCCATTGAAGACAAAATAAATGAAGATAATAATACCAAAGAATTTGTGATTGCAATCATTTTCTGGAAGAACGTGAGTATTATCTGTCAGAATTGCAGGGGTGCCAATACTTTTGGTAAACACTGTAAGTAATGTATGTACACAGTGAGCAGCAGAATAGTGAGTGCAGCTCTGGAGCATAATACAGGATAAGTAATGTAATGTATGTACACAGTGACTGTACCAGCAGAATAGTGAGCGCAGCTCTGGAGTATAATACAGGATGTAACTCAGGATAAGTAATGTGTCATCAATTCTTCTACTGCACGTATATAGCTATAACTAGTTATATACATATATACATTTATACTGTAGATCTAGAACTTTGCATATGAACATTGTACATTGTATTTATTAGTTTCCTTCTTCCAGGTTATTCTCTCTCTTGTGTACAATGTAAGGATGCGACTGATGTTCCATGTACGGGAGATTCAGAACCCTGTCATGCTTCAGATGAAGTCTGTATCTCTAGATCTATACTGACCATAGTAGGTATGTGGGAAATGATTGATAAAGGAAGCTTCTTTTCTGTTATGATGTACCTTTTTACATATATCATGGAGATTCTGCCTCTTTGAACATATCTGTGACTGTAAGTAATAAGTATATTCATGTACTATATACTAATTGTGAATTTTATTTGCAGTACCCCTCCTGACCACATGGTGTGCTGCTACAGGAAAATGTACAAGGCTTCTATCTTCATGCATGTAATGCCGTATTACTAGGATCCCCAACCAGTCCCCCACTTATGAGATATAAATAGGTCTCTGCTTCGTGCACAATTGTATTATAGTATCAAATAAATACAACTCTGCCTTCCAGCAGCCACCATTAGGGGGAGCTCTCTGCTGTCATCTATACTGCCTTATACAAATCCCATATACAAATCTCATAGCAGACTCCACTTTCCTGTTTATAGACCCCGGACCAGGAACATTTGGCACGTCGGGGTTACTTACAGCATTAATCTCCATTGAGCTTCATGTCTTTACAGCTGGTGTACCGTTCTCCAAAATGTTTATGAGAGGTTGTGGGGAACCCGCTCAGTGCTCTCTATCCAACAGTTTCAGCACTCCTCATGGCAGAGTCATAACCAGCACCACCTGCTGTAACAAAAATGATTGCACCCCTCCTCGACCCACATGTAAGTACTTGTACTCGCCTACATAGACAATAAGCACTGCGTTGTATAAGGTTAGCCAAAACGACCTACAGTATTCATTGACCAGGAGATTACCCTACAGCCAATTGTTGCTGCTTTGTAGTCTGACTGTGTAGTCTGGACCGCCCTCTCTTCTGTTTTTGTCTCCACAATTGTCACCCTCTTTTCTTCCCCTATGTTAGTGCCTTCTGTAACCTCCAATAAAAATGGCGTCGTCTGCAAGAGCTGCCAGACCTTGGAAGCCACACCCTGCGTTTCTAACATCTACATGGACTGTGTTGGAAATGAGACCAAGTGTATATCTCAGGTGACGAAATTCTCAGGTAATTGTCTGGAGCCCAAACTATATAACTAATGGGGCTGATGTCTGGTCTCCGGGTCTCCTACCTCATCCTATAAGTCTTTGTAATCAGGTATCCACTAGGTCATCCAGTCATTGTGTGCCCACCCATTGTCACAAGTATTCTTGTTGGGTTCAAAGAGAGACAAGCCTAAATCTCAAAAAAAGTATCCCACCTAGTCCAAGGAAATGTAGTCTTGTGGAGACATTAATGATGAGAAAGGCCCTAGAAGGTGCCTAAATGTTTTCATGTAGTTCTATGGAGACATCAGGGAAGAGGAAGGTCCTGGCAGGGCTCTACATAAAAGTAGTTCTGTGGTGACATTAAAGGGATTCTACCATTAAAAATCTTTTTTCTGTGGCTAACATGTCGGAATAGCCTTTAGAAAGGCTATTCGTCTCTTACCTTTAGATGGGATCTCCGCCACGCCATTCCTTAGTAATACCGGTTTTTACCGGTATGTAAATTAGTTCTCAATGAGGGTGGCTGCCCGAGAACAGGATCCTGCGCCACCTCTATCTTCTGCTGGATCCTCCCCTTCTTTCTTCGGCTTTCTTCTGACGCCTGCGCAGTTGGCTCTGCCACTGAGACACTAGCAGAGCTGACTGCACATGCGCGCAATTGCGGGCTCGGAACTATGGCCGTGCATGCGCAGTCGGCTCTACTAGTGTCAGAACCGACAGAGGTGAAGCCGCCGAAGAAAGACGAAGCAAGAAGGGGAGGATCCAGCAGAAGATAGAGGCGGTGCAGGATCCTGTTCTCTGGCAGCCGTGGGGACGCCCTCGCATTTTCAGTGCTGGGGCCCGCCCCCATCGCTGCCAGAGAACTAATTTACATACTGGTAAAAACCGGTATTACTAAGGAACGGCGCGGCGGAGATCCCATCTAAAGGTAAGAGACGAATAGCCTTTCTAAAGGCTATTCCGACGTGTTAGCCACAGAAAAAAGATTTTTGATGGTAGAATCCCTTTAATGAAAAGGAAAGTCGTAGCAGGTCTCTACTTTAATATTTGGTGACATCAATGAAGAGGAAGGTCCTAGCAGGGCTCTATGTAAATATTTATAAGTAGTTCTATTATGACATCATTGAAGAGTAAGGTCCTAGAAGGGCTCTAACAAAATAGTTTATATTAATTCTAAAGTGAAAACAGGGAGATGAAAGGTCCTGGCAGGGCTCTAGATATGTAAAAGTGTTATAGTATGTTTACGGGCAATATTCTTACATAGTTCCTCTGTTAAATCTACAAACCCAATCCGACAATCTATATTTGATGGACAATTTTGTTTGGTTCTCAAGTTTAACTTCAAGTAAGCTCCATGACAGTCTGCCTCTGGGGGGCGCTATGTAATATACCGTTTTTCTCGTCCTTACATATTTCTCCTTTGACCCTAGGATTGCCATCATCCGCTATACGAGGTTGTGCCACTCCAAACTTGTGTCGGTTTCCTCACGAGAAAGGGACATTTGGACATTTGGAGTATTCGACAGATATCACCTGCACAGACGGGGGCGCCAGTCTCCATTACTGCCTGTCTCTGCTGGCTGTGACCTTTCTTGTGCTTTTCAAGGTCTTGAATTAAAGTCCAATATCCGAACCCTAATCCAGTATTACGGATCATTTAACCCCCACGAGTTCTTTGACTCTCCACTCGTCACGTTGGTCAATTAATGTATCTGTTTCTGGGAAAGCTGGGTGACTTATAATAGGACGACTATAGAAGATGCCATCCAGCTTTCCTTCACTGATGAAACTTCCCTGGTTTCTCCATCTCACTGTCTTGACCTTTTTTTAATTTGACTATTGTAAAGTCTGGGAAAGCTGACTATCCCAGACCCCAGACTTTACAATAATTATAAAACCTGCTTCATTAATCATCATCGAGGACAGCCGTTTCAATGTTATTGCATCTCGTCAGCCCGATGTAGAGAAGACTAACCTGGTAGAGTTCAGAGGCTTAGACAGGGTAAGGGGGGTATCTCACCTCTCACCTCTACCAGGTTAGTCTTCTCTACATCGGGCTGACGAGATGCAATAACATCGAAACGGCCGTCCTCGGTTGAGAGACTATACCTGGTAATAATCCCAGCATCATTGCAAAACAAAGGCCTCTTGGAAGGTCGAGCATGATGTTAAAGGGAGCAGCCTTTATTGGGCTAATCACTGAGATTCTGTCTTTCTAATTACATCAGGGAAGACAGGCTTGCACATTCCAGTGAGCGCCCTCTATTGGTTTGCAACACTGAGACACCTGACTTCCTAATTACATCATGGAAGACAGATTTGCATATTCTTCCCATGGTCCCTTGCACAGTGGAGTGCTAAAGGCTTAATAAGTCTCCACACACCTATATGGTGGTCTCTCCCTAAGGAGTGACGATACCCCCCTTACCCTGATTTTATATGGTAACCCAGCTTGCCTATCGTACAGGCTTTGTCAGACGTCTGGGAAAGTTGGGTTTCTTGGCGTTCACAATAATAGACCCTGCCTGTAAGCAGTGATATTAGAAGGAAGGGTATATCAGTGTATAAGGACATGGATCTTGTACAGGAAAGCTGGGTGAGCTGTATTAAGGACTGTAATGATTGTCACCCAGCTTTCCCAGAAACAGATATAAATGAATATCTCTTGACAGAAGGGGATGATTCATATATGAAGAATATATTTACATATATATATATATATATATATATATATATATATATATATATATAGTTATTATATAGCTATATGGCTCTGTGCTCCTATAGACGTACAGATGTAGCAGAGCTGAGTTTCATGAATTGGTTTTTGTCTTCATTGTGATGATTTTTTAGGTTTCAGACACCGGTCTCACCGCGCCCTGAAGATGACTGCACTGCCCTAAGGGGCCTTAGTGTTTATAGAAGAGGAGGGGACGGCGGCCATTGTACACACTTTGCCTTGGGCCCATAAACATGTTAGTCGTTACGTCCTCAGTGTTACTGTAGACCTGTAATGAACAGTCTGTGCTGAATACTACCTATGCAAATATCCTGCCTGAAGGGGGCAGCGTTATATCCGCACTGTGTAATATACATGGCCTTTTCCTGTGATATTATTTTGCTGCATTTTTGTTTTTAGAGATTTTTGTATGAATTTTTAAAATTTATTAATATATGAGTGAAATAAAGCGACGATGTGAGGAATTATATTATATGTGTTATAGCAAAATAAATGACGGATTTATGCAAAGCCCAAATATTATTATTATTAATGGTATTATCTGGTTTAGCAGAATTAATACACCAACAGCTGATGGCTTAAGGAAAATTACATTGTCACATCTCAGTAATTAGATCTCTACCTGATAACGAGCTGTGCACCTGTGTGTCCATCACATGACCAGGTATCATATATACTCTTAGGACTCCTAGGAACCTATCTATAAAACATAGTGTAGAATACTCTTAGGACTCCTAGGAACCTATCTATAAAACATAGTGTAGAATACTCTTAGGGCTCCTAGGAACCTATCTATAATACATAGTGTAGAATACTCTTAGGGCTCCTAGGAACCTATCTATAGTACATAGTGTAGAATACTCTTAGGACTCCTAGGAACCTATCTATAGTACATAGTGTAGAATACTCTTAGGGCTCCTAGGAACCTATCTATAAAACATAGTGTAGAATACTCTTAGGGCTCCTAGGATCCTATCTATAAAACATAGTGTAGAATACTCTTAGGGCTCGTAGGAACCTATCTATAATACATAGTGTAGAATACTCTTAGGGCTCCTAGGAACCTATCTATAAAACATAGTGTAGAATACTCTTAGGACTCCTAGGAACCTATCTATAAAACATAGTGTAGGATACTCTTAGGGCTCCTAGGAACCTATCTATAAAACATAGTGTAGAATACTCTTAGGACTCCTAGGAACCTATCTATAGTACATAGTGTAGAATACTCTTAGGACTCCTAGGAACCTATCTATAGTACATAGTGTAGAATACTCTTAGGGCTCCTAGGAACCTATCTATAAAACATAGTGTAGGATACTCTTAGGACTCCTAGGAACCTATCTATAATACATAGTGTAGAATACTCTTAGGACTCCTAGGAACCTATCTATAGTACATAGTGTAGAATACTCTTAGGACTCCTAGGAACCTATCTATAAAACATAGTGTAGAATACTCTTAGGGCTCCTAGGAACCTATGTATAAAACATAGTGTAGAATACTCTTAGGACTCCTAGGAACCTATCTATAGTACATAGTGTAGAATACTCTTAGGACTCCTAGGAACCTATCTATAAAACATAGTGTAGAATACTCTTAGGGCTCCTATGAACCTATCTATAAAACATAGTGTAGGATACTCTTAGGGCTCCTAGGAACCTATCTATAAAACATAGTGTAGAATACTCTTAGGACTCCTAGGAACCTATCTATAGTACATAGTGTAGAATACTCTTAGGACTCCTAGGAACCTATCTATAGTACATAGTGTAGAATACTCTTAGGGCTCCTAGGAACCTATCTATAAAACATAGTGTAGGATACTCTTAGGACTCCTAGGAACCTATCTATAATACATAGTGTAGAATACTCTTAGGACTCCTAGGAACCTATCTATAGTACATAGTGTAGAATACTCTTAGGACTCCTAGGAACCTATGTATAAAACATAGTGTAGAATACTCTTAGGGCTCCTAGGAACCTATGTATAAAACATAGTGTAGAATACTCTTAGGACTCCTAGGAACCTATCTATAGTACATAGTGTAGAATACTCTTAGGACTCCTAGGAACCTATCTATAAAACATAGTGTAGAATACTCTTAGGGCTCCTATGAACCTATCTATAAAACATAGTGTAGAATACTCTTAGGGCTCCTAGGAAGTTATCTATAAAACATAGTGTAGAATACTCTTAGGGCTCCTAGGAACCTATGTATAAAACATAGTGTAGAACACTCTTAGGGCTCCTAGGAACCTATCTATAAAACGTAGTGTAGAATACTCTCAGGACTCCTAGGAACCTATCTATATAACATAGTGTAGAATACTCTTAGGGCTCCTAGGAAGTTATCTATAAAACATAGTGTAGACTACTCTTAGGGCTCCTAGGAACCTATCTATGAAACAGTGTAGAATACTCTTAGGACTCCTAGGAACCAATCTTATAAAGATAGTGTAGAACACTCTTAGGGCGCCTAGGAACCTATCTATAAAACATAGTGTAGAATACTGTTAGGGCTCCTAGGAACCTATGTATAAAACATAGTATAGAATACTCTTAGGGCCCCTAGGAATCTATCTATAAAACATAGTGTATAACACTTTTAGGGCCCCTAGGAACCTATCTATAAAACATAGGGGCCCTAAGAGTGTTATACACTAGGAACCTATCTATAAAACATAGTGTAGAACACTCTTAGGGCTCCTAAGAACTTATATAGTTGTAATAAAAAGTTTATATACCCGGGCGGATCTTTTAGGGGGGTTTGGCTTTTTTTTTTTTTATAGAATATGAATGATTACATTTTTTTCCTTCACTCATGGTAGTGGTTGGTTGAAGCCATTTATTGTCAAACTTCTGTGTTTTTTTCTTTCTTTTAAAATCATATTGACAACCAAAAACATGAAAATGACACTGTTCAAACATTCACCCTGGTGATTTTGGCCTGATAACATGCCCCATGAAAGACCCACACTTTCTGACAGATGGCAAATTAAAGCAGGGGCAGCTTTCCTAGAGAAAAATGTCTAGGTATCCTCCATCAAGGTTGGGCCCATGTCATTAATTGGCAAAATGCAGTAGAATACATTAAGTGGTATGTCAGTGACTGCACCATCAGCAGCCTGACCAGGTTCTTATAAGTTGCACAACCGCCGGCTGACTGGGTGTATATTGCTGTTTCATGGAAGAAGAGGAGAAGGAGAAAGAGTCAGTGATAACAATGACCATGTGTTAGGTGTGGCCCACCTACAAGGAAGATCATGGGGAGAAGGAGTAGGATGGTCTTGTTCACGTTCCCTGGCAGTGCCACTGCCAAATTCACTTTGCCAAGTAAGTTGGTGATGCCTTTTCATGTAAGTTCATAGAAATGTTGTTCCTACATTAGTTCCTGGACGGCCATGTTTGCAGATTTAGCAGATTGTCATGGATTTATAGTTTGACAACATAGAAAATTCCCAAATGGGAGATGATTGCTTGTAGTTGCTGCACCATCAACAGCAGAAATGGAAACATGTTTTCAATGTCTAGTTTAGCGCCGAGGAGGCTTTTTGGATGTTGGTGTGTGCATTAGCTTACATTGTAACACTGCCACCAGTCTCCTCCACTGATGTTTCCTTGACCTCCTGACCCAGTTCCAGGTCCTATCTGTAAAAGAATCATCATGGGTCATCATCTTCCTGATTTTATCAGATTTTATCAGGAAAACACAACAGACTCTGATCAAGGTATCAATAAGCCAGAAATGCCTCACACATCACAAGAAAGCCCAGAACTGCCCATCACCCCAGACATAGAGCCAGAGAGAACCCAAACAACGAGAACCTCAAACCCAGATATAGTCCTGATCATAGACTCCAATGGCAAGTACATTAATACAAGAAAGCTCTTCCCACGGCAAAGAGTCAAGAAAATCCACAGCCCAACCATTGAAAAAGCCAATACCGTCATTTGCAAGCCTTTCTTCACTACCCCGAAACACATTGTCATACACACAGGCACAGAAGATCTCACTGACCAGCCCCAACAGATAGCGGGCCAACTGGTCCAACTAGCAGAGAAAGCAAAGCAACAGTTCCCAGACAGTAGTATCATCCTGTCATCTCTGCTCCCACGAGAAGACATCTCTGAAGCTACCATCATGGGGATCAACAAAGAGCTGGCGACCAGAATCAGACAAACATCAGGCATCACCCTGGCACAACACCCCTCCATAGATAAGCGTCACCTATATGATGACAAACACCTCAATAAACATGGCGTCAGCCTCCTAGCGAAGGAATTCAAAGACTTAGTGCTCAACAGAGCCCCCGGGCCTAGACAACAAACAAGACAAAGAACCATGGAAATAATACCCGACAACCGCCAATATCCAAGACAGAACCCCCCAAAGATGCCACCTATCAAGAAAAAGCCAACCAGAGCAACCCAGAGCACCGACATAGAGACAATAAAGAGAATAGAGCATGCGGTTACTACAATGGCCACAACAGCAATGCACATAAACCAATACCTGGCCACACTGCAACCAACCAAGAACCCAGCCCGTCCTCTGCAGGACAGCTCATTACAAGGTTTACACACTGAAGATGAAATCACTAACTATCAGTAGTTGGAACATACAAGGGCTGAAGGCCTCAGCCTTTGGATCTAAATCAAAAGATCCAGACTTCATAGACAGACTAAAAAACATAGACATTCAAATCCTCCTAGAGACATGGACCCGGGCAGATGACGAGTCCCTAACACCCATGGGCTACAAGGAATTCTCAGTGCCCGCCCAGAAAAATAAGACCACCAAACATGGCCGCCACTCAGGAGGCATACTAATATGGTACAAGGAGGAGCTCAAAGAACACGTAAAAGCTACCAAACGTGGAACTAATCACATATGGATAAAAATAAGCAGCTCCATCCTCAGCGGCCAGCAGGACATCTATCTCTGTGCAGTATATATGCCCCCACCAGGGTCCCCCTACCACCACCCCGACACTTACGAGGTCCTACAAAGGGAAGCTGTCCACTTCCAACCCAAAGGCAGAGTACTAATATGCGGAGACCTGAATGCAAGGACAGGCACAGAGTTAGACTACCTGCCTCCTGACGACAACCCACATACGCACGGTAGTGAGATCCACCACCCAGAACCCACACAGACAAGAAGAAACAGCCAAGACAGAATTGTCAACAAGAGTGGGAGACAACTGCTGAACATGTGCCGAAGCCTAGGACTGTACATAATAAACGGACGTACCACAGGCGATCCCAGAGGACGCTTCACACTAAACTCTCAAGTGGGCAACAGCGTGGTGGACTATGCCATTACAGACGCAGACCTGTCAGACATTGAAGACTTCACAATCGCACCTGACTCCCATCTATCAGACCACAACCAGATCCTACTATACATGAGAACCAGGAACAAAACACCCATACATGAGCCCCAACAGTCCGGCCTCTACAACCTACCAAGACATTTCAAATGGGCCAACCACCAGGCCATAGAATATAGCAACGCAACCAACCGACCCGAAATCAAGACACTGCTCACAAACTTCCATACAAACAACTATCAGCCAGACCAACAGGGAGTCACCAGAGCTGTGAAGGATCTCAAGTACATCCTACAGACCACAGCAGAACTAGCAGGCCTGAAACGAACCAAACCCATAAGACAAACCAACAAACAGTCCCACAAATGGTTCGACAGCGACTGCAAAGCACTACGCCATACCCTAAGAACAGCCTCCAACCAAAAACACAGGGACCCCAACAACAAGGAGGTGAGGGAAGCCTACAGCAATCTATGCAAGCAATACAAGGGCACCCTCAGAGAGAAGAAACAGAGATACCTCTCCCACAAAATTGAGCAACTAGAGGACTCCCTCCAGGACAGCTCATTCTGGGAGACCTGGCACCACATGGGCACAAAGCCCAAGAAAAACTCTCTCCACATCCAAAATGGCAATATCTGGCTCAACTACTTCAGAGGTCTCTACAAAAACATCCCAGAAGAAGAACTAACTCCAAAACAGCAACAGATAATCACCAAACTGAGGGACATGGAGAAAGTCATCAAAGACTTCCAGAACCCTCTGGACTTGCCAATCACCATAAAAGATATACAGGAAAGAATTGCCGTGCTGAAAGGCAAAAAGGCCAGTGTCCCTGACGGCATCCTACCAGAGATGATCAAATACAGCCCTCCAGCAATACACGCGGCACTGGCAAAGCTATTCACCCTCGTGCTCAATGCTGGACACTTCCCCGAAGACTGGAACAAAGGGCTCATAACCCCCATCTACAAGAATGGGGACCAATATGACCCCAACAACTACAGAGGGATCTGCGTCAGCAGCACGCTAGGGAAACTGTTCAACAGCATCATCAATAACAGAATCCTCACCTTCCTCACACAACACGGGGTCCTCAGCAAGAGCCAAGCAGGGTTCATGCCAAACGACCGCACCACAGACCATATCTACACCCTGCACAGCCTCATCAAGACGCACGTCCACAACACCAGAAGAGGCAAGATATTCGCCTGCTTCGTGGACTTTAAGAAGGCGTTTGATTCAGTATGGCACCCAGGCCTACTTCTAAAACTCCTAGAGAGTGGAATAGGAGGAAGAACGTACGACGTCATCAAGAGCTCCTACACCGGAAACCAGTGCAGTGTGAAGGTGAATGGGAAAAGGACAGCATACTTCCAACAGGCCCGAGGGGTCAGACAAGGCTGTAGCCTGAGCCCAACGCTCTTCAACATCTATATCAATGAACTGGCTACAGCCCTGGAGGCCTCACCAACCCCAGGCCTCACCCTGAACAATCGAGAGGTGAAGTTCCTGCTATACGCCGATGACCTCCTACTCCTGGCCCCCACCGAGAAAGACCTCCAAGAAAGCCTGTCAGTGCTGGAAAAATTCAGCACCACATGGGCCCTACCCATCAACCAGAAGAAGACCAAAATCATGGTATTCCAGAAGAAGGGCCACAATAAAGCCTCCACCACCTCACAATTCACACTGAACGGCTCCACACTGGAGAAAACCAACAGCTACACCTACATGGGGCTGGAGCTCAGCCAATCAGGAAGCTTCAAAGCAGCAATAGAAACCCTGAAAGCAAAAGCCTGCAGAACCTTCTACGCCATCAGAAGACAACTGTACCACCTCAAACCACCGGTGAGGGTCTGGATGAAGATATTTGACGCTGTCATCTCCCCGATCCTTCTCTATGGCAGTGAGGTTTGGGGCCCAGCCACCTACCCAGACCAGTCAAGGTGGGATTCCAGCCCAACAGAGAACTTCCACCTGGAGTTCTGCAAATACCTGCTACATGTCCATCGCAACACCACCAACATAGCCTGCAGGGCAGAGCTAGGCAGACTCCCCCTATGGCTCACCATACAGAAGAGGGCGCTAGCTTTCCAGGCACACATCCAGGGGAGCAAGCCTGACTCCTACCACCACCAAGCATGGCTAAGCCACCTGAGCAAACCAGACATTCAACAACCAAACAGCAGCCAACCACCAAACCAAAAACTCCAACAGATGATAACCAAGGCCGAAATAAAGGCGACCACAGAGGCAAACAGAGAGCGGTACATTGAAGAATGGAGAAACGAAATAAATAACTCCAAGAAACTCACCGTGTACCAATCCCTACAAAGGGACTACACCATGGCCACCTACCTGGAGAGAATACGCCACCCCAAGCACAGACAGACCCTGAGCCGATACAGACTGAGCGCCCACAACCTAGAGATAGAGACGGGGCGATACAGACAGACGTACAAGCCACGGGAGAAGAGACTGTGCCAGCACTGTGACCAGGGGGCCCTAGAAGACGAGACCCACTTCCTGCTACACTGCACCAAATACTCAGCTATGAGGGTCGTCTACTACCAAAGACTCTCTGCCCACATCCCAGACTTCATATCTGCAGACGAGAAGAGGAAACTCTACATCCTACTGGGAGAAGAAGAGGCCACTGTGGAGATCGCTGCCCAATACGTGTCCAGCTGTCACCAAACAAGAGGAAGATGAGACTCCATGGACTGTTATATTTATCCCAAAACACCCGCCCCACCCACCCCCACCCCCACCCCCACCTCCCCATATAGCAGTCACCAACGAAGAGGAAGATGAGACTCCATGGACTGTTATAACCGAACCCCCCCCCCCCATACCCACCACCCACCCAACCCAACTCCCCCCCCCCCACCCACCCACTTTACTAGCTTTGGCAATGCCAAATACCTATTCGAACGTGCCAATAAAGCATTTTTTTGATTTGATTTGATTTTGACTCATCCTGGCCAAGGGAATCCTGCACATCCTTATAATTTCCACCTCCAGATTTATCTATAGCTCCTTTACCAGAACGATTACCAGTAGTAGTACCACACTCCTGTTGATACCACTTCAACCACAAACAGCACACCTCCCAACCGACTTCCGCAGGACATTCACGATTTTGGTGACTAGAGATGATGAGCGAACAGTGTTCTATCGAACACATGTTCAATCGGATATCAGGCTGTTTGATGTGTTCGATTCGAATCGAACATCACGTGGCAAACTCCAAAAAAATTTGATTCCCCTCCCACCTTCACTGGCGCTTTTTTTGCACCAATAACAGCCCAGGGGAGGTGGGACAGGAACTACGACACCGGAGGCATAAAAAAAAAAACGGAAAAAGTCATTGGCTGCCGAAATCAGGTGACCTCCATTTTAGACGAATAGTGGATTTCAAATCCGGGTCATATGAGAATGTGAACTTTGTGACTAAGAGACAGGGATAGCTGTACAGGCAGGGATAGCTAGGGAGAACCTTTATTTAGGGGGGAATGTTATTAAAAATAACTTTTTGGGGCTCTATCGGGTGTGTAATTGTGATTTTTGTGACATAAACTTTTTCCCATAGGAATGCATTGGACAGCGCTGATTGGCCAGAGTACGGAACTCAACCAATCAGCGCTGGCTCAGGCGGAGTCTAAGATCGCTCCACACCAGTCTCCATTCAGGTCCGACCTTAGACTCCGCCTCCTCCGGCAGAGCCAGCGCTGATTGGCCGAAGGCTGGCCAATGCATTCCTATGGGAATGCAGAGACTTAGCAGTGCTGAGCCAGTTCTGCTCAACTACACCGTGTGCCGGTCAGCCCATCAGATGTAGCAGAGCCGAGGGTGCACTAGAACCCTTATGCACACTCAGCTCTGCTACATCAGATGTAGCAGAGCCGAGGGTGCACTGGAACCCCTGTGCAAACTCAGCTCACGCTAATAGAATGCATTGGCCAGCGCTGATTGGCCAATGCATTCTATTAGACCGATGAAGTAGAGCTGAATGTGTGTGCTTAGCTCAACTACGCCGGTGGCTTTGCCGCTGCATTCCGGCTACTGGCTGTGTAGACGCGATGTGATGATGTCACATCGTGCCTACAACTGTGTTAGTGAGACTGCAGAGAGAGCGGCAGGGGAGCGAGGAAAAGGTGAGTGTAAGTGTTTTTTGTGTGTACACAGTGAGCTGGAACATAAAACTGGGGGCAGATGAAGGAGAGGACGGCATGATACTGGGGGCAGAGATGTGGGGACATGAATCTGGGGGCAGAGATGTGGGGACATGAATCTGGGGGCAGAGATGGGGGGACATGAATCTGGGGGCAGAGATGGGGGGACATGAATCTGGGGGCAGAGATGTGGGGACATGAATCTGGGGGTAGAGATGGGGGGGCATTAATCTGGGGGCAGAGATGGGGGGACATGGAACTGGGGGCAGAGATGTGGGGACATGAAACTAGGGCAGAGATGTGGGGACATGAAACTGTGGGCAGAGATGGAGGGGATATGAAACTGGAGGAGAGATAGAGGGGAGACATATAATTTACGGGTGACTGTAGGAGGATTATACTGTGTAGGGGGCACATGAAAAATGACTGAGGGTGGGCGGAGTCAACATAAAAGTGGGGGGAGCTAAATTTGCCACGGCACGATACGCGCGCCACACATTTTGTCCCTCTTTCAGTTCTTCGAAAGTTGGGAGGTATGCAAACAGTCATGTCTTCCTTCTCTACATGAAATGTTGACTGTTCTCATCTAGCTGTTATGGTCTGGGGATCTCTGACCATGGACTGATCCCTGACTGATAACTTCTCAGTCAAGTTTAAAGGAAAACACAAAAGAAAAAACAAAGCAAGAGCTGTTTAGAATATCTAGCGTGTGATACCCCTAATCCCTGCCTTGTACAATAGAAGTAGCCGTGGGCCGACTAACTAACCTGAGTGGGCGCGAACACAGACGAAGAAATAACTCACCTATAGGTAAAACAGAAAATCTGACTAGTTTCACATTTAGGAAGGAGAATACAGAAAAAGCCCCGCCCAGGTGTCCAACTGGACTAATGGTGAATATGAGGGAACACAAAGTATAGAGGAGAAAATAAATGTGAAACAGAAATACTGACACTATGCAAAGGGATAGGAAAAACAGAACTTAGTATCACACACAAAAAAAACCTACAAAAGGTCCAAACATCCAAGCAGGCTAGGGGTCACTGCACCCGGAACAACTATGCTTGGATCAGTATGCTCAATATTTAGCTATTATCCAGATGGTATGAATAGGCAGCAATAAAGGCTGAATGGGCCAGGACTCAGATGATCAAGCAGTTTCAGGCAGACAGTCCATTTCTGGAACACAGGAAACTGAAGTTTAGGACCGGCATCTGACAGCATGCAAAGCAGAGTTTAAATAGCCTCAAGCAGGAGTACTCAGAAGGCCAATTGGATATCAGAACTCTGAACCGCCCACAACCTGAATAGAGTCCTAACAGAGCAGAGAAACTTAACCCCTTCAAAGACCAAGACACACTACAGCAATGATCAGTGGTGCAGCTCATTGCACGATCCATGCAAGAGTGTAACCTCAGAGACTGCATACCAAGTGTGAACATTCCCCTGCTGTGCATCAGACAATCCAAGTGCAAAATGCCGTTCAGACACTCCACACCCGAACCTATGAGGCTGAGATATTGAAAACCGGGTCATAACACCAGCTCATCAAAAAAAGGAAGTAGAATGCTCTGACTAGGAGAAATAGTTTTCACAGTAGGTGCCACATCCCTACCAGGGATTTTTGTCAGTGAAGATATGAAGGGACATGGTTGACAGTCCAAAAAGGCTCTGCAGTAAATTACGCATTACAAAATTTAAGGAGACGCAGGAACACATAGAAGCCTGACTGAAGATCACATCACTCTTGGATGCAATATCCTGCTGTCACTGAGATGAGTGAGCTAAGTTATCAATTACTTAATTTTCTTTCTCAGGTTTCTTCTCTCGGCTATTTACAGTACCACCAAAACCAGAAGTAGTGTTGCTGTTTCCAGCCAAATCCTTATTGTCAGTACTTGCACATGAATTTCCTTTTTCCTGTCCCCCGCTCTGTTTTTTTCCAGTTTTTTTTACTCCACACTGTTTAACCATAATAGCAATTGGCAACAATTCTGACACTGTATGTCTTTTTTTTTCAGATTAGCAGGCTGCACCGCAGTTTTACCATTAGAATGGCAGTTTGTATTTAACAAAAAAGAAATAAATTCCTGTCCAAAGGAAAAAAAAAACCTTTTTCACTAACAGGACTGACTTAAGACACTGACAATGACGTAAAACACTCTGTGGACAGTCACAGAATAAACTCTATTGCCAAACTAATTTAGACAAAAGTAAAAGATTATTGTCAATGAAAGTGTTAAAGGGATCCACTAACACATTTTTTTCTCCCTACCACTATTTGTCTACTACCTTTAGAAGTCTTCTCCGTGCTGCCGTTCGCTTGAAATACCGGTTTTCGCTGGTATGCAAATGAGTTCTCTCGCAGTAAGTAAACGGCCACAGTAAGTAAGCGGCCATTTTCTTGTGGCCTGTGGGCATGCGCAGATGGCTCTGCCTGAGGCCTAAAAGTTTTTAAGCATAGATAAATGCTGCCGCACACCGTATGGACGTGAAAAGTGAAAAATGTATTGGTACATATACGCCATGAATTAGTTTGTAAAGCATAAAGAAAGCACTAGATCATTGTAGTAAACATATAACGTTTCGGTCATTTTAGACCTTCCTCAGATAAGATCTAGGGATGAAATAACACAGAAAACAACATAATTACAATTAAATTCGCTATGCAAAACATGGCATATAAGTAAGCGCAACAACCAAGTAATAGTAGAAGTAAAAGTAAAAAAAGGAGGAAGCAGGCCAAAAAGTGGAACTAATGTGAGGAAGTGCAGGGGTGGGGGGGTGGGGATAGAAGAAGGCAGAGAAAGGACTGAGAGACCAGAGCTAGAGAGAGCGAAAGTAAGTGAGAATGAAGGTAAGGGAGAATGTAAAGCAGCTGTCCCAAAAGAGAGGGATACCAAGGGAGCAGAGTAAGAGGGGACACAGAGGGGGCAGCAATAAAGCAAAAAAAGAAGAGACAACCTAGTGTGGGTTCGGGCAGTGATTCCTCCAGAGAATCCGACCGCTTCCCTTTTTTAGAAAGATGTCAACGTCTAACCCGGACCAGACTGAGGCAGGACAATCGCGGAGCAGGCGCACCAGGAGGGGCAGAGGCAAGAGACAGCAGGATCCAGACCCGGTCCCAGGTGAGCCCAGATTGGTCATCAATATTTCCAACACCATCCTGACTCCTCCACAAATGGCAGTTCTGGGTAGAGGCCTTTCTTTTTGTCCTAGTAAGCCACTGGACACATTTATGTTGGAAGATGACCTCTTCCGTTTCTTTAGACAGCTTCGCCTCAAAGCACATTTCCACAATGTTCCCTCCTCTGACTCGGACAATGTAGCCCCAGTACCCATTTTCTCCATATCTAATCTAGGTCTGAGGAACAAAAGCCTTTATTTACCACCTAAAAATAGTCATCCGGTAGAGGCGTATATCTCGCTAGTTGAAAGAGATACACAAAATCTCCTACATGATGTCAGCTTAGGGAGGTTTAAACAACGGTCCAACATCTCGTATGAAGAGCGTCTAGCCCTTAAGATTCCAAGTGATTGAGCATGTTCCCGAGTCTCGACGTGGTGGAAACCGTATAGCCAGACTCAAGCAAAAGGAATCCTTTTGGATTCATACTCTGAACACCATTGAGCCTATGGGGCTCAATCGGGCCTACGACAGAACGTATTCATTTTGACACGTATGACGCGGCCTGCTGTTGTTTGTTTTACTACCATAACGATGCAAGGATCTCTCTGTATACCACACCAAGAAGATTGTAGTGTTTATTCCATTTATCTGTTTCAGGTTCATCATATAGATTATTTTCGTTCCTAGGTTTCTTCGCCGGTTGGTGTGTTTTTTACGTTTGCTTTCTCACTATAGCTATACTAATGTATATTTTTTCCATCTTTTACAGATGAAATGAAAGCCCACAGCCACTCCCTGGTACAGTGGAGATATAGGGTAGCATAAGCTAGTATTACCTTCCATTGAAACCCCCCCCCCCTTTTTTTTTCTTTTCTTTTAATGTATTCCCATATTTTGCTTATTTTCCATTTTATTTGTCATTTTTTATTTTTTTCTTTATTTTTTATTTCTTCGTTTTCCATTCATCATTTTTTCTTATTTTATTTACAATTTTTTCAGTATTTTTTCAGTTTATTTTTTTCAGTATTTTTTTTTCAATATTTTTTTCAGTATTTTTTCCTTTATATTGTGTTTACTATTGTATTTCTTATTTCATTATTAGTTTGTTCTCTTGCTCTTCATCATGCTACCCTATATTGTTCATCTCATATTCCATAGTGCTTCTCTAGTATGTGATGTACTTACTTATCTTTTTATTTTTTATTTTTTATTAATGTCCCTTTTTACACCCTTCCCCTTCTCTCTTTTTGTTCACTTATTTCTTTACTTTTATATACACTTCCTTTTTCTTTCTTTTTCCCTCTTTCTTTCAGAATCTCATCCTTTTTTCTGCTTCTCATCCTTTTCCCCCTTTTTCCTTCATCTACCCTGTTTCCCCGAAAATAACCATCACCTTCTGGATCACATACAACCGGCAGTCATGCCGGCACTCCGCTAATTGTTCCCCGCTTTGTTTGCCAATTGTTCCCCGCTCCAGCCGCTGCATAAAACATCCCCTGAAAATAAGAAAGGTCATATATTTCGTTAGCTAATTAATTATAAGAACATGCCTTATTTTCGGGGAAACAGAGTATCAGCGTCCCATTTCTTCTACACGTCCCTAGCACCTCTCCCATCCATTTAGCAGCTCCTCGCACATAGTTCATGTTCACAGCGTCTCCCGAGCCGTGATCGTTGGTGCGCATGCGCGCCGCCGGTGGAACGCATTGGTGGAACGCATGCGTACTTCCGGTCGCATGACTTCCAGTTCCGCGGCACAATCACGCCGGCGGGCCGGACGAGCTGCGCAGCTCACGTGCGCTGCCTCCATTGGCCCCATATGTCACCCTGGGGTATTTATACCCTTTCTTCCTCCTCTCCAGCACGCCATGATTCCTCTGCACACTCTGCTAGCTTCTAGGTAAGTTCTCCCCCCCCACACACACACTAGGTTGTCTCTTCCTCTTTTTGCTTTATTGCTGCCCCCTCTGTGTCCCCTCTTACTCTGCTCCCTTGGTATCCCTCTCTTTTGGGACAGCTGCTTTACATTCTCCCTTACCTTCATTCTCACTTACTTTCGCTCTCTCTAGCTCTGGTCTCTCAGTCCTTTCTCTGCCTTCTTCTATTCCCCCCCTCCCCCCCTGCACTTCCTCACATTAGTTCCACTTTTTGGCCTGCTTCCTCCTTTTTTTACTTTGACTTCTACTATTACTTGGTTGTTGCACTTATTTATATGCCATGTTTTGCATAGTGAATTTAATTGTAATTATGTTGTTTTCTGTGTTATTTCATCCCTAGATCTTATCTGAGGAAGGTCTAAAATGACCGAAACGTTATGTTTACTACCATGATCTAGTGCTTTCTTTATGCTTTACAAACTAATTCATGGTGTATATGTTCCAATACATTTTTCACTTTTCACGTCCATACGGTGTGCGGCAGCATTTATCTATACTGTACGTGAGTCGCAGGACTCTTTGTCCGCTAGCACCCATACTCTTCCATTGCTTTCTATATATAAAAGTTTTTAAGCCTGTGTCGGAAGAAGACACAGGAAGATGACGTACCTGACGAAGATGGAGAGTTCCTGGGGATGCCCCCAGTGCTGTTTGAGCAATGGGGCCCGCCCCCAGTGCTGCGAGAGAACTCATTTGCATACCGGTGATGTGTTTAAATGATAGGATCCCTTGAACTGTCCAGTGTATTTATTGCTGCAGCAGACTGCCTGACACAGCACAGATATTCTCCCTCACCCCATCTATGATTTATATCGGTATCTGCCTGCAATTGATTAGCTCCGACTAAACTTTACTCTACTTCTCCTACTCCTATGACTCTCTAGCTCTATTAGAAGTTTTGCTGCAGTCATTGTTGTGTATTGCAGAAGAAAATGGAGTCATTGCTTTAGCTCACACATCCATCCTCTAGTTGCACCAACACTAAAATGCCTTGTGTTCCATACTGTATATGACACCAGCACTGTAAGGTTTGCACCTACCACTGTCTATTGGCTGAGAGGCGGTCAGGTAATGCGAAGACATCCCACACGTATCTCTTCTGCATTTGCACTGAGCAATGCATGTCTTTGCGGTCATTTTAGTTACTTCCATACAAACTGCAACGTATTTGGTTCTATTAATTACGATACAATTTGGAATCTTCAGGTCCAACCTGGCTCGATACAAATCACTCGGCCCATCACTTATTAGTTTACTTTAAGGTTCTCAGTTATTGCACCGAGTCGTCTCCCTTAGTTATTGCTGACTGATACTGTATGTTGTAGAAATTGCAAATTCCTTGGTGTGTAGTGGAGCCTCGCTGCTAATGTAACGGTCCCACCCTGTGTATCACACAAGCGCCTCCCACTCGGCAGAACAACAGTGGACTTCATCTAGGGTCTGCAGCATCTACTCACCGTCATCATGATCTTCTGTCTTCTCTCCTTAAGTGTTATTCTGACACTCGCAACAACAAGTAAGTGAACCCCATCATCTCAGTTTTTCTCTGTTAAATCGATATCCTCTGTATTTTCATTATGTGAAGTAGTAGCTTGTAAGCGTCCGGGGATACTTAACCCTTGATCTGTACATATGAGTCTCACCACTGCCCCAAGTAAGTGCACTGCTTCTGTCCTATAGATCTATAGGGGTCGGGTTGCTATAAAACATGGATACACCCATCTGAATCCTCCTGTTACATCTTGTGTGTTGGCTTTACTATATTTAGACATAGTTTAACAAGACGATTGATAAAGTTTCAGTAAGAAGGGAGTGACCCTCTATGGACTGCAGTGTATTGTACATAGGACCAACCTGGAGTGTTTACCAACAAGTAGTTTAAGACAGGAGTCACACCTTAAGTGTTTGTGGCTCGTCTTGGTGCAAATATTCATCCAGTTTGCCAAGCCAAAGCCAGAATTGAGGAATCCAAGGACAATTATTACTAAGTGTTACATGCACAATTGATGGAAAGCAGTACATGCTAATAAACAGATGCTTGCCTTCAGGTATTGTGTTATACCGGCCTGATGAAGGGACCTTAGTAGTCCCGAAAGCTCGCATGATTTTTAGTTAGCCATTAAAAAAGGTATCAACTACTGAAGACTCCTCAAAAAAAAATTTTTTATATCTCACATCCACTGGCTAACACGGTATAAAGATATTTTTCCTTATACAAAGTATTTTTTACATTTTTGATATAATAAACCATTATGATATAAACTATAAAAACATTAAAAAAATGGCTAATATTTTTGCTGGCAATACACCATCAATAGCTGACCAGTTAAGGGGAAAGGGGAGATGTGAGTGACAGCTATAGAAAGCAGCTTAAGGACCTAAAGAAGAAGTTTCTATCTTACCCCAAGTACTTCTTTCCTATGAGAGATACTTTGTACCTCTTTAGAATGTTCTATATGATCCTCCCAATATTATACTAGTTATGGACTCTCCTCTATTTTCTGTCTGCAGTGTATCTGTCCATATCATAGCAGCTAGCTTGCACCGTCCCCCACCCCGGAGATGAACCCTGCCAAAAATGAAAACAAGTCATGTAATGGGTAGAAATACTGCAGCAGTGTTATTTCTCATGTACACACACTGTACTAAGGTTATCTACGCTTTAAGGTTTCAGCCTGCCAGTAAGCGAGATAAAAAAGGGCTGCTCGAGGACATTCATGAGGAGGGGGCTCGTCTTGGCTGCACAATGAATTTATTTTATTAGTAAAGATCTGTGCACTGTCCAAATGCAAGAAATTAAACCGAACATATTCGCAATGTAGCAATCGCTCTCTTGGCCACCTGACGTTCTCCTTAGGTCATGCTGGGACTGGTAGTCAGTGCTAGTAACATATACAGTCGTGGCCGGACCCTGCCTTGGCAGTCAGTCTGGCTTTTTCTGGAGGGAGCGGCCGGGGTGCGGGAGGGGGGGGGCATTCTATGGAGGGATCCTGCTGTAAATAGCTCATAGAAGTTATTTAAAGCCTCATGTGGAGCCTCACTCTACTATGTGCGATGTGTTGTAGAGGTGTAACTGGTAAGAGAGCCGATCACAGAAGAAGTCTGCAACGGTGACAAACGTGGCCACATAGTGGTGCAGAATTGGTGATCACCTGCAGCCCCAAGGGTCTACAGGATAAGTTATCAGTATCTGCTCGACATGTGGACCCCGCACCAATCGCCAGGTCTCAACATGGAAGCTCCTGCACAGGGTCATCCACAGCTTTGTTCCTGTTACAATAATAGGCACAAAGCCGCAGCCCCATCCACTGTCTAGCGGTGGTGGCCGGATACTGCTTATTACATGAATAGGAGCAGAGCTGTTTCCTTCACCATTCTGTGCAGCAGCAAGACGTAGCCAGATCAGTTGATCGTTTCCAAATTTAGGTGTTGGACCCCAACTGATTATCTATCCTATGTAAGTTCATCAAAATACTAAAACACTGAGGGGCTGGAAAAACCTTTTAAACTGCGGCCCTATTTTACGAAGATGCAGCGTTTTGGCCATGGCGGAAATGCTGTGCCAAAAAACCACTGCGTTTTATAGTACCTGCAAAGTAGATTCAGGCTAATCTCAGCCACACATTGCAGAAAAAAAATCCACATTGGAAATGACCCCCTTTTTTTTTTTTTGCCCACATTTGACCCCATTTTTTGCACCCCAGTATATGACCCCTTTTGCCCCCAACAATATATGATCCATTTTCTAGACCCCATCACAGAGTATTTGACCACTTTTTTTGGACCCCTAACGTATATGACCTCTCTTTTTATTACGTATATGACGGGAGGGCAGAATATCTATTTTAAATTGGCCGATACTTATTGTATTTTTGCAATAGGTAGTGGCCAACAACTTTTACGCAATTGTTAATGGTCCTGGTCAGGCCGGCTCCGCTACCACCTACAGGGTGTTCATGTTGAAGAACATTCATGTAGTGTCCTGGCGTTCTTCAGCGTTTTGATGTAAATGCAGCACCACCTAGAGGCGACAGTGGAGCCTGCCTGCACAGGAGCATGGACAGGTGAATAAAAAGTATAAAAAGTATCAGCCGCTACTTATTGCAATTATACAAGTAGTGGCTGATTAGAAAAATAATTGTACTGTATGGAGGGGTCGGCATAACACATTTAACGTATTAGAATCTGCTATGGGTAGAGATGGTATTGT